>NC_022024.1:31282681-31299409 GCF_000317375.1 Microtus ochrogaster | reverse complement strand
CTCTCTCTCTCTCTCTCTCTCTCTCTCTCAGACAGAGCGCTGTGCATGTTGCAGTGCAGTGCTTCTCAAACTTTAATGTGCCCTAGAGTCATACATGTCTAGGGCAAATGGTGCCACTTCCGTACATCCGAGTGGCAGCAGCGATTCTGCTTTTCTGATGAGCTCCTCAGAGAAGCTTTGGTGCTGATTCTTCAGAGGCCACCGTGGGAGAGGATTTCACGGGGGACATTCAGGGAGGGCCAAGACATGGGAAGGAAGTCAACAGAAGGATAGGACTAGTTATTGGTTCCTATAGAGGGTCCCTCCAGCTGTGCATATATTCACACAAGCTCTAACAGAGGCCTTGCGGAAGGCTGAGCTGTCTTTACTGTATTTGTTCCCTTTAAATGAGGCCCCCAGAGCCGGGCTTTCCCCCTATTCACTCTCACAGTATGACTCAGCCTGTGTGATTTTCTCTGTGGAAGAGCTCCCCAGATTCCGTTTGTAAGCTGACCCGAAGTGGTTTTCCTGCCCGCTTCTCACACATTCAAACCATCTCTGCTCCATTGTCCGAGCCCTGGAAATCCATTCTTTCCCGTTTTCAGAAGCCTTTCCAGCTGCCTAAATTGTCTTCCCTCCATTTTCATCCCCAGCAGCTTTCCTTTTCCCAGTGAGAAGGCCGCTCTTCACCTCGGCAAAGGCCAGCTCGCAAGCAGCTGCTGCATGATGGATAAAGGCAGATCTTATTCTGCAAGCATGCTGCTCTTGGGGCGATGCGAAGTGTTCTGGATTCTGAACCACAGGGTGGCTCAGGAGAGCCCCAGTGCTCACACTGTTGACCGATCAAATGTCAGGATGGAAAAGCAAATGTAGGAGAGATAGCGGAGATTAGGCTGCAGCCGTAGGAGCCTGTGGATGCTGGCAGTATCATGGAAGCTGTCAATGCTTTGGTAGGGCCCGTTTATAATCAGAGATGCCATACGAAGGCGAGTCTTGACATTTGCTGTGCTAGTTTACTTTCTCCATAATATCAAACTCTGGATTACAGTTCTGTCTCTTTTCTAAAAAAGTAAATCCAGAGGTGTCAGGTTCAATCCAGAAAGCCGTGAGAGCATTTCAATACACATAATAATGCATACAATATTATTTTACAAACACATACCAATACCAGCATGTAGATTCTTAGTTTTCATTTTGTTGTAATTAAAATTTATAAAAATTAAGGCATGAAATGTTATTGTCTAGGGGCAGGTGAAGTGATGGCAGAGGTATGTGTGTCCAGCAATGTTCAGTGTACCCACCTATGTATGTTAAACGCCTAAGAATGATCTCGTTGATGTGTCTTAATTGACATACTTTCATATTCTCCAAATTGTGCATAACCTGAACCCCTAAACATGAAATGTCCGGCATACCATTTAAAACACAAACCCGTCTGGTTAGCTGGTTCCCAAGGGGATCACAGTTTCCTCCATCTTCCCATTGGTTAGAAGCGTGCTTTCGTTGAGTCCAGAGCTCCCGCTCCTTGCAGAGGAGCCGTCAGTTTGAGTCAGCTCCTTGAAGCATGACAGATGGAGCAGCTTTGTATATGCATGCCGGAAACTTCCAAACGTAATCTCACATTTTCAAATCCAGCTATATGGGTGCACGCCGTGTATCTTTAACATCTGCAGAACACCTGCACCCATTAAGAATGTGTTCCTTTGCGACCCAACTCTTCGTTAGCATGGACAGGCAATCACGGAAGAAAGTCTTTGGAGGGAATTACAACGCTTGATAGAGAAAACAATCTAAAGTGTGGAATTTTAGACCTGGAATGGGCCCAAATGCAACATACTGCTAAAACAAGATATAATAATTGTCCTCTGATTTGGAAACGCTCCAGTCACTACCTATACATATATTTTTGCTAGCTCCTTCTGCCTTTTCCAGGGACTTCAGGTCACATATTCAGCTGCTTTGCATCTCACAAATCACTGGCTCTGTGCATCTTTCTCTTGTTCCCCAGGGTTTTGTTTCAGATAAATAAACAAGATGCGAGTTGTTGTTTGCTTTACTAACGACGTCTTTGTATGACTGAGTTTGCTCTTTTTTTTTTGCCTCAGACTGAGTTTTGACCTCTGTCAGTTCGATTTGAGCTTTTTTTTTTTTTTTATGGCACTCTGTGTGTACCGCCCAGAATAGACTTGTAACATCTGTGAAGTTCTGAAGAGTTTAGCCAGTTACTTTATCCCCTCATTGTCTCCCAGCTTGTTCTGATGCCTGGTAATTTCTGATCAGATGTCAGACACTGTCCACTTTTACCTTATTTCATCCTGTGTGTTTCTGTATCCTTACAAACATTCTTGAGCTTTTTTTCTTGAGTTCACTTGAGTTGCTTGGAAACACACTCATTTTTAAATAATGTTAGGCCTGAAGACAACAATGGCAACATCACAGGAGAAGCATCTCCCGCTAATGAGGCAAGACCCTTCTGTGTGTTTGCCATAATCCCAGCTGGGCTGATAGAAATAGCCCGTGTGAGCACTGGGTATCTTATTCCCATTAATTCTTTCAGGAAGTTCTTGTCCTAGAATTGAGTATACGGATGATCATTATTCAGATGAATCTGTAAGGATTTTTCTGTGAATTTTTTTGAGGGGGACATAATTTCCCTGACAGTTTTGTTCGTGTATGGAATGTATTCTGGAAACTTAGACTTCTGTTAGCTCCTCATCTATGGAAGTTGCTTTGCCACAGTCCTATTGTGTTGTTTTATCATGTGATCCACTGAGTTTGGCCAAGTATTATTGCATGACTAATGAGTTTCAAATTCATCAGTGGACGCACCTCTAGGAACACAGGTGAACACCATGACTGCCTTTCTCCCAGAATCCACCAGTGGCCAGTAGTTCAGCAGGATATGGTGTGGTGGTCAGGGTCTCCATTTGGTCTGATCCCTGACGGACTCGTAATGGACCTAGTCTTGTAAAGGCCCAGTCCAGACAGAGGCAGCTGCTTTGAGCTGATGATTGTGATGGTCATACCCTGCCCAGAAAACTCTCTCTTACCTTCCTCTTCCCCCTCTTCTGTAGCGTTCCCTAAACCTCAGAAGGAGTGATACAAATGTCCCATTGAAGGGTGAGAACTCAGCTGTCACTGATTCTCAGTTCCCTGTCCAATCACGAGTCTGTACTTGCCGTAGTTCATTGCAAAGAGAAGCTTCCAGAAATACAGGCCCTTGCCATTCTTCTTGGCATTCATGAGAGCTAGTGGATAAGGCTCTATTGCTGAGAACACTGTATGCTTTTATCACAATATAGAGAGGAATCACGAAGAAACTGAGATGGAAGCTTCCTCCCTGATGACCGGCTTGTATAGTATTATGCAGGCCCCTTAGGGGCATCAAGATCTCCCTCCGCTATGAACCCTACAAACTAGAATACGAACCTGCCCGCCAAGACATGGCCACAATAGTGGCATGACTGCCATAGGAATAACCGCCCATTGTCTGATTGGATTTGAGGCCGACTCCACAGGAAAGAATTCATGGCTGGTACTGTAAACTCTAGATCCCCTATCAAAACAAAAAACATGGATGAGGAGGTCACAGACCCTAGAAAAAACTTTCTATAGCTATGTATCTTTGAGGTTCTATCTGTGTCTGCCATATTTACACACCTGTCCATTCTCTATGTACCCTGATCTTCCCAGGCTCTCAGAAAGTCTTCTACTCTATCTGAATTCTTGCTTCCTTCACCAAAGCCTCAGGAAATCTCTGTAGCCAATAAACTGGGACATCTGTAGAGATTGGGATATTTACTATTTTTCAGAGATTTCTGGCTCTCCATTCCTAATTTTTAAATCAATTCACACATTTTATATTAACATTCTTATTTTTGGAGGGGCAGATAAGTTTGGTCTGTGTCACTCATTCTTGTCAGTAAAGAATTCTTACCTTTGTGATAGCTCTAGTTTTCCAAAATATAGTTGAAATTGTATTCATCTGTATGTGATATCAGGAGAATTCTTATTACACGCAGAGAATATGAGCATATGGCCACTGCAAAGTTAATTTGGAACTTATATATGTAAAACACTAGCAGATGCATATGCATTCACATTGAGATTAAAAATGATAGCAAAATGTTATTAGCAGTGATGGATCTCTGGGATTATAGTCAGCATGTATTTTCAGTTCAGTTTTCTAAATTGCCTCCTACTATGGGAATAGATGACTTTCACCAAAATGTAACGTTATATGATATATTTACGTGTTTGTGTGTGTTGAAAAAGAGATTACTTCATGTGTGATATAGTTGACTTTCTAAAGAAAGTTAGTGATATTTGCAGTGCATGGAAAACCCAGGAGTGGGGCAGTCTGCTCACTCCATTAGAAACCCTTATTTGGAAGCTGAATGGTCAGCATCAGGGAGGCAGGAAGGGATGCCTTAGTGTCAGTAGTTCATAAATTATAAAATTCTTAGGACACACTGATCCCATTGAATGTGGTGACTTCACATTTCCTTTGATAGTCAAGAATGAATGATGCCCACAGGACTATTAGATAAATAGTTTCAAAGAATGCACTGAAATTTGACTTCCGAATTTGTGGGTAAGTAAGCAATTCCATATAATTGTAACGGCAGAACAGTAAAAAGACTAAAAAGGAAAAAGAACTGTGATCTAGGCAGGCTCTGCTGGATAGGAAGATATTCGGCAAAGTAGGCTTGCAAGGGCGCTCTTAGGAACTCAGAAAAGCGCCCCACATAAAATCACAGTCAGAGAGGATTTATGTTGAATTAGGAGCAGCGGGGCTGCATCCCTGGCACCTCGCCGCCCGCATGGCTAGCTTAGCTTATGCCCCCGAAATAATTACACGGAAACTGTATTCTTTTAATCACTGCCTGACCCATTAGTTCCAGCCTCTTATTGGCTAGCTCTTACATATTGATCTAACCCATTTCTATTATTCTGTGTAGCCCACGAGCTGGCTTACCAGGAATGATCTTAACCTGCATCTGTTTGGAGTGGGGGAATCATGGCGATTCTCTGACTCAGCTTCTTTCTCCCAGCCTTCTGTTCTGTTTACTCCACCCACCTAAGGGTTGGCCTATCAAGGGGCCTAGGCAGTTTCTTTATTCCTTAGCCAATGAAATCAACAGATTGATATATGACACTCCCACATCAGATTTAGGGCCAGAAGGGACAGCTGTGTCTTTCAGTCCCTTGTTATCCAAGAATAGTTAGATCCCAGCTCTGCCACTTAGAAACAGCTTAGATATAAACAAGTTCTTACTTCCTTCTGCCATAACCCCCATCTGTAAAATGGGGGTGAAGTGGACACGCTGAGACTTATATAAGTTAATGCGAACAAAGAGCCTAGACTGGCCATTGACAACACTGAGCTTCACCTAAATAAGAGTTGCTATTACTCTATATGTATATGGAGGCACTTGTAAATGCCTTAAATTCCATGCATTTAGTGTGCATTTAGAAATACGCAACTAGTTCCTCAAAGCTGCGATTATGCAGATATTATCGCTTACAACCATTTGTGGTGATAACAAAGGCGAAGATAAAACCAAATGTAACCTTCTAATTAAGCAAAATTCTCAGTGCAAGTAGCAAAAATGATATTGGTGGCACACAGAAGACTTATGGGCTGTCTTCTCACTTTACAAACAGTGTAAATAAGGCCCAAAGAGGGCAGAGGATTCTACTTGCGGTTGAAAGTCAAAGAATATGAGTATATATACAATACAGTTCTTTGTCTCTTACTGTTGTATTTGTTCCTCTAAGCCCTAATTCCTGGGCCTTACACTCTGTCCTCAGCTTCTTCTGTGAAGCTGGTTTTCTTCCATTCTTTGGTGTTCCCTTTTCCTCTTCCTATGACACACTTTAAAGAGTCGGTTTCCAGGGTTTCAATAACCAACCTCAAACTTTAACGCTGACAGAAAAAAAAAAACAAAACTAAATTGGTTAGTCTAAATGTGACAAGCAAGGCAGGTTGCAGTGGAAAAAAAAAAAAAAAAAAAACTAAACTGGTTAGTCTAAATGTGACAAGCAAGGCAGGTTGCAGTGGATAAAGGGTTAAATACAAGGCAAGTAACAGGTTTAAACACTGTGAAAATAATAGACAGCTGCTATTTGACAGACTTCATGCATTTGAAAAGCATTCAGGTCAGACCCGGACCTGAGAAGGGTGTTCCACATATGACCACTGCTGGCTACTAACTAGAACTCTAGATAGTAAAACAATGGAGAGAAGTGCTGGCGAATGGCACACAAGGTTAAGGTGCCCCCAAAGGCTGTGTGGTCTCCACTCAGGTGAAGGCGTAAGTCACAAACAATGCCACAGCAGTTTGGAATTATGATTAATAGGGTGGTATTTATTTAAAGGGGAAAAAACTTACAGATCACAGTCAGCCCTCTGCGCAACCAGGAAGGGAGTCTAGTCACCGGCAGAGCAGGAAGTGAAGAGAGAGGAGAAGGAAGTGGCCGCTTTTTTAAAGGGAGAGAGACCACGCCCCAATGGGCTGGTATCTCAGCGGCTATAGGCTGGAGGAGCGGAAGGACCTCCCGCAACACCTCCCCCTTTTGTTTAAGTAAGAGAGTTCTAAACCTACTATGAAATTATATACAATAAGTACAAATATCCTATTCTAACTAGCTTAGGTCTTGTATAATAAATAACTTGGCCAAGTCATGAGAGAAAAGTAACTACATTTATATAGTCTAGTATGAGTAAGGGTTATGGCACAGTCTGTCTGCTGTAACAGAAACGGGAGAGGCTCAACTGAAGCATGAGGTAGGAAAGGCACGGCTCCGGCCAGAAGTTAAGGAAGGTCATGGAGGTGAGCAGACACTTGCATTGAATCTCAAAGAGATACTGTCTTTTTGCTGGGTAATGTAAACTAAGAACAATCCCAGCTGAGAGGAAGGCTAGGAAGGAGCTGAAAGTTGGGCGCCTTCCGAGAACTGCCAGTCATCTGCCGTGATTCAGCGTTCATGGCAGGGAAGAGTAAAATAGGAATAGGTAGGTATAGATACTTTGCAGAAATTCAGGCTTATTCTTTTCAGGCAGGTTCAGAGATAAAACAAACACCATAGACCTATTCCATATTACCTGGATGCCCAAGACTGTCTTATATAGACTTTATTCATGAAGTTGGTATCTATTCTTCTGCCTTAGATGAATTAGTTCACTCAATACTGATAAAAGGCCCCTGGGAGAAAGTTTGATACAAATTGGGTCTATGTAGTTATTTGGGAATTGTATTCCACTGGGGGGAAAAAATCAGGCAAACTTACTGTTCTTGCTGTAGCTTGGAACAGAATGATCTAAAAAGAGACAGCTTAGAACAAGCAAATATTTACCCCTCCTCTGTCTAGGCATGAGGTAGGACTTCTTGTTCCAAGCTCACCACAGCAGATAGCAGAGTAGCAACAGTGAGCAGTTTCCATTATACCCTGAGAAAGAGCCATGCTGTCCCCTGCTTCATGTCCCCAGTGATGCCAATGCCTCCAGTTGACTATCCTTGACATCTGACATCACATCTTTTAAGATCCAGACTCCTGGCTTGCCGGCCCTAAATACAAAAAAGAGCACCTTGTCTAAGAGTGCAGAGTTCATGGTTCAAGAAGTGACTCATTTGGCCCGGATAGCGTCAGCCTAAAATACTGTAGAAACAATTGCAAAGATTTATTTCAGTGCCCCTGTCAAAAACCTATCTCTGCATTGTGGCCAATGCTTCAAGTACATTTCTCTAATGAAACTCATTATGAGAGCTTTTTTCTTCTTTTCATGTAATAGGAAGTTGAATAGTGTAGTTCGATGGGGGAAATAATGCCCTGAAATGTTGGGCCCATCAGGAGGAAATCATTCATTTCTGCCATCCTGTTTCAATGTAAGCCTCTTCCGCACTATGAAAAGATGGACTATGGATAACAATACAGGATCCCACGCTCTTCTCTCCTTCCCATTCCGCCCCTCTCTCTGTTCAGTCTTGACTATTACATTTCTATATACTTTCAGAATCTTTTGTGGCTATAAAAATCTAATGAGAAGTTTCTGAGTATTTTTGACCACTTATAACTGCCTGGCACTTTAAAAAAAAAAAGTGGGCATGCTATTAATCTAGCGTCCTGGGTGCTTTCCTGGCTGAATAATTACCTTCCACCTCCCTAGATCCCCCTGGTGGTTTCAATTTGCATACAGAATTGTTCTCCATTTCCAGTCTCTGAGCTTTTGTGGTATCTACTTTCACCCTGATACTTATAGCATCAATCTCACTCGGCGGTCAGCCTTTTTTTTATGAAGTAGAGGAAATTATGCTGTGTTTCTTCAAATATATGTTGTTCTTTTGACACAAACACTCTTGGATGTATACTCAGTGGCTCATTTAAATGATAGCCCTTTCTGTTTAATTTTATGGGTATGCTCAGTCACCCTTACTTAGATACTCCATTTGTTTTGGTACTTTCTTTTTGTGTATTTATTTTTCAACTTACTAGGGTTCCTGGTAATGGTATAGGTGAATTTAGCAGGAGGTTGTGGGTTTCTTAGTGACTTAACCATTTCTAGAATTTTTAATAATGCTCTCTGAAAACATAATCTCTAATAAAAGAATGACCAAATCTGCAATCACTTGAATATTAATTAGGTAAAATGTATTAAACATGTCAATGGTCAGACATTCTATCAGGCATTTTCAATACAACAATTCATTTTGTTTCCCTAAAACCCAGTTGAACAGGTGGTAATGTTGTCTTTTCCATTTTCAAGATGAGGAAATGAAAGTCCCAGTGCGTTAATTATCTCACTAAGCATCCCATAGGAACAAGGGACAAAGCTGTACGTTAACTATAGACTCTGGCATAGGATAGCAAATGGTTTGCTCTCAGTCTGACTCTGAAAACCTGAGATCCAGACAATCTCTTCTAAGGTAAGTGAAGTTAAAAAGCCATCAAATCCCAGTGTTTTAGTGGAAATCCAAAAGCTGGATTCGATGCCCTCGGGCAAAGGCTGTAAAACCCCCCACCCTGAGAGACGGAGAGAAGTCGTTCTGTTCGATCCAGGCCCTCAGCTGATGGATCGCCCCCATTCCAGGAAGAATAGCCCACTTCACTCATTCTCCCAATGCAAGCCCTAGTCTCATGGGGACAGAGTTCCCAGTGATGTTTTCACCAGCCGTATATCTGGGCACCCTATTTTTATTTCAATAAAACTGATACTATGAAATCAACAGCCACTGAACTCTTAGCCACTGTCCTGACAACTCACTTACATGGCATCCTGAAAACAAAGATAATAGGTCCTCTATCCCATTTCTTAAGGTGAATTGAACACATAATTATTTAGGAAAAACTTGGACACAAAATGAAAGTTGCGGTTACCCAAATATCTTAAGCCAATTTATTTCCAACTCTCTTAAATCAGATTCACAATATATATTTCTATGACCAAAAGAGGTAAGAGGCTCAATTTTTTAGCTTTCCAAATGCTAAGAAGCCATGTTCCCTAGCAACACTGTGGATTCACATAAGACGTTTTCAAATCCCATTTATAGCAGGTTCATTTTTTCCCTTCATTGCCACTTCACTCCAAGCTCACGATGACTCAAGAGAAAACGCGCTTTGGAGATTTTAAGTAATGTTCTTAGGAGGGCATCATAGGGGCTGGCCAGAAAGAAGGCTGCTCATGATGCTGCTTAGACTCACTTGAAAGTCTGTAGAATCTCACTTTGTTCTCGCTGTTACACTGATTATAATATATGCCAGCTAGAACCAGTTATTAATATTCGATGTGAACACAAATGAGAACTTCGGTGATTGACCTGAAATAAATTAAAGTACATACATACCTTTATCTTCAGCTTTTGTTTTGTAGATATGCATAAATGATTTATGTATGTCTTTGTGTGTAGCTGACTACATATATGTGTTTACTTAAATTTGTGCCAATACTGTGGATGTCTGTGCAAACCCTTGATCTCTAGTGGAAAGACTGGTGTTTCTGCTATTTCCACTTGGGAAATTTTGTGGCAAACAGTACTTTCAACTCATTCTGTCAGGACTCAGAGGGCCGTAACAATGAGTTGCAATCATAGGCATGAATGACTGTTTCAACATGTGGAAAGCCTTTCTGTTGACATGTTGGAGGGAAAGCGTGTCATCTCATGATGTGCTTAAAAAGCAGTTGGTAGAATTGGGGTTCCTAAGATTGAGAAGTAAATCCCATTAGCCAAATTACAAATGGAGATATCTTGAAATGGATATGTATCTATTCATAACATGGCAAATCTATATCATTACTTATCTTCAGAATATAATAGGATCCTGGCTAATGGGAAAAGATAAGGGGAAGAAATATGAGGCACAATGGTTGAAACAAAAGGTGCATAGTGAATTACATGTCACCTGTAAGATTATATTCATAGAAGATGCAAAGATAAACTATTGAGGCATTCAGCAAAGTTACTAGATTTCTAATAGTGACACCAATAGCATCCTGATACACTTTATATCTGTGTAGAATACTACAAATGCAGTGTGTGCATGTTTGTGTATGCACATGTGAGTGTGCACATGTGAGTGTGCACATAGTATGTTACTTGCATATTCACATATCTGTGCGATCCTTTCTTTATAAACAATGCTCCTATAAACTTCTTTAGGCATACGTTGGATAACAACCATTATGAGCAAAGATATGAGGAAATAAAATCCTATACCATAGCGACAGTGGGCTGGCTGGGTACCATAAAGATGTCATTTAGCTTCTAGTTGGAACTCTAAAGCCAATGTGTTATTCCAGAAGAGTTTTTCATGGAATTTTATAAGCATACACTAAAATTAATGAAGAGAATAAGGAATCCAAAATGATTGTGAAAATGTGGAAAGGTAGCATTGGTAGCTGTTAACTCTACCATAACAGTATTAGCAACCAGGCTACTACAGAATTGGTGCAGAGATGAAATGAATTTGGCATGGGAAGGGGAACTTTAAATGCGCTCTCAATAAAATGGAAACTTACAGGCAAATACTTGCATACCAGACCCTACTCAATACAATAGTTTAACTATTCTCATGTTTAAAACAAAGTTTCCCACAAGTCTAAACCATAGATAGTTATCACAGTTTCAGGCGCAGGGAAAGAGAAGGTCTGGGGAACTGACTCAACCAGTAAAGTGTTTGTCCCAAAGGGATGCTGATTTTCTTTTTCTTTCTCTGTTTTAAATTTAATTTACTTATTTAAAATCCCAACTGTAGTTTCCCCCTTCCTTCTCTCCTCCCATTCCCTCCCCCAACATCCCCTCTGCCACATCCAATCCATCACTCCTCTGTTTCTGTTCAGAAAGGGGCGGGCCTCCCATAGATAACAGCCAAGCTGGCATATCAAGTTGCCCTAAGACTAAGCACCTCCCCTTGTATTAAGGCTGATCAAGGCAATCCAGTATGAGAAATAGGTTCCCAAGAGCCAGCCAAAGCACTAGGGACAGCTCCTGCTCCCATTGTTAGGAGTCCTGCACAACTGTCACATGTATTTAGAGGGCCTACGTCAGTCACAGGTAGGCTCCTTGGTTGTTGGTTTAGACTTTGAGTTCATGTGAGTAAGGCTAGTTGTTTGATAACCAGTTGTCAGGAAGTAGGTTCGAGAGGCAGACAGAAGGATTGTTTGTTGCTGGGCTATTTTCAACTGTTGTATGATTCCCCTGGAGGGAAGAGTCCTCCACAGGAAAGAGCTACAGAGGTCAGAGAGCAGAGCCGGCTTTTGAGATGATCACTCCACCGTGCTCTCCAAGCCTGTGTGTGCTGCAGATCTGGTAGGAATAACTGCTGGTATGATGAATGAAAAAGTCCTGGTACAGAAAGCTCTTCAGAGACGGAACAACAGCAACAAAAGACCATTAGGGTGAAACTTACTGCAGAAAAATATAAAATCCTGCCTCGAGGTTAAAAACTAATCAGTTGTATAAGAGCAGACAGATCATAGGATATTTTGCCTTGAATGTTAGTCATGTGAAAATGAGCTAGGAGGTTTGATTGACCTCATTTGCAATCAGATGTTAAATGTCTATAAGATTATACTGCCCTGAGATTACAGTGACCAGATAACCAGAAGTAGTATCCTTTTACCTGAGTTGGTGATAATTATGTGAGTATTTTAAATCTTTGGCTAGATAGCATCCAAGGGCTGGATAGGCTAGAAACCATGGATCACACAAAGCTATCAGAAGAAATGTTTAGCCTGTAAGATTTCATGAAGAGATACAAATACTTTTATGAATTATTCAATTTGTAGATGTTTCAGTGATAAATGCTATAAGGGCTGGTCAAAACATACAAGAAAACATTTTCTAAGTACTCAGCTTGTCAGTAATGAGAAGGTCTTTCTATTGGGTAAAAATGAAGGTGTAACATTATTTAATAAATTGATGTCTAGAGTCCCATGGGTACCTTAATGCTTTATTCATGTTTCCTCTGCCCCTCCTTGTGAGGCTGCTGAATGATTGCACACAGAACAACAGGATGTAGGTTGAAGAGTCATTTTATCAACACCTCACTCAATCACCATTATAGGAAAGAACTCAAGGAAATTTTGGATCAGAGCACAAGGCTAAGGCCTCCTTTTCTTCCTGGCTTTCTTCCATCATGCCCTACAAAAAATTAAATTACAGATCCAGCACACACATAGAATTGAAATATATGTGTACAGTTAAAATGCTGTGTGAAAGAAGTTCCCCGAAAGTGTAATCGAGTTTCTGTTACTGAAATGGAAGTAGAGATATATTTCAACTCAACAAAAGGACATTGTATCAGTCATATGATCTTGCGTGGAAGAAGTTCATTGCTCTAAGAGTGAATTTGCTCTTGTTTGGGTCTAAATGCTCTACAGTGCAGGGGAGCTGCCCAGTAAATTAGACTCTTGGAAAGTTAGGGAGAGCTTTATGGTCTGATCTAAAATTTGATTTCTAGAAATATCCTTTGATTATTTTTAAGATTACATGACTAGGGTGTGTAAGGAGGAGCTCTTAAGGAAATTTAGCCCCTGATAGAAGGTATAGAATTCCATTTAATTCCTCATGAGTTTTGATGACACACTGTTGACAGAGGTTTCTGTCCTTCCTGTTCCCACAGCCCTTCAGTTCCAAAGAAGCACACAGAGTTCAACATTAATTATAAACTGTTTGGCTTAGCAGCTCAGGCTTTCTTATTAACTAATTCTTACATCCTAAATTAGCCCACAATTCTTGTGTTAGCTATGTGGCTTGGTACCCTTTCTCAGTGAGGTATTCCCATCTTGCTTCCTCTTGATCTAGGTGACAACTGCAGACTGAACCTTTCCTCTTCCCAAAATTAACCTGTTCTAGTCAGCTATACTAGAACAAGCCTATACTTCCTTCCTGAATACTGGCCAGTCAACATTTTATTAAACTGGTACAAGTGACAATCTTTACAGAGTACAATACCATTATCTCACAACAACACACAACGCCTTGTGACTTTATTTCCAGTTATTCTGAGTCTCTGTGTTCTTTCTCTTCTTTCTAGAAATATTGAATGTTTTTCTTTGTCCCTATAACTGCTTTCTTCAGAATTAATTCTTTGTCCTATAGGCTTCAACACCACCATAAGACAAACTGGACTTTGAAACTGTTAAATTGTCCAAATTTTTTTATCAGCAATTTAGTGATAACCTTTGGTAAAGAAGCCAAAGAGTTAGGGACTAATTTAATGTTAAACTATAATCAGCAGAAATATAGAAAATACAGTTTGAAAACATTAATACTCTATAAGTTTAAAGAGTTCGGGACTAATTTAATGTTAAACTGTCATCAGCAGAAATATAGAAAATACAGTGTGAAAACATTAATACTCTATACGTTTAATGGGATACCAAAATGTGAGTTAATTACTAAGGACACAAGATGTCTACCTAGTAGATTCAGAAATTGACAAACTAAAATGGCTACAAAAGCATATCATCTGTTATAAATGATAAACATCATAGATCCCCAGAACCTGTGAACAACTGAAATCAATCAGAAAACCAAGTCATTCTCAGTTATCTGAAGATGTGAGCCCGAGATTCTGCAGAAAAGGTCTATCATGAGAATCCAAGGATACCTTGTTTTTAATCCATTATTGTTAGGCCTCTTTTCAACCAAGACTCTTTGTATCGCTGTCAACAGAAATAGCATGATCTGCCTCCTCATAACTCACTCTCTGAAAGGCAAAACCTAGTAGGAAGGAGCAGTAGGGGGAAGATGGGTGAACCAAGAATCAGTACTGCATGGGAAGTACTTGCATTTTATATATGGAAAGTATGGACAGTAATTTAAGGAGCTGCTTCAGAAGGCCTTTCATAATTTCCCATTAAAATAAACTCTCCCTCTCTGCCTGCTTTGCTTTATTCTTTATATAGCATCACTTTGTTATTTATCTGAAAATGTGTCATTGTCTATGATATGTACGGCCACTTAGTTTCACTGTCGAGATCCAATAATTTGGCATGGTGTTAGCACACAGGTACTGTTTTGTTTTTTTCAAATAGAGATAGAAAGTGGCTCGTAGATTGACTGATGGGTCACTAAAGCCTATAATGAGAAGTTGACTAAGAAAATATCCAGAATTGTTTTTCTCCTTGAAACATGAAAGAAAGATGAAATCAACAAGATGACTATCAGAAAGCCCACATGTCATTTATGATGACATTATTATAACTTTAGAGTTTTGAAACTCATACCTTCCAGTAATATACATACTTTCCCCAGGTAAATGCAGCTTTAACTCAACAGTAACTGAAATGTAAGACATGGCCAATGGCATGGCTCTCTACGAGCGTTTTGCCGCTTCTGACTTATAAAAACACAAGGAAATAAAACACCATTTATTGCCACTTACAAATATTACATGACTCTTATCCATATGAGATCATTCTAAGTCTGTATATTTGCTAAGATGATTTAATGAGGTGGCCTTTTGTGAACATTTCATAAAACTCAGTGTTTGAACTCAATTAGCTAAGAGAATATGATAAGTAGCTATCTGGAACTTTCATGGTAGCTAAGAGAATATGATAAGTAGCTATCTATCTGGAACTTCCATGGTAGCTAATAAAATATTATAAGTAGCTATCTAACTGGAACTTTCATGGTAGCTAAGAGAATATGATAAGTAGCTATCTGAAATTTTCATGGTATTATACATTAAGTCTTCATGAAATGTGACATTTTCTAAAAATGTATTTGTTCTTATTTTGTGTATATGTGTGAGTATCTGCATATATGTATGTGTATCATATGTGTGCCTGATGTCCACAGAGGCTCAAAGAGGGAGTTGTATCCCCTAGAACTGGAGTCAAGGGTGGTTGTGAGCTACTGGGTGTAGGTGCTGCAAACCGAATGGACGTCCTCTGCAAGAACAGCAAATGCTCTTGACCGCTGAGCCTTCTCTCCAGCCCCAAATAGAATAATATAGTTATCTTTTAATGAAATCTCTTTTGAGTGTGCCTTGGATTATATAGAACGTATTTTATTGATAAGATTATGAGAAAAGCAAATAAAAACTAAATCCATTTGTGCTCACAGTTTTATACTTAGAGTAAGACAAGGGAAGGCCCAGAGGCATTGCCAAGTACACTATTTCAAGCTACTTAGCAGTGGGCTCTTCTTGTTTATTTAATGGATGAATCTAGAATGACTGTCAAATGAAAGGAAGTATGAAGATTGTTCCAGGATATTGTTTTCTTTGAAACCATTGCAGCAATCCATATGCCTCTCATATCACTAAAACACTGTCTTATCAACCCTCATTAATTCCTGGCCCCAAATTCTTAAGCCTGTGACCACTTTTGACCTCTGAAGGATGTTTTCAAAGGGAATCATCTTTCAACTCTGAAAAGTAATTTACTTTAATTGAGCCCTCTTGGCATTAGTAGCTAAGTAAAATGAAATGATAAGGATGGTAGTGCCTCATTGAAAGGCAAATGATATGTTCTCTTCTATAATGCATGAGAGGTTTTAGGGAGGGGAGTATACAAAGCTCATTTGAGTAAATAGCTTCATGCTTTCAATGGAGAAAGACATTTACTGTTTTGATATTTTAAAAAAGCATTGATAAAATATGCTTGGTGATATGATGGCACACTTAATCCCAGCATTTAAAAAGGCAGAGAAAGGCAGGGTTCTGTGGGTTCCAGAGAAGCCTGGTCTATATAGTGAGCTCCAGGACAGCCAGGTGATGGGAAATTTCCCTCTGTATGCTATGAATATGTTTTATTACCATTGGTTAGTAAAGAAGATGCTCCAGCCTATAGCAGGGAAGAATAAAGCCAGGCAGGAAATCTGAACAGAGATACAGAGAGAAAGTAGGTAGACAAGGAGACAGATGCCATGTAGCTGCTGAAGGAGACAGACACTGGACAGAACTTTACCCGTAGGCCACAGCCACATAGTGATACATAGATTAATAGAAATAGGTTAATTTAAGATGCAAGAGCTAGCTAGAAATATGCATGAACCATTGACTGAACAGTGCTGTGATTAATATAGTCTCTATGTGATTATTTCAGGTCTGGGCTGCCTGGATACAAATAAATCACACAGAAACTATATTAATGACAATACTGTTTGACCAATAGCTTAAGCGTATTTCTAGCTAACTCTTATATCTTAAATAAACTTGTTTCTGTGTATTACCACAAGACTGTGGCTACCAGGTAAAGTTCCGGCATCTGTCTACTTCAGCAGCTACATGGCATCT
>NC_022024.1:31260608-31282559 GCF_000317375.1 Microtus ochrogaster | reverse complement strand
TTCTGCCCTGCTATAGGCTGAAGTAGCTTCTTTATTACCCAATGGTAGTAAAACACATTCATAATATACAGAGGGGAATCCCACATCAGCCAGGGATACCCAGTGAGACCATGTATATAATAATAAATAATAAAATGTTTGTCATGGTAAGGTGGGCAAACCATGGAGTCCTTGTAAGAGAGTATGTGACTTTAGGCACTCATTTCAGCAGCACGTATACTAATATTGGAACAATATAGAAAAGACTAGCATGGCCCCTGTGCAGTGTTGACATACAAGTTCATGAAGCATTTCACATATTTTTTAAATGATAAAATCTCCTCTTCACATCAAGCACATCTTCTGTCATACAAACAACAAGGTCACCTTGGAGTCACTGGTAGGAGCTAGTGCATAGCTATGTCTCCTAAGGAGAGTTTTCGCTGCTCCAGCTCCCACCCAGGGTTGTCTGGTACCTCCTATTCTCTTCCTGCTCCACTTGGGTAGATTCTACCCTTTCTTTGTTTTTAGGTGCAACTTCATTAAACTCATGAACCCTGCTCTTTCTGATGCTTTACTGCTAACATACCCCCTTTATTGTAATATACCATGAAGTTTACATGTAGGTTATCAAATATCTGTAATTATGTTTACATGATTTCTTGTTTGTAGGTGGAGGCTGTGAGTTGGTTCCTGGCTGCTTAGCCACAAATTAATCACACAGAAACTATATTATTTAAAAATACTGCTTGGCCGGGCGGTGGTGGCGCACGCCTTTAATCCCAGCACTTGGGAGGCAGAGGCAGGCGGATCTCTGTGAGTTCGAGGCCAGCCTGGTCTACAAGAGCTAGTGCCAGGACAGGAACCAAAAACTATGGAGAAACCCTGTCTCGAAAAACAAAAAAACAAAAAAACAAAAAAATACTGCTTGGAGTATTAGCTCTAGCTTCTTATTGGCTAACTCTTACATCTTAATTTAACCTATTTCTAGTAATCTGTGTATCGCCACGTGGTTGTGGCTTACTGGCAAGATTCCAACCAGTTTCTTTCTCTGGCGGGGCTGCATGGTTTCTTTCTGACTCTGCCTCCTTTCTACCAGCATTCAACCTGGTCCCGCCCACCCAGCAATTTCTGCCCTGCTCTGCTATAGGCTCAAATTAGTCCTTTATTAACCAATGGTATTCACAGCATACAGAGGGGAATCCCACATCACTTGTTGATTTTCATGATTATAGATTGTGTGTGTGTGTGTGTATATGTGTATGTGTGTATGCATCCTTTCCCCACAAATTTGTCATTTTCTCTGACTGGTTTTAAACTCCAATAAAGGAAAAATGGGTCTTTTCAATTCCCTTAATTCCTGGCTTATAGTATATACCAATACCCAGTAGTTTTTGTTTGTTTGTTTGTTTTTTTTAATGAACCAGTGAGTGAGTAAATGCATTACTTATTTACCTGAAATGTATATGGTTTTGAGTAAATGTGTTAATGAATGAATGGCTAAGTCCCCTTAATCATAGGTTTCTCATGACTCATTTCCATATCCTAAGAGGAATACAAATGAGTATATAATTCTTGTTCAGTATTTTCTTACTGTCTGGGGGATAACTCATGCATTGAAAGAAAACAGCCTTTACTGGAGTTTTTTGGACTGATGTGATAGTTAATTCTTTGTGTCAACTTGACTAGATTACTAGATGGCTAGATAATTAGCAAGATATTGTTTTGAAATGTATGTGTGAGTGTTTCTGTAGGAGATTAGCATTTGATCAGTAGATTAAGTAACTCTTCACTCTTATCAATGGAATAGGTATACATCCTATTGTAGAACAATCCAGAAAAAAACTGAAAAGAAATTAGAGGAAGGACTAATTTGTTTTCTCTTCAGTGAAGAAGTCTACCTACTCTTGCCCTTGGACGTCAGACCTGATGGATCTTGGATGGAGGGCAGAAACCGTCTACTCTTCTCATAAACAGGCTTCTGCAACTCAAACCAAATTGTGCTACCAGCTTTCCCAGCTCTTCAGCTTACCATTGGCATATCACAGGACTTTTAAACCTGATGAATCAGATAGCACAGTCCCCAGAATGTCCTCTTATATATAGATGTATGTGTCTTATCAGTTCTATGGCTCTGGAGAAAGCTAATGAAATCATCTCATCATCAAGAAGCACTTGTATTTTTTTTCCAGTCTTTACATCCATATCAGACTGTTGTCTAAAATTTGGACAGCCAAGCTCCTTCTCTAAACTTTCACCTTCATGCCCCAAAGGAGACCGAGGATGAACCATAGAAAGAATAAGCAAAAGTACATGTGTATACACGTTCTCTACCTTATACCAAGTTCATTCTGAAAACAATGTCTTGCTCGCTGAAATTCTGCAGAACAGGTGGACATGAGCCTTTTTACTTCTTTCTGGCTTTCTTTTATTAGGAGAGTGATTTGTAAATATGTAAACAAAACAAGATTATTCTACAGGCAAATTGTACGTGCTTCATTGGGTTGATTATACCAGGTTTTGGTCTATTTTTTATTCACTTGCAAATCTGAACTTGGCGGATGTTCAGTGTTACTGTGGGAGAAAACAAAAGACCCAACGTGTCATGTACATCACATTTCAGATTGCATTGATATTTACCTATAATTATCTATAATTCGTGTCCTTCTAAAAGGATAATGAGCTGCATTTGTGCTAGTTAGCAACCACTCATTAGCTAGATCTGTAGGTCCGCATAAAGTCATTTGGGCATCATTTGGAAATCTTTCCCTCAGGTCTATTTCTTTAGGGATTTTAATGTCCTTGGTAATATTTTTTCATTTCAGTCCTTTTGATGTAGTTTAAAGCATTTTTCATTTTATAAATCATAGTGATTATCTAATGGTTGCATAGATTTCCATCATCTTTAGGCTGATCCATTTTTATGGGCTATCAGCATTCAATACAGCTTGTTCCAGAATTGATTTGATTATAGCCAGCTGTATTGACCATCAAGGCAAATTCAATAAACAGACTGAAGGAACTGATTTGCCCACCAAAGACGGGAACAGCAATAGGTAAAAACCATTCATTGTCCTTTCTAGGAAAGACAAGAAATCAATAAAGCAAATACTCATCCCTGGAGCTATATAGGCAGGGATTTCAACAGCTAATATTAAAAATAAAGTTCAATTGCTTCACCAAAATGTAGAAAATGCGGAGGTTTTTTTAATTACTTATTTTCAAAAAGCATGCCAATTGATTATCTTTTTCTTGAGTATGGGCATGCATGTACATCTGAATTCTATCATCAGAACAAGCTCTTCGAGAAACTGGATAATCATTTCCCATGATAGCTAGGTGCTGGATCATTATGGCCATATAGTAAATGACAAAAGCAACAGAGACACACTGTCCTGTGAAGGAGTGTGGCAGAAGCCTAAGACCAGGAGCAACTCTAGAGTGATCATATTTATACTAATGTTCATTTCTATTACAGATTGGAAGGAAAAAAAGAGAAAGAGCAAAGTAATTTAAACTCAGGTTTTCTGTGAAAATTAAGCCCATATTTCACATTCTATTGACATTTTGTATTATATATTAACTTAAAAGCTCCTTCCCATTCTTCAAAAAAAAACCTACAAAAATGAAATAGAATAAATGACCTATGGTCAAAATTGCAAAAGCAGCTGAAAGATCAGCTATAGGCTTGTATTTTCAACTTCACAGGAGCAGACACTGGCTAGGAATGACTTGTTTTTTAAAATTAGAAATACATATGAAGACTGAAAGTGAACAATTGCAGTCTTATTGCCCTGATTTACTGAAAGACTAGAAAATGGAGTTGCATAGGATATAGAAATGGTTCTTATTTTAATCTTTGTATTTTTCTAACTTAAAATATATTTTATATTAATAGAATGACCAAATACATAGGTTGTGATCAGACAGGTAAGGCTGAGGCATGGTCCTTTTTTCCTTTGCTCAATGATGCAGTTCAACTGAATTATTATCCTTCCTGAGACTTTTTGTTAAAATGAGAAGATAGAATCTGTACCTTATAGGAGTGATGCAGATATTAAGGGAAGTGTGTGTGTGTGTGTGTGTGTGTGTGTTGTCCAGTACTGCTCACTGCTGTAGTTATACAACAGGGAATCAGGAGTTGCTATACCTCTTATCAGCAGCTCTAATCCTGACAACCAAAGCTCTAGAAAGTCTGCAAAGTGCACACAGGATTTGTGGAAAAAAGAAACCCAACTGGGAGAGCCGTCAATCTTCACTCAAAGAGTTATATACTTTAGACAAACAGACAGACCGACAGACACACACACACCTTACAAGTTAAATCAACTAGGATCATTAAAATATGAGTTAAAGAAACAAATTAAACAAGAAGAAACTTGGTTGAAAATCAGGAGATTTAGATTGATCAGGGAGAGTTATATTTAAACATGATTACCATGTTGCTGGCAGAAAGCGTTTCTTGGAATAATCAGGTTTGAAGAAGCTGATAATCGAATACAAGATCTGTAGCTGTCGCCTGTGAGTCACTGGGTTGAGCAAGGAGAAGGTTAAGCCCACTGGGACCTCAAGGCTTAACTCTTCTGTAAAATCACATAAAACAAAAGCAGAAATAATGAAACCAAATCATCATTGTCATGTTGTGTGACTTTTCCATTGTGGTTTTCCCTCCCAGGTATAGAAATGATTAATACTATGTCTTCTTTGAAGATTTGGGCATCTTCTTTATTCATTTTGTATGTCCATCACGTAGCCTCATTCCTAACACGCAGCTGGTGCCCATCCACATTTGATGGATTGAATGAGTTCAGCAAAGGTTCTGAGCAAGAGAAAAATCTCAGTGGGTAAAATTCTGCTTGTGTGGTAGATCTCAAGGCAGCCCTTGGGTTTTATATTTGTGTTGAAAGAGCTTTCTGAGGTTAGACTCTGACTCATGCATTTGAATTGTGGATTGGGTTCAATAAATAGATTTTCTTAGTTTTTACTTTAAACATGCATAATCAAACAATATTTACTTATTGTCTCTGTAGAACTATGGCTAAGTCATCATTAAATCCAGCATTGTTTTGAAAAGACCTGTAATTTTTCTTGGTCCTCACGTTTTCTGCTGTTTATCTTTGTCATATTTGGGAAAGTTTTTATTTGTTCTCATTCCCTTTCCAAAATCTATTGGAATTAACTATAACCTAAGTAACCCTTCCCCTTTTTTATTTTTTGGTTTTTCAAGACAGGGCTTCTCTTTGTAGCCCTGGCTGTCCTGGAACTTCTCTGTAAACCAGGGTAGTATCTCAAACTCAGAGATCCACCTGCCTCTGCCTCCTGAGTGGTGGGATTAAAGGTGTGCACCACTACACCTGGTTCACAAGACCCCTAATAATGATGCATAAACAATGGGTTGAGAGGCTCTTAGAGTTCCTGTTTCTGTAGTATCTTAACTAGCCCAACAAACACCACTGGCATCCACTCAGAGAACTGCAGCTCTGAATTAGTTAGCATGTTCTGACTTAGCATGCTGTACCGCCATACTAGTTATTTCCTTAGAGACATGTTTGTCAAGCAGCCAATGGTTCATTTGATAAACACTTAGTGTTTGTTTGTCAAAGGTGCTTTTTGGGTTCATGAATACAAACAGAATAAGAAAAATAAAGTCTACTATAACTTGCATTCTCAGTTCAGAAAGACTGGTGAGCAGCTATGTAAACAGATGGGCAAGGCTAATTTCAGATCGTAATTAATGCTTGGAGCCAATAGAGTAAAATGTTTGAAATTGAGAAATGAAGGAGAATAATTTAAATTGCATGGCCAGGGAAAGATATCTCTGAAGATGTTGTTTTTGGGCTGAAACCCAAATGATGTGAGTCACCCTCGGGTAAACCTACGTAAAGAGAGAGCAAAAATACAGAATGATAATAACTTTTGACATCGAGTCAAAATTCTAGCAGGTCTTTGTAGAAATTAGCAAACCAATTTTCAAACCCTTGTAAGAATTCAAAGGATACAGAACTTTTAAAAAAAAAGTCTATAAGTATGTGGTTAATGGATTTCAAACAAAGATGTGTTTCAGTGAGGAAAGCAAAGTATTTTAAAGAGTTATTATTGGAAAATAAGATGTCATTTATTAAAAGGAAAAAAGTATTTATCTATAACTCACACTGTAAGTTTGCTTCCTAGTGCTGTGATAAAACACTCTGAGCAGTAACAGCTTAGAAGCAAGGGTTTGCTTTGTCTTTCAGGATACAGTCTATCATCAAAGGAAGCCAAGGTAGAAACTCAGGCAGAAACAGGACACAGAAACAGCGGAGGAACATTTATTACTTTCTGACTTTTCTGGGGCCCACTTTCAGCTGCCTGTCTTACATAACACAGGCCCACCTGCCCAGGGATGGCTCTACCGACAGTAGGTTAGCCCCTACTTCTAGCAATGAAGAAAATAGCTCACAAACATGCCATTGGCTAATCTGAGCAAGACAAATTCCCTAATTGAAACTCCCTCAGAGAACTCTGCTGTATCAAGTTGATAGCTGCAGCTAAGTAGAATGTAGTCGGGGGCTTTTCTTTCCCACCTGCCAGTTGCTGTAGCCATTTCCAAATCATCACTCAGAGGTTTAATATCAACTATAATTGGTCAGTTGCTCAGGCTTATTACTAGCTAGCTCTTGCATACAAGTTAACTTACTTTTTGTTAATCTATGTATCACCATGTGGCCTGTGGCTTACCAGTAATACTCTGGCATATTACTCCTCCTATGGCTGCTGGTATCTCACCCAACTACACCTTCTTTCTCCCTGTATCTCTGCTTGGATAGTTCACCTAACTGTATTCTGCTCGGTCATAGTCTAAAGCAGCTTTATTCATCAACCAATAAAATCAACTGAGGGTTTGTCTCCCTGTTATTTGATGATTCCAATTTAGATTTCTTTTGTATATGTGTATATTTTAAGGAACTTCTACCGGGCATTGGTGACACACACCTTAATCCCAGCACTTCAGAGGCAGAAGAAAGTGGGTCTGTGTGAGGTCAAGGTCAGCTTGGTCTTCAAAGTGAGTTCCAGGACAGCTCAGGCTACATAGTGAGTCTGTGTCTCAAAGAAAAACAACAGAAAAACAAACAAACAAACTTCTGCTGTGTTAATTTATTTTCCATAAGAGCCCCTCAAATGGCCCTTAGGTTTAACTCTTCCTTTTTATATTTCCTTCCTTACCCACCTCTTCCCTTTCTCTTTCTTTCAATCTTCCTCTTTCAGTACCCCCCCCCCCAACTCCATCTATAACTATCTATTCTATTTCCCTTTCCTGGGGAATCCTTCCCTCCCAGCTAGTCCCTTACTCTACACCTAACTTCTGGGGTTATATGAGTTGTAGCCTGCTTATTGCAGACTTAGGAGCTAACTAACATCCATAAACCATATTTGTCTCTTGGAGTCAGGATCACCTCACCCAGGATGGTAGTTTTTCTAGTTCTATCCATTTACTTATTAAATTCATGACTTATTTTTTGGTAGCTGAGTAACATCCCATTTTGTGTAAATATCACACATTTTCTTTATCCATTTGTCTGTCATTGACTGACATCTAAGTTGTTTCTAGTTTCTGGCTATTGTCAATAGGGTGGGAATGAACATGGTTGAGTGATTGTGTCTAGTAGGATGTCCTTTGGATTTATGTCCAAGAGTAGTTTAGCTGGAGCTTGAGGTAGCTCTATCCCCAACTTCCCAAAGAGCTACTACACTGCTTTCCATAGTGGCTGAAGAGATTTGCAGTTATACCAGCAATAGATGGGTGTTCCTCTTACCCAGAATATCTGCTTTTTTCAAGTTATTAAAAATGAGAAGACAAACCTGACACTGTGAGTGTATATTACTAAATATCGTATTTGATGAGCAACTAATCCAGAATATATAAAGACAAATTCAACAATCGGGAAATGCAAATTTCCATTTGAAATTGAACAAGCATTTTGAGCAAGACCGTTCTCCACAGGAGGCGTAAAAATATTCAGACGGAAAACACACACACACATTTTTTTTATATATATATATATATATATATATATATATATATATATATATATATATATATATATATATGAATGTGCACCAGTAGCTGTTAGTTCAATACACACCCATTACAAAGCTAAAGATTACAAAGATGAGGAGGGGACAAGAGGTGGCAACATATCTCATATGTTGCACGTGGGAATACAACGTGTTTGACCTCTTTGGAAAAAAATGCCGTTTGGCAGGGCTTTAGTTGTTGTTGTTTTAAGTTTAACTCTTACCAATGTTTAACCATGTTCTTGCCGTCTAGTCCTGGGTATTTATTGAAGAGAAATGAGTGTCTGTGGTTTGCAAAGCCCTGTATGCAAGTGTCCTGCAGAGTTATTTCCAGCAGTCCCAAACTAGGAAAAAAGTGCTTCAAACTGTTCAAGAGATAAATGGCTCAACAAGCTGTCCTGTGTTTGTATGCAGTTCGACTGGGCATAAAGAAAGGAATAAGTTTATAGACCTAAATAGTGAAATGGATAAACCTCAAAATACCTTTACTCAATAATCCGATATGGAGTCAGGCAGGTAGAGAGGGCCTGGATTGTCCAGGCTCTCAAAGACCACGGGGAAGAGTTTGGTCTTAATTTGGGATACGATGGGAAGCAGCCAGTGGAAGGTTTTCAGTCGTTTTCTGATTTGATTTACACGGTAGAAGCGTCATTTCAGTCAGTACATGGAAGAGCAACAGAGGCAACATGAGGTTGACTAAAAGCTTCCACCTTGTTCAGAACATAGAATGGTTTGGACAAAAGCGGCTGGATTAAAATGGAGAGAAGAGACGTAAGAGAATGTAACCTTATTAAAATTCAGTGGCTTTCTGCATTTATTTTAATTTTTGGTGACTGGTGGAGGGGAGGATTCGCTGTAGAGAACTGTTTCAACCCTGACCTCAATATCTGGCAGCAGGGCCCCCTGTCTGTCTTACTGGCAGCCTGTTTGGTTCTGTGACTTTGGACACTCAATAGAGCAACACTACTTTAAACCACTAACATCTTGCATCGTTATTCACTGATGTCCAGTTCACCTAGAGAATCCAGCAGTATTAGAGTCAAAGTGGGCATGGCAGGACTCTGCTTCTGCTTCATGTGGAGAATCAAGCATCCCCTAAGACTTCTTAGCAGCTAGACTCTGAGATTTATCTCTTCTTGATGATAAAGTATCCCTACTTGATGATGCTTTTTTTATAGCCCTAGGCAACCCAGAGCTTATTTAGAGTTGTTTAGGAGGATTCTGACCTGCACCCCAATGCAGATAATGTATTGGTACATTAGCTCATTTATTTATTTAATTTCTCCATCCATTAGCCCAGTAAGCACCTGGTGACATTTGCTGTAGGTAGATAAATAGAATAAAAACCAAAAGATTGCAGCCATGTATTATTTCAGCCATCCCTAATATGCTCAGGGAAATGTTTCTCTAGTCTTCCTGAGTAGACTTTTTTTTTTTTGCTCCCAGAGCAAAAGAACCCTCATTTATACCAAAGAAAGTATAGACTTTCTTCAAAGACAGGTAATCTTGAATCAGTCAAGGTAACTGGCTGCGACAATAGGATTTAACAGCTGCAGTGGAAGCTGTACTTTATGAGCTATTTTTATGCAGGTTCTTTTTTCCATGGCATTGAAAAAAGAAGCCCTTGAAGTTAAATTAGCAGTTAGCAGTTACCTGTTGTGGTGGTGCTCTAGTAACGCCTCCCCAGAAGAGATCCATCAGCTTCCCATCTTCGCAGTCCTGTGTTAAAGTTAAAACCCTAAGCCCCCCATTCACTAACAACAGAGGGGAAAAAAGGCACAGAACAGAGGTGGACATCTAACAACTGTGAGATCTGTGACCAAGACATTTAGCTAACAATCGGTAAATCACAAGACCCTGCTGTTGTCAACGCTATTGAAAAATAGGATTCATACTGAAGAGGCAGAAAAGAAATGCAAGAAAGCCCAAGAAACATGGCATCCATATGGCAGCTCACCAAAGGTCGGGGATAATGCTTACTGCGGACGCTGGCAGGTCCTTTCCCTTGTCTCACCTGTGGCTGACCTGGGGAGGATTTTCTGAGTTTTCCATCGTGGGGATTGAATCCTGGAAAAGTTACAGGATTCCCCACCAACCTCACCAAGGATTTCATTCTCTCCTAAGTAGCAGAATACTCCGGTGTTGGCTCTAGATTGTCCTCTGTGTTGAATAACTTACTGCCCTATGTCTTCAAGACTTTCCTTGCTAGTTGGAGTTTCTGCAACTTTTGTTCCCTATTAAATGTCTACTAGGCATTTCAACCTTACACATCCCAAGGGGAGCACCTACCGCTCCCAGCCCCAAAGTCTGCTCCTCCTATGGCATTCCCTAGCATGGCAATGACAACTCCAACCTCCCCACTTGCTCTGAAATTCTTGGCATCCTTCTAAATTATAGTCCATATTTTATTAATCAGGAAACCCTACCATTTCCACATAAGAAAACTGAATCACATCTCTTAGTCCAAGCCACCATCTTCCCCAACCTGGACGACTGTAAAAGTCTTTTAATCTGTCTCCGGGTTCCACCTTGTGCTCCCAAAGGTCTGCTTTTAATCTAGCGCGAGCGATCTTTTGAAAACACGTGTTCCTTCCCCCCACCACAGACTTCCCAGACTCGTATCTCGTCTTTCACTGAAAAGCAGTCATTATAAAGCAGGGGTCGGTCTGCAGGAGCCTTGCTGGCCTCGCCTTTCACTGCTCTGTCCATTACCCAAGTTCTTCAGTTCCAGCAATCTTCCCAAGCACTCTCTGCATGAGAATGTACTGAGCACAGTTGTGTAACATGAGGGCCTGCTTGTTGGGGTTTGTGTCCTGCCCAGTTCCCACAGCTGTTTAGACCCAAAAGAATCACACAGAGATTCTGCATTCGTTATAACTGATTGGCCCCTTAGCTCAGGCTTCTTGTTAACTCTTATAACTTATATTAATTCATTACTCTTAACAATGTTAGACACATGAGCTGCCTTTTTCGGCGGGGCAGGACTGCGGAGGAATGGGCTTTCTTCTTCCCAGAATACTCCTGTTCTCATTGCCCCGTCTATTCTTCCTGCCTGACTACTGGCCAATCAGTGTTTATTTAAAACATAATTGACAGAATACAGAATTCTCTGGCACCACCACCCCCCCTTTTTTTTAAGAACATCCATAGTCCATTTTTAAGGAATGTGGGTGTAGTTTTCCAGGCCACTTCCTGCTGGTTGGGGGTGCTGATAATCTTACTTGAGCCTCTGCCTCCTCTGTCCTTCCCCACGTAGCCCAGTGATCTACCCTACTTGTTCTATAGTTCTTTTCCACGACACTGCTTTAGCAAATACAAAATCTTTACCATGTGCAGTAAAGAAGCAAATGCCTCCCTTTATAGTATACTTACCTCCTGACGTTTGTTTTTCTAAATGGATCCTGTCCTTACTGAACATTTGATCCACCTGACTTAATTTTGTGTTCTCTTGCTGCTAAGTTGTACACTTCATGAGAACAAGGAGTTGATTTGGTGCTTGCTGAAGGCCCAGCACACACAACGGTGTTCAATGCATATCGATTATATTAAGGTAACCTAAAACATTATGTTTATACTCTCAAAGAGAGTTGAGCATCAGCATTTTCGTGATTCTATTTAATGATTGGTTTCTCACTGTGACAGCCCACGTCCAAAGCCCGTGTCCCACCTCATATATAATTCCACTTCTCCATTAATAAATTTGCATTCTGGTGAGACATTTCCTGCTTCTCGTGAGGGCTTTTCTTTGCTGGGTGCCGTGAGGGTCCATGCACTAGTTAAAGGCCACGAAAGGTGATGGAAGTATGTTCACCTCTTCTAATTTATGTGGAATTGCCCATCAACTGATATCAAGTGTTTTTCTGTTGTTTTTGTTGTTGTTGTTTTGGGGGGTTGGGGGTTTGTTTTTTTTGTTTTTGTTTTTTGTTTTGATTTGTTTGTCTTTTTAGAAGGGCTTGACCAAATGTTCAGGTCTGAGCTCTTAGCAGTGTCTCGTAATTCATCTGGTTGGGCTAGACGCATCACCATGTGAGCCTGCAACCAACTGGCAAAGCACCTTCCTCCTAGAAGGACTCAGAATTTCCTCTTATAATTTTGAAAATTCAGAAGTAAGGAAGTACTCATTTTTCTGAGGTAGATAATGTTCCTTTTCCTTGGTATGGGTCGTGCAACATGTACTACCTTAACACTGGTTGCCCTGAACAGGTACAGACCACTCCTCTGGAGATAAGCACTTCTTATGTAATTTTGTTTCTTGTTCATTTCTCTGTTCAATACAAGTAAGTGGGGGTAATATTCTTTCCCTGTATTCATGGACCCAGATGCCTGCCTTGTGGCTCCATTTTGCCCTACATTTGTAGGACACCCTCCATTCAGAAGGTGAGAGAACATAGTCTCTGTTGATGGAGGGTTATGGCCAGAACTATTAGAGACCTGCAGAGAACTCAAACCAATAGGAAAGCATATGGGATGGAGGTGTTCCTTTAGCTGCCAGTTCTAAGCCGTTCAGTCATACAGAACCCCACCTTGTACTTAGATTGTTAAATCTTTCTCTCGATTTCTTCAAGT
This sequence comes from Microtus ochrogaster, assembly GCF_000317375.1. NCBI lineage: Eukaryota > Metazoa > Chordata > Mammalia > Rodentia > Cricetidae > Microtus > Microtus ochrogaster. The sequence goes on along the minus strand of NC_022024.1, from coordinate 31,269,959 downwards.
TGGCAATTGACATTAACTAACCATCACACACACACACGCACACACACGGAAAGAAAAAAGTGCTCCAAATATATTATGCTTTTGCACATTTAAGATCACATTTTATGATATCCAACTGTATTTTTAAAAGTTAATCAGCATTTGCCAACAGATACAATTCTTATTTTAAAAACCCCATGGATTATATGACTCCATTTACATGAAGCATCCAAATGAGGCAAATCTCTGTATAGGCAGAAACTGAATTAACAGTCGCCTAGGGCTGGGGATGGGAGAGGGTAAACGAGGTGTGAGCGGTACAAGGTTTCTTCATTAGACGGTAGGAAAGAGCCAAAATTAGATTACAGGAACAGCTTCCCAATTCTCCAGTGGAGATCACTGAATTGTATGTTTTGTATCGATGACATACATCATCGTTCATAGACAATGACAATCATCCTTCATAGAATTTGGCTATTTATCTTTTCTATTTCATAAAGGCTTTTCTCTTGGCCGAGTCTGTCAAGCAGTCACCCAGAGAGCAGGTCACGTAGCATGCAGCTACTCACAGCCTGGACTGAGTCGTTGAGGCACCGTATTGGCTCCCGAAAACAAGAACACAAAGACCGTGACCTCTGTCTTCAGGCGGTTCATGGTCTGGTGAAGGAGTAAGACTGAATGAAGTACAATGTGCTGCAGATCCCCAGGAGCTCCCATTTAGTCACATGTGGGGCAATACAAAGCAGAAGAAAGGCTAATGACACATAGACATATTTAATATTTAGAGAACCTTATTTGCCACGACAAAGAAAGACTTTCTTCTTCTCCAGAAGCCTTGTACTTCATACATGCTTAAAGCACTCCCCTTTCTCCATTCCTCACTTTAGTGTGGGTCTCTTTAATTAGCACGTAAGCAAGGTTGTTAGACATTAGGAGGAAGTCACCGACAAAGGACCATCTGTATTTGACTTGGCTTGAAGAAGGGTTTCAAAGGCCGTTTGTAGGAGGTGATTCCTGACCTCAGTCTCAGAGGATGAGGCCCAAAGGAAAGAGCTGAGGGAGGTGGGCAAAGAGAGAGGGCACAGGGTACATTTGGAACCCTTCTTGCCGTTTGTTGTCTCTGTCTCTCTGTCTCTGTCTGTCCCCTTGTCTCTGTTTCTCTGTCTCTAACTTTGTCTCTGTCTTTATCTGTCTTTGTTTCTGCCTCTGTGTTTGTGTATGTGTGTGTGTGTGTATGTGTGTCTGTGACAGTCAATTTTAGTTGTTAATTGGATGAGATCTAGCATCCCCTAACATATGAGCCCCTGGCCGTGCCGGTGTGTGTGTTGGGAGGATCTTGGTTAAGCTAATAACATGGGAGGACCCACCTCCTGATATGGGGTGACTCCCATTCCCTGGGCTTGAATTCTAGGCAGTGCAGACGGTAGACTCTGAGCAGAGTACAAGCGTTGATTGCGCTCTCCTTCCTGACTATGGATTCTGCATGACCAGTTACTTCACACTTCTTCCTTGAGTTCTCCACCAGGATGGACCTGAATCGGTAACTGTGAGCCAAAATAAACCTTCCTCCCTCACATTGCTTTGGAGAGAGTGCTTTATCACAGCAGGATCCAGTGTGTGCACAAATGATTGTACCGTTGTGTATGTGTGTGTAAGCCAGAGATCATCCACAGATACCACATCTCAGGATCCATCCACCTTATTCATTGAGGCGGGGCCTTTCACTAGTACCTGGGGCTTGCTGATCAATCTACCCTGGCAAGCCAGAGAGGGCCAGAGATCTTCCAGTCCTTACCTCCGCGGCCCTGGGGTTAAAAACATGCACAAACATGCACCGCCAGACATGTATTATACACATACACACACACATGTATTTTCACATGGGTGCTGTGGACCAAATTCGGGTCCTAATGCTTCCACAGCAAGCAATTTACTGACTGAACTATTCCCCAGCCTCTACATATTTGTTAATATAAATATTTGCTACAGGAGCAAGCGCATTCTTATCATTTAAATATTTGCTACAGGAGCAAACGCATCCTTATCATTTTAGTGGCTTAACCAAGTAGCCTTTCTTTTTCCTATACAAAGTCCAAGGCTCAGAGCTTGGTCACAGAAGATCATTTGGACACTGTGACTTACAGCATCAGCCAAGCTGTTACTATTTAGCCAGTGATGGTGAAAATACAGGCCTGTCTGAGAAACTTCCCTGGGCAGGCATGGGCAGAGGGTTCATCAGCTGTGCAAACATCCTCCATGCCACATTTCTGTCATAAGCTCCCGCTGAATTTGGTAACAATGGGAAAAATGCAGTTCCTGGATAGGCTGCCCTCCCCCCAGCACCCCAGCGTTATCCATGGGAAGACGCAAATCTTCTATGGACAGCTTGATTTCTGACGTTCCCGCCTGAATAGTTTTCTTTTATGCTGCAAAGGGTAGAATTACACCTATTGATTGCTCTCACCTTGATCACGTTGTTGACGAATCAAGGAAATGTGCTGAGAACGCGCACAGAGAATAGTAGAATTCTATCTTGAGTGGAAAAGACAGCTGTGCATTGTTCAGGCTGTGAGACGAGACCTGTTCAACAGTCATCCCCAGGGCAAAATTTCACCGTGGTCTGTTGCACCTAATAAAATGTACACTCAATCATACAGCGATCCATAATCTACTTTCCTGTCGGTCTGAGGTCCCACGTGGCCCAGTGAATGAATCATAGCTGTTTGAAGGCACTTAGTGTCTTGAGCTGGATCCTGTTTGCCTGGGTATGGTTTCCATCCGCAACCCAAGATGTTGAGCAACACTGAAAGTTTAAGGGCCTTCTGAAGTTGGATGATTTTGGAAGGAAAGGAAGGATTCTGGGCTAATTCAGAAGCACATTTGCTTCTAGCCCCTCACGTGTTGATATAGATACCTCTAATGTATGTTTTTATTGCTCTCTGTGAAATGACATTGTTTTCTAAACACCCTTCAAAAGGTAAAAGTCAGGAGAGATCAGTAGGATCAGCAGTCGTCATTCTGCACTGTAGGTGAGTGGGAAATGGTCTCTGTAGGCTCCCATATTTGAAAACTCAGTTCCCCGTTGGTGGCACAGTTTGGGGGAGATGATGGAACTCTTAAGATGATGCAGTCTTGCTAGAGGAAGCCTGCCACTGAGGGAGAGTGTTGAGAATGTACAGCCTTGTTCTCCTTCCTGTTTACTCTCTCTGCTTCCTGTGTGCAGTTGAGTGTGGTCTCTCCGCTCCCAGCTTTTGCAGCCATGACTTCCTTCCCTGCCACTGTAGACACTTAGCTCGCTGCAACCCTAGGTCAAAATAAACTCTTTCTTAAGTAGCTTCTGGGCGTGCTATTTTATCACAGCCACAGAAAACTGACTGATACTGGCAGCAGAATAGCTCTGATAACATCTGTGGAAAAGCCGAATGATTTGTTTTGGCTTTTCTTTTTCTTTACATTCTGGACATGATTGGGGTAATAGAAAAATGTTTTCTTTTTATGAGGTGTTCATGAGAAGTGAACAGACTCAAATCATAAAATAATACTGTCATTTATCGAGAGCTGCCCGTCAACAGGCATGAATGAGGTAAGGGCGGGGTGTTCCAAAGCCTGAGGACCAGCAAGTCCCTTTTCCTTTATGGCCCTGGGAGCTGAATCACCCAGGGTTTCCTTCATGTGATGTATGGACACTACAGCTAAGCGGTCTCCCAGCCATACGTTCATTTCAAATGAATTTCTACTTGTAGTTCTCTCTTACACAGAAGTACTTCCTAATACCTCATCTTAGCGATGTCTTGATATTGGTTGCCAAGAAACAGAGGTTCTCATGAGAAAAGGGAAGAGAAGGTAGAAACCGTCCATTAGTTAGAATAAACTCCAAAGGGAGTCACAGTGCTCACCTGATCCGCTATTAGGATGCTATGAAGAGGTGACCTGCCTGATTCAGGGACACAGGCATCACAGATATATTAAAAAGTTCTCAGTTGTTAAGACTCCCATTTTCCATCTCTAATTCCTGACATCCACAGTCTTATTGCCACGGGGATGATTTATTCCTCTCGTACCTGTAGACTACCAGATACTCTGTTATGTTTTATAAACGTCTGATGCAGTTGACGTTAGTAGGGATCTCCCCCCACCCCCCATTTTAAAGAGCGTATGGAAGTTTCGCAAGGCACTCATAACAATATGAGGAGTAAGTGGTTTCAAGTCCATAACTGTATTTTCTCTCAGCTCTCGGGGCATTAACCAACCAGCCGACACGGGAGCAGACCTCTGAGTTGATTGTGCTTTTGAAAGGTTATTTTAAACAGCAACCATGACTGCAACAAATTTTAGTACCTAGAAAAAAAAAATGGTACTGCCCTTTCAGGATCTTCAAACACATCACAAGAACGTTTTAAACCGGGCAGCTGGGAGGAGATTGGAAAAGTGTTCATGACATTCTGTCAGACAAAGAGAAGGTTGGGTAGAAGCCTAAGAAGGAAGTAGTAGTAGACGCCAAGGACTACAGGTAGTAGATGGACAGGGTGTGGCCGGGGTCTTCAGAGTAAGGCAAATACAAATAAAGACACTGGACACCGTTTCCATAAGGAAGGGCTCTGGCAAGCGTTGCTTCCAGTATAAAATAGGGCGCCTAAACATGGCCTAAGATTTTCACACGGAATGCTCTAAGTCTCCTGAAAGTGAGAGGGTGGACTATTAAACACAGATAGTTGTAGGCTTATCCTTATTTTCTTTATTTATATATATTTAGTTGACTTACTTTCTTAATCTTTCCAGATGTCAAAATAATTGAGTATTTGAAAAATGGCATCTGGACAAAGCTCATAACCAGAGAGCCATCAGGAAAATGTGGCTTAAAGTATAATCCTGTGGGAAGACTATCAGATGTGTTTATTAGATCCTCAAAAAATAAAATCAAAGAGCTTCATGGGAAGTTCCAGGTGTAAGAGAAGACCCAGGACCTCATGGCCTTGCCTGGGGCTCCTCCCCACTAGGGGACAATCTGTTTAAGTGCTTGAGGACCACACAGAGTCACCCAGGAATATTGTAGAGAACTCTGGGTAGAAAGGACATGTCTTGAAGAAATCTGTGGACAGGATAATTTCCTAAGTGATGCTCACAGACCCCGTAGCCTTTCCGAAAGGATGATTCTGGTGGAATCATGCTTAGGTTCTGCTGAAGAACTAGAGAGTACAGTATATAAGATGTTACTGTTCTCTCTGAGGTTTCTGGGTACAAATAAAGCACAAGAATTTTGTATGGTGATATAGAAGAATCTACTTTTAATAAAAATATTTTTAAAAAAAAAAAAGTCAATGAAAGATCATTAAGAAGGAAAAGCCAAGAACCTGGAGACTAGAACTTATTTTAAGGATGGTATATTTGTTTCCTAGGGTTTGCATAACAAAATCCTACAACTGAATGGTTTGAATAGAACCATTTATTTCTTTTCTAACAGTTCTGGAGGCTCTTTTCTATTGCTCCAAGAACCAAAATCAATAGTGAGTCAGTCTAAGGCAACAGGACTGAGCTCTAATTGGCAAAACAAAACAAACAAACAAACAAACAAACAAAAGAGGAGCCTGCACCCAACTGGGTTTCAGAGTTTCAGTAGTCTAAACCCAACTCTTTATTTCCCGTCTTCCCTCTTTAAAATACCACTGTCTGTAGTGTCAGGGTCCCCGGAGGGTTTTGACTGTGGCCTGTATAATATTGCCCCACGTGACTGTGTGGACTCAAAAGCTCCCAGCACACACAACAAATGGCACACAAGGAGTTACCTCCCAGAAGCTACACCTGAGGAGTCTGTTCCACACCTGGATGTGCTTGAAGGAGTAACAGCCTGCATTTCAAGTTCACGTTGTAATAAGATTAAGACTTGGGGTTCACGTGGAAGCGTTACATAGGATGAATGACTGGAATGTGGTGTCACATTTGTTGATTATTGCTTTAAGGTAGAAACTCTGTCAATAGTTGAAAATTTTCTGCAGGGCCATTATTCTCTCTGTGAAAGGCTGTCCGCAGAGTCTTCAGGGGTCAGTGGCAGCTCTGCATGGTGCTCTGTGAAACAGTGGCAACGCTGCAGCAGTGTGTGAGACACTGTAAACGGTTTCTGAAGCTCCTCAGGAAAACATCTTGAAGGGTCCCTTCAAAGAGCTCTTTCCATAAAGTATTTCAGATGAACAATGTGGAGAAGAAAGATTCAAATGTCTTTACCTATACGTCATTACGATCCCACTTCCCAAATATCTGTCATGTTCATGTTTGCTTCCACTTAACAAAGCAAATGGAATTACTCATCTTCAAGTTCTTGTGCCAAAGTACTAGTTAAGACTAACTTTGCTACTGTGGTCGTTGACCTTACAGATGGATGTAGGAAAACCAAATCCCTTGTGGAGTAACAAGATCTTACAGACATCTCTGCTCAAGCACTGTAGGGTTCTAGTCTCCTTGTGATTTTTGAGGGGTACTAAGGACTTGGGCATAGGAGAGATTTGTTCCACCTGTATGCCTACACAACTGTATGTTTAAGTATATGCCAACTAGGCCTGAGCTTTATTGATTATATTTTCTTATTTTATTTTAATATCTGGATAGGCTAGCATCCATGGCTTTGATTCAGGAGACATAGCCCTTCCCAGAGTTAATTCCTAGAGTTATGTAAATGATCGCCTTTGGACACACAAACCAATCAGTGCAGAGCTCACACCCCTGATCATCTTATGTATCAAATTCTCACACAGCACATCCACATTGCTCCTACTCTACATCACCACGAGTACTTAGCAAGTTCTCATTGCTGCAGCAGAATACCTGGCAGAAGAAACGTAAGGAAGGCAGGGCTTCTTTTGGCTCACAGTCTGAGAGCATCTTTCTACCATGAGGGAGAAGGCATGGCAGCAAGGACTTGAGGCAACAGGCTAGGTTGCAGCCACATTCAGGAAGCCAATAGAGATGAGGGCTGAGGCTCAGTAGTCTATCCATCCATAAGATGCTGCGGTGCATGTCTAGGGTGTGTGTCTTGTTACCTCATTTATCCTTTCTGGAAATTCTTCACAGGCCTGCACGGAAGTCTGTCTCTTGGTTATTCTCGATCCTGTCACCTTGACAATCACTCTTAGCCATTGCCCATGCTGTACAGAATATAAAAGTCCATTGATTTGGAAAAACATGAAAGCCTATGTTTATATTTTCTTAAAAATACTTTTTTATTTGTGTGGAATCTATAACATACCTCTATTTGTTTCTGATTTTAACAATTTGAATCTCCCCTGTGGTTCATAGTCTCTATTTTCTTGATTGTGTTTTAATGAACGAGCCTTTGATTTCATTGGTTTTACTCTATTATTTTTCTGTTCCTATTTTGGTTTTTCTGAGCTCAAATCTTTCTTTTCAAAAACATATTTATTTGGGATAGAGAGATAGCTCAGCAATTAAGAGCTTTGGCTGCTAATTCAGAGGACCCACATTCTACCTCCAGGACCCACCTTGCAGCTCACAACATCTGGAATTGTAGTCCCCAGGGATCCACTGCCCTCTTCTAGACTCCTTGGGCCCTAGACATGCATATGGTACATAGACATATATGCAGACAAAATGCTCACACATTTACAATAATTTTTAAATACATAATTTATTTGTTTGTTTATACATGCACCTGGATGGGCATGAAACAGCCACTGGTATACATCACAACATGCATGTAGAGATTGGATGACAGCCATGACAAGTTAGGGTGCCTTCTACTATACAGGTCTCAGGAACCAAACTCTGGCCATCAAACTGGGTAGTGAGTGCTTCTACCCACTGAGCCATCTGGCTGGCCTCCTATAATCTTTGCTGTTTCTTTCATTAATGTGGCCTTGGGTGTGGTTCATTCTTCTTTCTTTTTCCTTAATTTGTAAAGGTTTTTGTTTGTTTCTTGAGTTCTGTGTAGTCCCAACTGTCCTGAAATTTGCTATATAGACCAGGCTGGCCTCGAACTCACAAAGATCCACTTGTGTCTGTCTCCCAAGGGTGAGGATTTCAAGGTGTGCATCACCACACCCATCCAAGGTACGTTATTGAATAAAGATGATTCTTGTCTTTTTATATAAACATTTGTAGCTACAAAATTCCCCTATAGCATGGCTTTGCCCCATCCATAAATTTTGATGGGTATTCGTACTTGTTCTTTCCTAAATATTTTCAAATTTCCTGTGATCCACTGTTTTTTTGTTTATATCTTTGTTTAACACAAATTTGCAAATTTTCTAGTTTTTCTTCTCTTCCTGACCTCTGACTTATTCTAGTTTTGGTCAAGAAAGATATTTTATATAATTAATTTTTATCTTTTATTGAAAAAGTTTGTAACCTAGCATGGTCTTTCCTAATATATGGTCTCTCTAATATTCACGAGGAAGACATGATTTCTGTTGACAGTAGGTAGATTTTTTTTCAGGTTATTTCCATTAGTTCTGATTGTTGCACTGATATAATTATGTTCTTCCTTACGAGGCTTCATCTGCTTGTTGTGTTTGTTATTAAGAATGGCACAATGGAGTCCTCAACTGTCCTTATAGAATTACTTTTCCCTTCTCTTCTGTTTTTATTTCATATGTTTTGGGGTTCTGAAATTGATTGTATGTGTGCACATTAGCCTTTCATCATTTTACTGTAATGAACCCTTTATTAATGTAAAACATTTTACCTTCTTGGGACCTTTTCAAATATATAGTCGGACAGTAATACAGGTCCCCCTGTTCTAACTTGCTTCCTGTTGGCGTGGAGTTCCCATTCCGTATCTTTTCCTTCCAACTTGCTCTGTCTTTAGATGTAAAGTTAGTTTCTTGTCAGAATAGGTTGGAGCACATTTATTTATAAACCTATTCTGACGGTCTCTATTTTAGAGAATTTATTCCACTTTTATTTGAAATAGTTTTGAGTACCCCTTGATTTACAATGTGGTCATAGCCCCCAAACCAGTCACTGGAAGCTGAAATTTATATAAGTAAACAATCCAACTTTGTAAATATATCCTGCTGAGTTGGGGCTTAGTAGATAATGTGGAGAACTAACCTGATCACAGGGTTTACTGGAAGGCTTGGTTTGCTCCGTGATCGTGGAACACAACAACTAGCACACTGAAGTTGGGAAAAAGTCAGCTTTTCATCACTTTGTGTAACATGGGAAACCTTTACCCCTTTATAACTTTACAGGCATCTCTTTCTGTTGTTACAAAGTGAAGTCTCTGTACATTCCCTCTTTCTGTTGCTGCTGCTGTTCTCATCTTCTTCCTCTGCTCCTGCTCCTGCTCCTGCTCCTGCTCCTGCTCCTGCTCCTGCTCCTGCTCCTGCTCCTGCTCCTGCTCCTGCTCCTGCTCCTGCTCCT
>NC_022024.1:31256265-31260153 GCF_000317375.1 Microtus ochrogaster | reverse complement strand
TCCTCCTCCTCCTCCTCCTCCTCCTCCTCCTCTTTCTTCTTGTCCTCTTTGAGAATTTCCTACAATACATTTTGGTCATGTTTACCCCCTCCCCCCTCCTCTTCTCTTTCCATCCAATTTTGTGCCCCTCTTTTGTTGTTTATAAAGCCCATCATGTACGGTCGGTGCTGTCCATAACTCTTGAATGTGTGGCCTTCCGCTGGACTCATCAAATATGCAGGAAAATGTGAGCTACAATCCAGAGTTACAATAATTCTAGCATTTATAATTGCTCGTGTTCACCTTCACTGGGTTTTTAAATTTCCTCATTACAGCTCCACTTTACTGGCTAATGTCTTTATTTAATCTGCTGGAATCCTCCGTGTGCTGGGGGGACTTAAAGTCACTGTTTCTCTCCTCTTCTTTTTCCCTTCCTATGAGACTCCTGAGATTCATAGGTTAGCCCAGCTTATGACTCCCCAAAGCTCCTCCAGGACATGCTTCCCCTTTCTTCCTGATACTGATTTTCAGTCCGGTCTTTGAGGTCACTGATTTTTCTCTCCTTCCTTTGAACTCCTCTGGTAAATCTTTGAGAGAAGTGTGTTTTCTATTTCAAAGTTACCTTTTGCAGCCTCTTAATGTTTTATGTCTTTAACAATATTTCTGTTTTGTTCAGATCACTTTCTACATGTTTTTTAGTTCTTTGATTTTTAATAAAATTGAAATATTTTTCTTCTAGAACTATCCTCAAATTTCTTATAGGAACAGTTTCCAGTTTGTTTTTTCTTTAAATCAAACAGCTTCCTTCTGTGTCCTGTTTTTATTTTTTTAATGTATGGCTTGTGGTGGGGTTTTTTTTTTTTTTACCTTTTTTCTTGTTGAAATCTAGATATTTGCATCCAATATTTTGGAAACTATGTGCTAAGGTTTAACTGTGAATGTCCCTCATAGGCTCATGTGTTTGAATATATGGATATATGTTTTGATATATGCCCCGACAGTGGCACTGGTATAGAAACTGTAGTATATAGACCTAGCTGACAGAGGTGAGTCACTGGGTGGGCCCAGCCATGTTTCTGACCCACTCTCTGCTTCTTGGTTTACCAGCACTGTATGGCCAGATGCTTCATGCCCAACACCAACAGTGATTGTGCTGTGCCTGTTGTCATCCCTTACCCACCATTATCACCCAGAATCTCCTGAAGTCATGAGCCAAGACAAACCCTCTTCCCTTACGTTCCTTCCACCAGGCATTTTTATCAAATAGATAAGGAAAGTGACTGAGACGCCGTGCAATCAACCTTCCACTCTCATGGGGTGTGCTTTGTGCTTGAGTGTTCTGGTTGGTGGGTGTTCGCGGTGTTGGTGGGTGTTCCTGGTGAGCATTCTGGTTGTTGTTGGGTGTTCCTGGTGGGTGTTCCAGTTATTGGTTTGCCTGTTCTGTTGTTTTCTAGCCTATTGTTGGTTCTTCAGGAACCTTCCTGAGCATCTGAAGAGACATTCTAATTCCACCATAGTCTGTGTCCGTGGGGGAGGTCCAACAATGTGGTATAAATGTTTCAACAGTATTGAACTGTTGCCTCTGCCAGAGCCTAGATAGTCCTCTGAGACCAGAGCACAAATGACTGATCTTCAGAGGACACAGCCCTCTCTGCATGCACGTTGGCTCTCTCAAGCCATGTGTAGCCGCTCCGGGAACAAGTACACAGCTGCCTACCCTGTAGCTGACAATGGGCAATAAGCAATTGATACTGGTCTAAGAATTCAAAATGATTGGGTATCAGCCAATTTGCAGTCCAAATGTCCCTCCAGAGGTTTCAAGCCATCAAAACACTCCCGAGTTCCAAAACTAGTTATGGCAGACAGATTCGGCCAGTGAGATTGCATCCCAAGAGGGAAAGATGGGCTTTTCAGATGGTTCTTATTCTATTGTCTTCCGAGGATTGTCTCTAGCTGCTTCGTGCAATTTCTCAAGCACTAGGTATTCTGAAAATGGTGTCCTTCCCATAATCACCTGCCTGTTGTGCCCAACAAAGATGTCACCAACCCCCGCTACTGGCTATGTAAAATTGGGAGCAGCAATTTTACAACTGCTGCTGCAATTTTACAATTTGGCAACTGCAGTTGTTTGTCATTGAATATGACCTGAATAAGGGCACTTTAGAGTCTACATAGCACAATTTGTTCCTCTCCAGCTCCACGGTGCCCTCGGTACATAAGATGGTCTGTTTAGTGGATGAAAGCGCTCACACCAGGACGTCTGGTCCTCAGTATCTACTCTTTATTCCAAGTTGAGTATTGATTCAGTGCCAGCCAACCACTTACCCTGACCCCTTCAGGGCGTTCCCAGGTACACAAGGATTGTTATTGATTCAACTTTCCAAGAAAGAGAGAAAAACAAACAAAAAAACAGAATACATAAGATCTGCAATTTCCCAAGACACACATACACATTAACCTTCCACTACCGTTCCTATACAAGTCTTTGATTGGTGAACTATATATATTACCATGCGATCTCTAAAGAGACATAGCATTTCTTATCTATAAATTCACCTGTTATTTTCAGCATTACCTAAGCCTTACTTCATCCCAGTCTGGACCCATCTTTCTTCCCCATTCTATTAATAACCTACGTGCTTTCTGTAAGAGCAGTGCCGATAGCAGTGTTCTAAGAAAGAAGAGTTTATGTAGACTTACAGTTATCCCAGCAGTGAAGGGATAGAGGCAGGAGCAAGAGGCAGGGCGATTGATCGCATCTCAACCGTGGTCAGGAGGCAAAGTGCTCGCAGGCAGCAGAAGGAAGGCTTTCTCCTCTGCGCTCAATCCATGGCTCCAGACAGTGAAACGACCCCACCTGTTTCTAGGGTGGTCTCCCCACCTCCACTAGCACAATCTGGATCACCTCCACAAGCATGCCTCAAGATTCATGTCCATGGTGGTTCTAAATCCCATCCAGTTAACAATCAAGATTCGCATCACATCTACCAACAATGCCTAGCATGAGGTATTGCGAGGACCTCTTCGTTTGTCTCATTAACAAACTAGCGCCTGAATTTTCTACCATTGATTGAATGAAATGAAGGAATGCAATATACATCATATAAGGAAGTATTATGGGGGAAAAGTTAACAATGAATGGCTCTCGATAGCTTAGTAAGTGTTGTTCCAACTAAGCATTCATTCATGCCTTATGGCAGAGGTCGGGGCTATTATTTGAAAGATCGCTTTGACCCTAGTGCTAGGAAAGTTCCACTTGGAAGATGTTATGACAGTAAAGACTGTAAGGGAAGACTTGGGTAGAGGAAACTGCTAGGAAAAAAATAATCCTAAGAGGGGTGGCTCCACCGGCACAAAGAAATCCAATTAGGTAAGATCAAACAAAATTCAAATGCCACCGTTTTATTAAATACAGCGCTCTCGTGTGGCCGAGCACATGGCGGGGAGACAGGAAAGTGGGGAGCCCATGCAAACCCGGAACCATGTGTTTCTCCCCTGGGATCCCACTTAAATACCCTGGGGGGAGGGGTCAGGACCTGGCATGCTGGGATTTGGAGTCCAGACTAATGCAACTCCCAGGCCACGGGGCTGGGATGGACGCCAGGGGCTGGAGCTAAACTCCAGACTTAACAGAAACAAAAAGAAGGTCTCCTGGGTGGGTAACCTGACCTGAACCGTGTCATAAGGATGAGGGGAGCTGGTCAGGTGAGAGTAGAGGAAAGCCACAAACCAATGGCATCCTAAGCCTATGACATAGCTGGACTACAAGAGAAGAAATATGAATGAGGGTAAGAACTGCACATAGAGCCAGGGTGGTGGTGGCGCACACCTTTAATTCCAGCACTCGGGAGGCAGAGGCAGGCGGATCTCTGTGAGTTCGAGACCAGCCTGGTCTACAGAGCTAGTTCC
>NC_022024.1:31222973-31256165 GCF_000317375.1 Microtus ochrogaster | reverse complement strand
CCTGGTCTACAGAGCTAGTTCCAGGACAGGCTCCAAAGCTAAAGAGAAACCTGTCCCGAAAAACAGAGAGCTGCAGATGGTTTGAATTCACTAAGACAAGAAGCACAGAACAAAAAGTGGTAGCTACTATGCCAGGAAGGAAAGCTGGGATGCAGTGGAATTGGAACAGTCTTTCTGGGCTTTATTCTCTAGAACAGTACAGTCCAGACTCACTTGAGGATACATTCCTTGTTTTCTTCTGTTTCCTAGGTCTCTAAGTGGATTTATAGGGGTTTTTTTTAATCTTAAGTAATATCTCTGAAATCATGGGCTTACTGTGCCATCTATTTGATGGTTTATAAGAATGAACATTAAAATAAATAAAAGATAACTGTTAAATGCTCTTCTGTGAGCTACTAAAAGTGATAGCACTTGCTGCCCTGTGCTTTGGGGATATCTATTTAATCGTAGAGAAACACTGAAGAACTGAGAATAGTGATACCGCGTAAGTGAACTCCAATTATAGAGAACAGTGTAGCCCTGGTGGAGAACACAACCTGGAGGAAGGGAAGGCTGGACCAAGGAGACTAGTTAGAGAACTCTCATTGTGACCCATGTGAGGCAGGACGACACTTGCCACAATCCAGAGGCTAGCCTAGGGACCAGAATTCAGCTGTTCGTGATAATGATAGAATAAAATAATTGTCCTATAAAAATCATTGACCTTAAAAATTATATTATAGTGAGGGGAGTGGTACAAAACAAGCAAAAAAAGTTTGTAATCTTAAGTAAATAAGAAAATCAAAGAGTGGCAGAAAGAGGTGGGCGGCTATAAGGGGTGCACAGCAGAGGGTCAGGAACAGGGATTTCTTGAATGGGGATTAGAATAAGCCTCTGTCAGGAAAAGATACTGAGACTTTGATAATGAGTTGGAACCAGTTATGGATTGAAAAGAATGAGGCAGTGAGATTTTATAGATATTTAAAAAAATAAAACCTGATGGTCTGTAATACTGACTGGGTTAAAACAGGAGGAAGAACCCAGGACGCCCTAATCAAAAACCTACATTAAGATTCAAATCCCATTCACCAGCATAACTGGGGCTTCGTTCATCTTCCCTAATGCCTGGCTTCAATTTCTTTCTGCTCTTCATTAATCAACCAGATATCTCTATTAGGTGTTTGAATAGTATAGCTATTCCTTTTGGGAAAATGTACTGTTCATCCTTCTTTGATCCAATGCCAAAATCTGCATCTCCATATTTCTCTCTCAAATGATACAATGGCCCATTCACTTATCAAGTTATCAATAGCCTGCCCTTGCCCATTTCAAATATGCTTTTAAAAACCATGAAAAAAAAAAGCTTTGGAATTAGTGAATTTAAATGAAAACATGTGGGCAAAACTCTGCTGAATTCATTCCAAATGAATTAATAAAAACCTTAAGGGTCTGTTTAATGCAGTTTTTTACTAAACATACTCAATTTTATGTCAGAGTGACGGCTTCCTTTAGCAGTGTTGGAGATTGAGTACAGGAAGCATTCAATTAAGAATGCCATAATTTGCTCAGCCAATGTTTCTCTTTCATTCATACACCATAGATAATTCCCCCTAAATAAATGGAACCATGAAAATGATATTTAAAGCAGAAAAAAAAAGTGCCTTGGCTTGATAGAAACAAAACAGCTGAGGAGTGAAAACTAATTGCCTTGGTGGCAAGTAAGTATTCCTTAAATTCAAATGGGCGGATTATCATCCGTTCCCTTCGGAGCGCTTCCTGGACAAGAATTAGAGGGTATGTTTGATAAGTAACTTGGGGGTTTTGTTTCGAGTGGAAAACCAATTCTTAAAGTAACATTAGAACTACTCATTTGTGTATTTTTTTAACACTTTCCAGAAAGCCATTCTAAAACACAACACAACCAGCGGCACTTGGCTTTATGTATAGTGAATTAGGGAGAAGGGTAAATTCTGTTCTCTCCCCCAAGCTGGGTTTTATTCCACAGACAGAGCTCATTGACTCAAGTGGATCCCTTAATGGAAACGATAAGAAAACGGAGAATATTTGGAGATTTCAGCCTTCTTGTCCTCATAGCAGTTTGCATTTAAAACGTTTTTCTACTCCTTGAAACAACTGCAACATAAAATTGCAAAGTAAAAGTTTAATGTTTAAATTTAGAATAAAAACCAGATTGTATTTTTATTGCATATCTTGTTATATCGTTACCAAAATATAGATCATCGTATGATTGCTATCTCGGTCTCTTAACTCTTCAAGATTCCGAGTCAGGCAATGAGTACGCACTAGGCCCCAGGGAACTATAGGGGCAAATTCTGTGTAATGAACACGACAGAAGAGGGCAAGGTGACATGGTCACAGCAACAAAAGCAATTGCTTTAAGTGTTGCTAGAGATGAGAACATGTCTGGTTTGATTTTCAGTCCCCTAAGATTCACGCTTCCACTTATGCAGTAAAGCAGACAAGACTTGACCAGCGATAAGTAACTGCTTAACAACTCAGGGCTTCCTGACCCTCCTGTCAAAATGTAAAACACTTATCCCTGCTATTTCTTCCCTGCATTTCTGAAAGTGTAGAGACAGACCGAACTGCATTTGATATGAGAAATACTGAGGCTGATCCTGTAAAGATTCAGCAATAACCTTAACGTATATATTTCTCTGTTCATTTTTGCAAGTAGCCAAATTTTTATCCCTAATTTGTTGAGAAGTTCATAGACATATGTGTGTGTGTGTGTGTGTGTATGTATGCAATATATACATATATAATAACTGTGTCTCATTTAGAGCTCATGGTCACTTATTCTCTGCACTTTAAGCTGTTGTGACTGTCTTCACTGACTGCTGCTCACTGCTTCTCTGACTAAGGTTTAAATAGCCTGTGGGAGTGGTTGACCCTCTCTGGGGAGGGGTCACCGTTTGGCAGGCTTTTTCAGAGGTGGAGTCTGGACTGAGGCAACTCCCAGGGGAGAGGCTTGAAATGGGGCTTTCCACCCAATCTTCCAAAATGGCTGCCAGGATCTGGGGTTAAACCCCCAACGCAACATTCCAGATTCTTTGGATAAAGGGGTGCCTGGGAGCTGAGGTGATGCGTCCAACCAAACAGGTGTTCTGTAACAATGTCAGATGTTTTAATATCTTATGAAAGGAACTAAAACAGTACCAAATTATTCTTAATCTACAAAGAAGAAAATAAGAGAACCTAAGAGAAGTACTCAATCGATCAACGAACGCACGTTATCAGAGAGGCCGATTGAGAAAGGTTCAAAAGCAGCCAAGCCTTCCCCAAACCTTTTGACAGGCAAGGACTGTTGGTAGACAGACAGCATTGCCCATCAGCAACACAGCGCCTAGCTGACTGCCTGACTTGCATCAGATACACCAAAGATACTTAGCATGAGTGGAGATGGAGGTAGAGGCTCACATGGTTAGGGATATTCCATTCAAAATGAAAGCAAAAGATTAAAAGTTTGACAGATTAATGTGTTTGCCTCTGTGCTGACTTCTTGAAAATGGGTTCTGACTGGAGCAGCAAGCACAGGGCCTCCAAGGGTCTGCACCTGATCCTCTGTATATACACTGTAGTTTTCAGTTTCATATTTGTATGGGGCTCCTGAGTGTATGAATAAGTGGGTCTCTGATTCTCGAGCATTCTCTTGGGCTCTTTTCCTTCTGTTCTTTTGCACTGTCCGGCTTTGATGTGATTGCCTTTGTGCTATGTTAAATTTTATTTTGTTTAAAAAAAAAATGGGCTCTGAGTTTTGTAGTCGTAGATAAAACCAATCAAACTTTCCAGAGTATAACAGATGGTGAGCTACAAAGCACAATGCTCCTTACTTGGCCTGTACCATTTGATTCTTCTCCAAACTCAGAAACTAACACACCTGTCGAGGAAGGGCATAGTTAAGACAGCTCCCAAGCTTTTTACTATAGGTCCAGAGTTTGGAGGAGTTATTTAAGCTGTCTAGTTTTATTTAGCGTCTGCAAAATAGAAGAATGTTATGAGACTTAAATAAGATAATGAATACAAACATTTAATACAGAATTTGTTCAGCATTTAATGCAACATTTGTATATTTATTGAATTCAGATTCAATAAATATAGCTAGCACTTCCTGTCTACTGGGGACATCACAAAGTGGATGTACTTCCCATTTCTCTTATAAAGACCATTAAACAGCAGAAGCTATGGTCACTTTATCTTTATCATAGAGAGCTGACATCACAGGGATGTCAAATGCCATTGAATCTCTAATGAAATTAAAAGTCTAAAGGAGCATTATAGAGTTCTAGGAAAAGTCAGGCATTAAGAGGGGCATAGAATTTCTTGGGAGAGCAGAAATTTCAATGCCCTGGTCAGTTTCAGCTGCCTCTGAATCCCCTCACAAGTGACCAACAGCTATAAAATAAGGAAGACAAAGAAACTGTGTCAGCATAAGGAATTAATGATGGGTGCACCATTCAAAGTTTACTGCAAGATAAAAGACAAAACGATGGGGATTGAAGGTCAGTAAGATGTGAAAACAATTGGGGGAGGTGGTAGCTGGAGACCTGGAAGGCTGGGAAGATGTCAGTGAATCTACACAGCCCACTGGGAAGCACACAGGCTGCCAGAGATCGGCAGGAGAGGAGCGCGGAACATGCTCACTCCTGGCTAACCCTTAAGGGAGGCATTGTCACTGTCTGCTGTTAATGAGGACAGCTGTGAGAAGTAAAGAAGGACACTGCCCCAGTTCTCTCCTGGCTGCTCCTTCAAGTGTAGGAAAGAAACACGAGAACCCAGAGAAAACGCCTATGGCCGTTCAGTCCTCTGCTAGCTCACCATAGGTAGACCAGCAAGTCTGGGCTGTCAGCACGCATCAGAATCATGTAGGGAAATCTGTGCAAACATAGACTGTCAGGCACACTTTCACAGATGCTAGACCAAGAATGCTCATTTGTGGTGAGTACCCAGGAGATGCTAATGCCAATGAGCTGGGGAACCACCCTGTGAGAGAATTTCTCTAGAATATATATGTACACTACATTGTAAGCAATGCTGTGTGCAACTGTGTGGAATAGGATTTAAATTAATAAGATGAAATTATTTATACAAATTGTGCTATATAGATTATATTTTAGATGTTCATCGTCGAAACTGCCTCTGGGTACCAGTTTAGACAGAACAGGTACAGATTGTCTCTTCATTCCAGAAAATCCTATTGCGGGAGGTGGGTTTGTGCTTCCATGCCGAGATGACCCAAGAATTGCATGCATGGCAGAACACCGGAAGTTTGCCTGAGATCTGATTCTTCTCCTCCCTTTCCTTGTGCATCCTGAAGATGAGGCACTGCCTCAGTGTCTGACAGAATCCTTATCAATGCCCAGAGAAGACAAGCTAAGACCTCTCTCTACATGTGTAGACAAACAGGAAAGGGCCCGGTTTTAGTGGCATTTCATCTACATTTTAATAAATAAAGCTTACCTGAAGATCAGAGAGTAAAACAGGCCCACTGGTCAGCCATACAGACCAGGCAGTGGTAACACACACCTTCAATCCCAGTAGCCACACTAGTTGCCATAGAAACCGGGCTGTGCATGCCTTTAATCCCAGCCCTAGAGACGATTATATAATGGAAGGAGACAGCTCTTAGACACAGTCTCATCCTAAGGTTCCTGGAGACAGGGTCACCGTTTCAGGCTGAGGTGGAGGTAAGAGTCAGTGACTGGTTGCTTTGCTTTTCTGACCTTCAGGTTGAACCCCAGTATCTGTCTCTGAGTTTTTATTAATTGTGCTTCACCCGGTGCTCTAAGTGATATGTCACAAAAAGAAAGTGTGTTCTGAGGAACAAAAACACCACCATTCTATCAAATAAACTTACTCTTAACAAAAACGAGTTGCCAAAATATGCACGCCAAATGGACCTCAACAGTCTTCGGAGGACTTGGGCCATTTGAATTAGAATGAGCAGTTGGGAAGAGTTAAAATATAAGATAATAAAGGATTCAAACTTGTAAAGTGGAAGACAGCTCAGAACATTCCGTCAGTAGACAAGAGGGGCAGATGGGAGAAGACAGAAAGGTTCAGATGAGAAGCTAGACACAGGGGAATATACATGTGCTCAGGAAGCCTGGGATTGGTGTTTCCGAAGGAAAACCCCCAAAACAGAGAATAAACAACAGAAGAGAAACTAGAACCCTTTCCTCCATTATGATTTTAAAAAAAAATATCTTGAATAATAAATGACAGGCTTACTGACTATAGGCAGAACTTTAGACAAGAATAAGCTTTTCCTAAAACATTTAAATCTTTCTGATTTCAAGGTTAAGAAAAAAATATCCTCCAACTGAGAGGGAGAACAAGGAAAGAGAAATCTTGATTGGAGAAGCCATGATGGAGCTAGCGAGAAACCCGGCACTAGTGAAATTCCCAGGAATCCACAAAGATGACCCCAGCTAAGACCCTAAGCAATAGTGGAGAGGGTGCCTGAACTGGCCTTGCCCTGTAGTCAGATTAATAACTACCTTAATTGGCATTATAGAAACTTCATCTAACAACTGATAGAAACAGATGCAGAGATTCACAGCAAAGCACTGGGCCTAGCTTCCAGAGTCCAGTCAAAGAGAGGGAAGAGCAATACTATGAAAAAAGGGATCAAGACCTTGATGGGGTGCGGACATGGAATGGAAACAGCAAGTATGCTCTTTTTCTTATTTTAGGAATGCAAAAGATAGAGCAGGCAGGAGCGTCATTCAGATCCTGCCCGCCATTTACTGCCCTGTAACCTGTAATTAAATTCCTCATTGGTAAAGTGGGAATGCCATGGGCTCCCCAAATTTGTATAGGGATGAAATCAGGTGGTGCACATAAGAGTACTTCCAGTCACTCAATAAACATTAGCTATTAACTTTAAAGGGAAAGAGTCCACGATACTCTTGGAAATAGAGAAACAGGCTTGAAGATGATTAAATAAACACACGAACATACTCTCTAAATTGTTTGAAGAAGCCACATGTACTCCACAAATCACATGACTGTGTCTAGAATTGACACTCG
Organism: Microtus ochrogaster; assembly: GCF_000317375.1. NCBI lineage: Eukaryota > Metazoa > Chordata > Mammalia > Rodentia > Cricetidae > Microtus > Microtus ochrogaster. Next base: position 31,249,133 of record NC_022024.1, on the reverse strand, counting down.
AAAGCCATCAAAATAAACATGTTTGCATTTTAGGTGAGATTTAAAGTTTGTGTAAAAAACTACAAAAGGGGGCTGCCAGCAAGACAATGTAGAGACATTTCATGTGTATTTTAATAAATAAAGCTTGCCTGAAGAGCAGAGAGTAAAACAGCCCCACTGGTCAGCCTTACAGTCCAGGCCGTGGTGACACACACCTCTAATCCCAGTAGCCGCGCTAGTTGACATAGGAACCGGATGGTGCATGCCTTTAATCCCAGTGGTGCACACCTTCAATCCCAGCCCTAGAGAGGATTATAAAATGGGAGGAGACAGCTCTCAGACACAGTCTCATTCTGAGATTCCTGGAGGCAGGATCTCCATTTTTGAACTGAGGTCGAGGTAAGAGTCAGTGGCTGTCTGCTTTGCTTTTTGGATCTCTAGGTTGAACCCCAATATCTGTCGCTGAGCTTTTATTAATCATGCTTCAGATGTCCAAAGGTGAAGGTGCTGCCTGCCTATCTTGGAAGCCTTCATTTTTGTCCCCAGAATCCATGTGAAGATGGAAAGAGAGAACTCCACAAAGTCTGATCTTGATACTTATACTATTGCATGAATACCCCAACACATACATAATAATAATAATTATGATGATAATAATAATAATAATAATAATAATTAGCGTGGTCCCAGTTTAATTGAAATTACATGTGTACAGAAAACAAAATAGGAAAATATATGAATGCGTTATTAGTTGTAATTATTGCTGGTTGTTAGAATGGTGTAAAGCATTTTCTCCTTTTCTCTGTTTTTACTAATAATGGTGATGGAGAATGTTCATGTGTGGTACCAGCTCTGTGGTCGCACTGCTGTGAGTCACAGCGTAAGTTTCTGGCACTACTTTTCGCTTTTCCTTGCTCACCTCTAACCGTATCACCTCTTGTTATTCCTCCAGTGCATTAGGCATTCAAACCTTCGTACATGTGGTTGCCTTTGCTTGGGACTGTCTAGTCCCTGGAAGCCACACGACAGAATCCCACACCTTCACAACTAGTGAACTTTATTCCAGTGATTCTAGAAGCAGCCTTCGTGGATTCCCTGCTTAATATGCCAAAACTCTTACCTTCTATCTGCTTTAACGAACTTCTGTGGCGTGGGGTATGTGACAGGACATTAAGAGTAGAAGCTGGGAGACCAGTAAAGAGGTTTTTGAAGCCATCCAGTGGGAAAGTCACGTGTGAGAATTCAGTAGATCATAAGTATATTTCAGATGCAGAACCACCGCAGCCCACGACAAGGTTGGTTATGGGCTGAGATGATTGGGAGCCTGGAGGTAGAAATCCGGCTAACGGGAAATTGGGCTGTTGTCATTAATTGGATGATTGGTAAGCCCAAGACTGCAAGTGACTAGCAGAGGAATCCACAGAGGACGAAATAGTCTTAGTATTCCAAGCCTAAGGCATCTTTCATACAGACATTTGGAGACAAGAGGAATAATAAGGAAAACAACACGTAAACAAAAAGCCCATGAAGGGGTGTCAGGAAACTGGAAGGACGCGACTGTTTGGGACTTAACGGAACCGACTCATCCCAGGGTGATGGGCTGCATTAGATGTGCAGCTGGCGGGTTGAGTAGGAGGAAGACCTGGAATGTCCATGTCAGCAATGCGGGCATTCCGCCAGTCCCAGGAGGGATGTGTCAGTGGTAGGGGTGGCATGGATCAGAAGACTGTCTGAAAAGTCGGAGAGAAATCAGAATTAGCGGCTGGCAGAGCTGGAACGTTGATTTCCATATTTCCTCGCTTCAAGTGAATATTTCCTCTTCTGTATTAAAGCGATGGAAATTGCTGTTTGATTGCTTTTCATTTCCCCCCCCATCTATGGAAGATTACACGATACCCCCAACCTGAAAATTGCTACACAGTATTTTGCTAAATGAGTATCCCATTTACTAGCATCTTGGAGAAAGTGAAGCTCTGAAAACCCATCATGAAAAACCTAAGCAAGCCCATACATTCTGCATTTTTTTTCTTACCCTGGCCGCTATTTTTATGATGTCTTCTTTAATTGGCTGAGGGGCATGTGAAAGATAGCCATAAAGAAATTGATTTTTTTTCTAAGCCATCTTACATAGATTTAAAGCACATCTAGTTCTCCCCGGATCAAATGGAAACATTAGCAGAGTTAAGTATCATTCATTGTTGCCATGGCTACAGGGCCAAACCCTTATAGAAGACTTTTACATTTTACATTCAGTTTTCTTACCATAGCAACAGCTATGTTGATTTAAAATGGAACTTGCTGGATAGAATGTATCTTTCACAGTCCTGTATATTTTCTGGGCTGTGCCTTGTCACTAGGATCAGACTTTAGATGACTCTCCTGCTCCTTCGAGATGAGACATCTCTCGGGATGTGTGTGAGAAAATCTAGGCTGCTCCTTGCTTACAGGAATAGCAAGCTCACAGGACACATTTGCATGTTTTACATTCCCAGAGCTTCAGCTGAGGATATTTAAGTGACTTACGTTCAAATCCAAGGTCTGTCCTTTGAAACCTGAAGTAGAATGAGTATTCATTTCAGGGCCATGAGAAACAGTTTCCATCTTTTGATGTTACACAAGTACTTTCTTTTTATTTAAAGATAATACTTCGTTTGTTTCATTTCTCCAAAATAGCTCTCCTCTCTCCTCTCTCTCCCTCTCCCTCCCTCCCTCCTTTTCTCTCTCTCTTCCCCCTTCTCTTTCCCCCCCCTCTCCCTCTCTCCCCCCTTCTGCCTTCATAACCAGTTGGTATAGGATAAAAATAGAAAGTTTTTAAAATAAGTTAAACCAAAGAGCCAACACTTTTGAAAACAACAGGCTTGAATTAAAGGGCTCCTTCCTCCCTCCTCTCAGTGCAATGTCTTCCCTCTGGGAGGATGCATGGTTGGGGTGAGTGCAGCCCTACAAAGGAATACATTCTGGTGAGGGAAGAACAGAATCTCCTGGTTCCAAATGCTCGCCACTGTAGGCCACTTACCCATCTGGCTCTCTCTAGCTGTGGGAAACCCTCCTCACACAGAACATCCTTTGAAATGTCTAACTCCCCGGGGGGAACAGGCATAGATGAGAAACTGCCCCTGTGAGCTTGGTTTCTACAGGACGAACAAAGAGGTTAGTAGTTGAGGGTACCAAAGGAAAGGCGCGTGGGAAGAGCCAGAGCAGTCAGCTTCCTCTGCTGCAACAGGAGCTTCTTTCAATGCACAACGCATGCCAAGATAGATCAGGCACTGTACCAAGAAGATACAATAATTTAGTAATACAGTCTGCCCAGGCAGCTGAGTGGCTGGAAATGAAGGAGCTTTGGGATTTGCTATAAACGGTGGGGAAATTGGCTGATAGCCTCTCTCCTATATCGAGCAAAGGGAGCAAGAGAAAAGAATATAAATGTTTGAAATCAGAGCCAAACCGCATGGACTATTCTAGTCCAGGAGGTGCCAGGAATCCAGCATCCTCCAGCTCCTGGATTTAACGCTGATTTTGGCAGAGCATAGGGCTGATAGACCAAGAAACAATAGAGCTTGCCTGTGTTTGCTTTCAGAAAAGCAGCTATTGATCTTAAATCGTTTGCAGGGGAGAATGTTACACCACCTTACCTGATGCCGTCAGTACGTTCTGCTACCTACTCTCTCTTTGGGCTGATTATACAGTCAGAATAAATATCCAGAGGTTGTTGCTGATACCTGGGAGGGGCTCATGGGATGGTTTTCAAAGCCCAGTGATATTCAGATAGAAGCTCTGTACATGGCTACGATGCTGACACCATAGAAGTTCTGGGCAAGCCGCAGACACAAAGCCTCGAAAATGTACTGATACAAGCATCAGACTTGTATCCCATGGCAGGTCCTCTGTTGACTAGCTATGAGATTCCTTGTTAGTGCCCACGTCATATCGCCTACTTCAGAAGCTTAGGTGAGGATTAAATGAGGTAGGATCACCTTGGACGTAAAAGGCACATGGTAAATGTTACACCTGTGCCTGTGCCTGTGCCTGTGCCGCCTGTGGAATCTTAGCCTTTGTAATCATTGAAACAAATCCCTTTGCAAGGAACTGGAGTTTATATATTAAATATTGTCACATATTTTTGGAATTTTAGCTCAGTTTTTTTTACCTCAAGGAACGAAGGGAATGTAAATCCTGAATAGTTACCTCAATGGCTCATTGAGTGCCTGTCTGTCCTGAGATGCAAGGCAGTCGGAAAGGTTTTCTTAATAGCTGGGTAAAACTCGACATGCTAGTCAGAACACGTGAGCTCTGTGAATAGGGGAGCAGAAGGATGCGCTCCAGTTGGGTCCATACAAGTTCACATGATCATGATAATTAAAAGCTATGAGTAACACTCTTCCTAATTTATGATTACACCCAATATCCCTTAGGAACTTGATGGGAGATGAGGATCGGGTGTGTTTTAATGATTTAAATTCCTAACCTTCTTCAGTCAAAACAAGTTCATCTAAGATTTATATAAAAAAAAGTACTAAAATGGTCATTTTGCTTGATAATCTTTTTAACTAAATATCATAGGGTAGTTAGAACTCTTTAAAAATTACCAAAGCTCCTTGAATTTATTGTTTGCTTTCCATAAAATTATATTTGGGGAGAATCATATTTTAAAAGCCTTTACTTGATTCACATCTGTAGTTGAAGTTAAGCTCTCCTTTATCTGTATACTCAAATCGTTAGTAATGTGAATTGCTTCATTTATTACAAGGTACAAATTTGCATGACAAGTCAATTTATTAATAAACTACATTTTAGTAGAGTACAAGTCATTCAGAGTTATAGGAAAAACTTGTGGGTTCCACTGAAAATGCTTTTGAATGAAATGTTTATGAATATTCACTCTGTAATGCACATATTTTATTTCAAAGTCCTAGATCAGTCTAGGTACTCAGAGAGCGTTCCACAGCACACACACATAAAACATGGTCTGCTCCGGACACGAGGGCATTGCTTGTTCTCCGTTCAGGGTCATTATGAAATTATATGAGGTTCAAATCACTGGAAAAATATAAAAACTCTAAGCATGTATGCATTTAAAATTATATGACTATACAGAATACTCATATAATATCCATGTATTTATACATATTTAGTACAACGATCAGAAAGGCATCCTAAGTGTTCTAAAAGTAGGAGATTTCGACATCCTGTAGTCAAGCAAAGATTTCAAGAGGTCAGTCAATAAACGGAACCTGATAAAATGCATATGGCTTTGCATCCGCCATCTGAGAGCATATGGAAAGGTTTTGTTTGCCTGAGACAGTCTTACACAACCGAGGATGACCTCACCCTCGCTTTGTATCTAAGGATGAACCTGAACTCTTGATCGTCTTGCCTCCAACTGCTGGAATTACAGGCATGATCCACTTCACTTGGCCTGAGGATGAAACTTATCTCGTGAAACATGAAATTATAGAAATTGATTTTGTCTGTATTATAAGCCCAGGGATAGCCTCACCTACAATGGGCTAGGCCCTCCTCCGTGAATCACTAATTAAGAAAATACCTTATGGACAGATCTTACGGAGACGTTTTCTCAATGGAGGTTCCCTGCTTTCACATGACTCTGGCTTATGTCAAGTTGACATAAAACTAGCCAGGACAAACACATCTATAATCCCAGCAGTAGGGTGATGGGGGCAAGAATATCCAAAGCTGAAGGCAATCTTCAGTTAGGTACAAAACAAGTTCAAGCCTAGGGTACCTGAGACTTTTTTTTCCAAGAGGCAAAGTTCAAATAAAAAGGTATGACTAGGCCGTGTTAGGAATGAGAAGGGGATGTAACCACATATTATTAGAAAAGGATTCCTCAAGGCAAGGAAAGAAATGAGCAAGTTCACACCAGTGAATTCAATACCAAATTCAACCATCAAATTCTAAGTAGTGATAGCAAAGGCATCAAAATGTATACAAACTTCCAGTAGACCGACAGTAAAAGCGAATGGATGATTTAAACTCTCCCCACAAAAAGACAGAAGTCTAGATGATTTTAAAGGTAAAGTAAATAGAAGAGAAATGATTGAGCTTTGAGAGACTCTACAGAGAACTGAAGAGTTTCCACACCTGAACTGTGAGGCTGTCAGTCATTGTGGCAAACCTGAAGGTGGTGTAGCAAAGGTGACAGAAAAGGCTATTTTATCATAAATGTGGATGCAGAAATAGCAGAGAACCTGTTAAACCAGTGTGGAAGAATAGCAAGAAAGCTACCATCTGCACACTGAATCCCATCGGTGTCCCATGTGTCATGTGTTTTAGCGTTTCAAAAAATGTGTAAGCTTCATTCACTAACAACTTAAAGGCTAAAACCTACATCATCAGTAAGTATGGACATTCAATATAAACTCTCCATCTAACCAAAACCAGAGTTCATAGCAGCCTTGAAAGAACACCTTAAACATCCAAATATTTGACTTAAGCGATACCCATCAAAACCTAGAACAAACGTTATTTTAAAATTTTAAAAATTTACTTTTATTCGTGTGAGTGCGGGGTAGGTAGGTGTGGATGGCCTGCAGGAGTAAAAGTCAATTTTCTCTTTCTGCTATGTGGGTCCGAGGAACAGAGCTCTTGTCAGTAGGCTCAGCAGCAAGTGTCTTTACCCACTGAGCCATCTTGTAGGCCCCTAAAATGGTTTTGATTTATGGAAACAATCTGAAAAACTTGACATATCCCTGGTCTTCACTTTTGGAACTTCAGAGAACTTTTCCTATAGCCAAGTGCATTCATTTTTGGTTTTGTTTTGTTTATCAAGACACCAAGTACATTCTTAAGCACAGCAGCAACAAATCAGGAAATTAGCATTAATCTGTTGCTATTGTTAGTCCCGCGGACGCCACTCAAGTGTTGCTAGCATTCCCAGTAATACTGGCCTTGTGATGAAAGACCAGATGGGGTCAAATGTTGTGTTAGACTGTAATGCATTCTTCGTTTCCTTTAATTGGGAACTGTTCTCTCGTTCCTTCAGTTTTGTGTTGTGCACACCTTTAAAGGTTACAGGTAGATGACATTGTAGAATGACCTAGAAACAGGGCTTATCTGATATTTCTGGTTGACTAGACAGGTTATTCATCTTTTGTCAGGAAACTATAGAAATGATTCTGCATTTCTTGTATTGTGCCCTAGCTGATGAGAATGTAGTTTTGCTCCATTCTGTTATTGATGATAACAACGTTGATTATTTGATTAAAGTGGTACCACCTCCTAGATTTCCCATCATCAAATTAGTCTTTCTCTTCACACCAAGGACATATTTATTCTACAAGGAGGCAATTTGAAATTATTCCCCATTCCTATGCAAACTTTCAAAAAAATGTGTATGTTTTCATGAGCTTGTGGTTTTTTTTTCCCATTGTATTAAATGGGCTGTAATCCATTACTGTGATTATTTAATGGTTTCCTCAAATTATCTTCAATTTAACCAGTGGGAAGCCATTCAGGTGGAGTGTTCACACCCTGTTAGCGTGCGTCAAGCTCCTTCCTTGGTAGCACAGGACGTGCTGGACTCACCTTTCAATTTGTCTCTTTGCAACTGATCCCTGTAACTAAGAGAAAATATGATAGAAATCCAAATCTGGCCTTTACTTATTGCCATATCCATTTCTCAGGTCCTCCCAATGGATGCGGTTAGGTAATTGCTCTAAACACTTAATATACAAATGCATATTGACATCTGTCTGCCTGTCTTTCTCTGTGTCTTGAAAACAGGGCTTTTCTCATTCCAGTACATCACACTTCTGGATTATTCTCCATATTTGGAAAATCCCCCTTGAATAAAGAGAAACCTGACTTCTGTTATGCTTACTACAGTTATTTACTTGCTCCAGTGATTTTGAAACTAACCAGTTCTCCTTGTCCACTACCATCATCCAAATTCCAAAGGTTCAATTCTTCGTCAGTGATCCCTGTGTCTGCACAGTGTTAGCTCCTCAGAAAGACAGTCCCTTTTCACCTTCTAATGTACCTCTTTATTCTTTGAGTTTTTTTCCGTTGTTTTTGTTCGTTTGTTTGTTTTGTTTTTTGGTTTTTTGTTTTGCTTTGTTTTGTTCTTTCGAGACAAAACAAAACAGAGTTTCTCTGTAGCTTTGGAGCCTGTTCTGGAACTAGATCTTGTAGACCTAGCTGGCCTTGAATGCACAGAGATCCACCTGCCTCTGCCTCCCCAGTGCTGGGATGAAAGGCGTGTGCCACCACCTGATTAAACATACCTCTTTATACTTATCTCATTACCTTGTTATCTTAGCCCCATAACTTCATCCAAAACAAGACTGTTTCTTATTTGCCTATAGCTATGCCTTTTTCTGAAATGTAATAGCCAGGAGGAGTGATTTTGCCTTGGGCACTACAGAAATTGTGCCACCAAACACACTGAAAGTATTCTATATGTATTTGTGAAATCAATCAATCATTCCTACAAATACCAATATTAGCACTAAAGTCTCTAAAAATTAGATTTTTTTCTGAAGGGAAATGAAGTAACCTCATAGACAAAAGTTTGCTCTATAATAATAGCCACTTTTTTCCATAATTGGTTTTTATTCTAACATGAAATTTTTAATTTACTGTTATTCAGATATCTATGTAGGTGATAAAAATCGGGGACAGACGTGGGAAGGGGATTGTTCTGCTTACCACTAGACAGACTTTGGCTTTTCTTTGAAGTGCTAATTATTATCAGATTGGAATTCACACATATTTACTTTTATACCTTGGCACGAGAAGCCTACTTTCTTAAAAGAGAAGTATGAAATCAAATAAGACAAGTTATTAAAACAGTTTGATCTCTATCCTTTGCCTAAGTTTCATCTAAAGAGCATGGAGACCATGGGAGAGATGGTTGAAGGAGAGGGAAGAGGAAGTGAAGGGAGCAGAGAAAAATGTATAGCTCAATAAAATCAATAAAAAAAAATGTGTTTTTACACACAAAAAAAGAAATAGTAACAGAATGCAAAAGTCTCCAAAGTGTGCTTATAAAGGCGTTTAAATAAAAATAAAGTAAATAAATCTTACATAGTTACCGTGTCAAAACAAATCTTAATTTGATGTACAAACCCACTGGTTAATATTGCTTATTAATATTCCTTATAAATCATGGGACCCCTTTAGATTAAAATGTGTTTATTGTAATAATAGAAACATGCTATATTCTCTTGTTATATACAACTGAAATTTTCTGTTTCTTGCTGAGATCTGAATATTTGTATCCTCCTAAATACATAAGTCAACACCCTCACCCCCAAGGTGAAGATAATAAGAGCAGGGGACTTGGGAGTCTGAAGAGTCATGAGACCCACATCCTTAAGAGTGGGATTAGTGTCCCATAAAAGGCTCTCATCAGCCCCCTTCTGCCTCTTATAAGGTAAGGACACAGTTAGATGATGTAACTTATAAGTTACAGTTAGATGATGCCATCTATGAGGTAGAAAGTGGGGGACTCTTATCAGACAGCCTTCTGGTGTCTTCGTTTGCCTTGTCAGCCTCTAGAACTGTAATGAACACTCTTTGTCACTTGTAGGCTGTTCTATTCATAGGGTTTTGTTAGAGCAGCCCAATGGACTAAGATCTGTAACTTCGCTCAGTGGTCCCAACCCTTTTAGGTATGTACTATCGATATCATAATGTCTTGGATATGGAAATGGAAACACTGCAGGACTTTTTTAAAGAATGTATTGATCTTGGAAAAGTTGGCATTTCATGTGAGTGTATGACAACATACTAAGCCACCTCAAATTTGGTGGCTTGAAATAATAGGCATCGTTTAGCTCATGAATCCTGGTGTTTTCTTCCACCTTGGGCCACCTCAGCTCAACCTGGCAGCACTTACTGTTACTCCATGATCGCTTGCCATACAGGTCTGAGGTTGCTCTAGTTACCCAGGGTCAGACACCAGACAACTGGAGACCACCCTTCTGCTCTGCTGAACTGATCCCAGCTAGCCAATCTCAACCTCTTTTTCTCGGCTCTACTTGTTTCTTCCTATAGAAGCCAGGAAAAGGCACCCCGAAAATGTCCCTCTTCTTAGATTTTTAGTAATGGTCTATTTTTTTCAATGATAAACATTTTCCTGTATTGACTCCAGCATTCCTTAGGGGGTAAAAAAAAAAAAAACAAAACCACTGCATTTTAAAAGAACTGGATGGGTCCCTTCATCCTCTAGCAATTCAGCTGTGTGTTGGCAAGATTCCAAGAGCAGCTAGTTAAATGCAGAAGGCCTTTTAGACTGTCCACACCCCACATAGTGTTTGCTGCTCTATTATCGGCTAATGCAGGGCCCTTGGCCCCAGGGACAGTCTGTGTCTTGGACTGTGAGCAGGGGAAAGGTATAGCTATAGGGAGGGGTGTGGCATAGGGAGGGGTGTGGCTATAGCCAGGGATGGATAAATTTCCATCAGTCATTTCAGGTTTCAAATAAGTTTCTTCTTTTCTTTGATTTGAGTAACCTTTAAAATTTGACCCCTGAAACAAGCAAGAACTATTCCCCTACTCTGGGCAAATGTGTTTTCAGCTGTCGTGAGCTAAGGACTGTTATTCACTGGCTAAACCTACAAGCTGAGAACTAAATTCCCTTTCATTTAAGGAAGTGTCTGCTTGTGACTGGAGAGATTGGTCCATATGAATCACTCGAGAATATAATTATAGTCATTTTAGTCAAAAAACAGAGGTGACGGTAACCTTAAACCACCACTCACAAAATCCTTTAAACTTTAAATATAGTGTCCCTTAAATTCTCATTATTCTGGATAACTAACATGGTCAGAAACCCTTTTGACTAAGACTTATAGACCTTTTTCTGATAATGGGTCTTTCGACACTCTTCAATTTTCTTTCCAAACTAAACCACTTTAGCCTTTATAGTGACATTCGAAATGTAATTTTAAACTTCCTCCGTCCACAGTTCTTCCTTTTACCGTTCCCTGCCATTACTGTCATCTCCGAGCAGCCTGCTGGTGCAGGGAAGTGCAGTGGGGACTCCAAGTCTCCCAGGAAAAAGGAAGAGAAGATAAATAGGAAGAGGTTGCCAGGTCTTATTTCCTCCTAGTATTAGCCTGTCTCTGAGAAAAAGCACACACAGCCAACAAGACATTTCTGCTCTCTCTACTGTTCTTCCCATTCCAAAACTAGTCATGAAGAAGAAAACCATTGGCCCTTTCTTTTAAGAGCTCCCTTGATTATTTTCTTAGTAAGCCAATGCTAAATTATTCTTTTGTCTCAGTGGTATTGTGTACTCTAGCCAGCCTATGCTGGAGTCCCTACTAAGCACAGAAACTTCAACAAGCTAAGCTGTATGTTTGCTTTGACTTCTTAACAAGTAGACGTAAGGATCAATAAAGACTAGTCCTTAAAGAATTCCTGGTTGCCTTGTCCCAGCTGTGACCTCTGCCCCAAGAATGATCTGTTACAAGACGAATGGGAAATGCAGTTGACATAGGCCAGGATAACCGTTTGCGAAGGGATGAAGGTTTTATGCTACAACCAATATGGCTGTCACCATAGAAGTAGACGGATAAAAATTGCTTCTTGTTTGGATAGTTGGATCTCAATTCCTGGCGCTTTTCTTTCTTCTATTCTGGGGTGCGGTGGGATAGGTCTGGGTAGGAAAATATGGTCTCCTCGGGAAAACTTTAACATGAACCAACATGGGGTTTGGATATATGCAGAGCCAAGAAGAAACAGTCTTTTACCAGCTGCAGGGGAGAGAGAAGCCTGGAGGCCAAGGGCCTATGCGCAGTACCAAGAAGAGATCTGTGTGTACCAACTCTTGAACAAATGTCAGCCGAAATTCACTGTGATTTCTAGTGTTTCAAAAGTAGGAAAATTTGTTACTTTGTCCATAGATGTTTTTACCAGAAAGATCATGTTTATTGTTACTAACTAAATCACAAGGTTGCTATGAGGGTCAAATGAGAGAAGGGGAAAGTAACTCTCTATTCTGGGCCTAGGAGTTACCTATACTCATTCAATGTCACTTGTTAATTCATAAGCTCTTTGGGAATTGAGTTTTGTAATAATAATTAACTTTTTCAAAGTGTGGCTCAGCCAATCAGCTTATCGATCAATGTATTGTCAGTATGCCCCTCCTTGGATGTTTCTGACCTCACAAGACTAGGCTCTCGCCTATCACATAGCTTCAATCTTGGCAAATACTTACCGATTTCTATGAATTAATATTATCTCTGTAAAACAAGGTAAACTGTCTTCCTTTGCTAATTCCTGTGGATAAGTTTTTCCTCAATATCACTTTATCGGACAAATCAAGCTGTAAGAAAGAAGATAATGTGTTTTAAATCACAGAGAGGTTTTCATGTTTTATCTTAGAAACATTTCTAAGGCAATAAAAAAAAATCACCATTCTTTGATTTCTTTTATGCAAAGATCTAAAGGAACCAGAAGGTGTGAGGTTTCAGATGAGAAAGACAGAGAACAGCTCAGCGTCCTTTCTGTGGAAGGGTCGTGCCTCTGAGTGATGGTACAGACGTGCCACTCGCCTGGACTGAGACTGAAAATTCTCTTTCTGTTTAACTCATAAAATTGGAATACTATTATCTTAATACTTAAAGTACTACTTTCAGGATTATTTGTCTTAAATTTCTACTGAATATATTTCCCAGGATTTTACTTTTGAATGTAATTGACGAGAGAAGTGAAGATAGTTATCAGTTTGTACAATGCCAGCCTGATGGCCTACGGCATGATAAACACTAACTGTGAGGCCCGGGATATGGTTGTCCCACTTCAAGAAACCCAGTTTTGTTGATTTAATACCAAACATATACCCTTGAGACAAGAAGGATCTCTAGTCATGGTGTTGCTCAGCTTCTGCCTTTAAAATGAACCCTGAGGTACATCAGAGGCATTTAATTCAAACACATAAGGCTCCTCTTACAGACACATGTTCATGTGCACTTCATATGTAGCAGTATAGGATCATGGGCATTTCCTAAAGCAAAAATATGAAATCATGTAAATAAATCAACTGCCAGGGTATATAAAAGTCCGTAAATGCATTGCCACTGTCTCATGGCTTTCAGAGTCCTTTGCAAGCAAGGCCCCTGACAGCCTTTCTCCTCTTTCTACAGATGACCTCTCTCAACGGGAAGACGACGATCCGCCAAAAGAATATGATGCCGGGCAGTTTGCAGGCCTTCTCCACGGATCCTCTCCAGCCTGTGAGTCCCCTGAAAACCCTTTCCAACTGTATGGGAAAAGAAATCCGTGCGAAGATGGACAAGATGAAGCCAGTTTGGCAAGCAGCCCTCTGCCTTTCAAACCAACTGCAGTAGAAAATAAGTCAGAGACGGTGGTAAAGAAGATTAAACCCAAAGTGGTCAGTAGAACAATTTTCCACAAAAGAAGCCACCAAATCGAGAACCATACCATCGTTGGAACAAGAACGTCTCGGAGCGGATCCCGCAGCGGTGACCAGTGGGGTGCCAGCACAGGGGGCTTTGTGGAGAGAGCGTGTACTCTGGGGAGAATACGGTCGCTGCCTAAAGCCCTGATCGACATGCACTTATCCAAAAATGTCTCTAAGTCCGACTCTGATCTTATCGCCTACCCTTCCAAGGACAAAGCGAGGGTTAACTGGAGCGAGTCGTCCACGGCTGAACGCAGTTCTAAAGATAATTCCGAAAGGACGCCTTCGTTCACGTCCGAATGGGAAGAAGTAAGCCGAACTTTTATCGTTGCTCTTGGTACGGGCTTCAGAGTTGAATGGGATTTGGAGGAAAGGTGTTCTGTTTTTCAAAGCTTTCAGAAGCTGAAGTGGGAGGGGACGGGATGAGTAACGAACTCATCAGCTCCAACCGGAGGGGAAAGGTTCTGCGGATAATAGACAGTAATTTCACAGCAAGTGGAAAAATGAGCACATTTCCACACGCGTGGGGGACACTTTGTTTCCATAAAAATTGGTACCAAGCAGAAGTAATAAGTAGATATGAAGTACAGGAGAATGCTACCATCATGTCCCACAAGGCACTGACTATGGCTAACAGTTTGAAAAAAAAAATCTTATTTTGGAAGAAACAATTATTTTTCTCTATATTGTTATGCTACTTGCTAAACTTTTTCTTAGCGTGCCTTCCTTCTTATATCTTCAGAACAGATCCTTATGAGTCTAGCCTTAGTGGGAAAGCTGGCAGTCCTGACTCTTTCTCAAGAACCATGCTACAGATAGACATCATATAATATTTCCCGTTTGCAGCTCCCGGTGGCACATTAAAAGAGAAACGCATCTTGGGGTCAAGTCTCACTACTTCAGACTCCACTTAAAGACAAAGTCTTTAATCTGACAGAATTACTCAGAAAATAAAGGATCCTTTGTAAAACTATGCAATCTCTTTTTTCCCTGGGGGAAATCACATCATAAAATAGTAATGCTTCTTGCTGTTTCTTGAATTTCTTTAAAGAATGGACCAAGTCTCCATCAATAGTTCATTCTAATAGGTCACATTTTTGTTTCTGAAGAGAATATGCCAGGAAGATTTAGCTTTGAAGTACATGAGGTGACTATGGTAGTCTGAGAACCGGAACTAGACCTGACTCTGATAATGACTTTCTGAATTGGTCTGTTTGGGGGGAAAAAATCACTTGATGTCCCCGCATATTTTTCACGGTGAACAAACTAGAACACTTAAGTAGTTAATGTCCATTGTCCTTTTGAAACTTTCCATTTTGTTCAGGTGGCTAATATGAGGAAGGGGCAGTTTTCGATGTCTAGCATTGAGAGTTTGAGATCTAAATTCCAAACTTATATACTTATATTTTTTTATTAGTATATCCATTTTTAAAATTTTAACTCCAGAAATCTTGATTGGGATGCCTTCTTGTGAGGTAAGCTTAAAGCATTTAACTTACAGACTTAAATTGTTTTGATGACTGTATTCTTTAATTAATACCACCAACTGGCTTGTGGTTGCTCAAATCATTTAGTTAGAACTTGACTCCTTTAATCGTGTCCACAAACTGAAACCCACCTTCCCCAGTGAGTGCTCGTGACTTCTGGGAAAAGAAGGATGTAAACCTTGACAGTGAGCCCATCCTTAGCCCTTCTTTGTTTGGATTTAAGGAATTCATAGTTGCTAACTTAATGAGTTATCTATGCATAAAAATAGGCAAGTTGATAATTTATATATTTTTGAAAATCAAAGGATGTTTGCTTGCCTTTAAATCTTGGGCTATTGGTCTCTGAAGTTCAGTTTGCTGGAGTAGTAACACCAAGATAATATGCTTGTGGCACTTCACAGTTGTTTCTCAACGCAATGATGCAAATATAGGTAACAACCCACTTACATGGTTTTTACTTTTCACAGATTGACAAAATAATGAATTCTATTGATGTTGGAATCACAACAGTCAACAGTGAACTTGAAGAAATGAATGGTGAGAACATAAGTTAAAAAAAACTGTCTTCTGTGCTATGGTTAATCAGTCTGCTTAAGAAATAGGCAGAAAGTGATCAAAATCCTTAGACAATTTCACATTTTAAGATGAATAACAGTAAATTATTTCCTTTGGTTCTCAGATCCAACAGCCTAAAAACATCCACTGAGTGTATTGATTTGGCAAATTGAGAGTGTTTCCCATGTTGCTGTTTTACTATGTCAGTAAATATTAATTAATGAAGCTTCAACTTTAGGTGGAATGCAGCAGAAAACACTTCAGAGTGGTGTGAAATCTGATGATTTAATATGTGGCTTTTCACTTAGTGAAATATCCCGTTTATCCTGACAAACGTAATTAACAACTTGTATGTCTTAAACACCATTTGGCAAAAACTGTATGTCCTTCATCCTCTTCTACCCCTTACTGCCGAGGAGAGTACCTCTTGCGGAGTTCATTTACCATTACTATTTAATACGTCATATTTTTGTTTTCCTCTATACAATTACAACTCAAAGTAGAAGGCCATTTGAAGCTTTTTTGCCAACTTTTTGCTTACCACTGATAGATGATGCCAAATACCAGATATCTGTGCCTTTAAAACTTTAAGATTTCTTTAAAAACTTAAAGAAATTAATTAGATTTCATTGTCAGAGCACAGCCTCAGGTGAGTTGAATAAGGAACTTGCCTAGCAAACAAGATTTTAGGGGGTACAAAACAACATCGTCGTCAAAATGCAAAGTATTTTAATAAAATATTTAAAAATTTCAAAATTAATAGTTCAAATCAATGGAGAACAAATTTAAATAAAGACAAGCTACCAGTGCACTGGGATAATTTTCAAGTCTCCTACTGTGATTCCCAGATTGGCTAAGAGGAGCCACTGCCTTGTCAGGGAACTGGCAGAACCACGGGCTTTGACAAATCACGTGCTGCTTAGCTCTCAGAGCTGCAGGATGTTGTGCAGCCATTGAGGGGTGTTATTGCTCCTCCCCAAGCAAGCCAGGTTGTCACTCAGTGGTGTGTAGGAGGAGGCCGCTTATCATTTCCTGGCCACCCAGACTCCCGAAATAATCACACAGAAACTACATTATTTGAAACACTGCTTGGCCATTGACTTTAGTGTATTTTAAGCAAGCTCTTACATATTAGATTAACCCATTTCTATTATTTTATATTTTACCACGACCAAGGCCTACCAGCAAAGTTCTGGCTGGCAGCTTGTGTCTTTCTCCTCCAGCGCCTCCATGGCTTCTCACAGATTCCGCCTTGTTTCTCCCAGCATTCAGTTTAGTTTTCCCCGCCTAGCTAATTCTGCCTTGCTATAAGCCAAAGGAGTTTCTCTATTTATTAACCAATAAAAGCAGCACATAGACAGAAGGACCTCCCACACCAGTGGTGCAGATGAAACAGTGGTGCAGCTTGCCTGCAGCCTAGTCGCATGTCAGGTAAGATGAGAGTGGGGTGGCTAACTGTGTTGGGAGAGTAGGGACCCTCTTCCTGCTCAACCACAAACTTCCTCTGCCCATCAGATCCTTCCCCATCGTGTTACTGCCTGAGATTGAAATTCTATATTAGATCACTCTATACCTAAGTCAGTATCCTTGGAGATTGGGAGCAAGCACCAAGAAATGCATATGACTTTAAACCTTGATACAAGGTGAGTCTAGAGCCCCCACAGGTAGTTCTATAGCATAATGACCATTTCCGTGTTAAACAGGAAGAGTGGAAATAATATACCTTGCATAGCAAAGGCGTAAATTTCATAGCAAAAGCACATCCATGTGCCACACACACACACACCAAATTTTTAAAAAGTCTGATGTCTTGTTTCAACATGCTCAATTGCCGTATTTGAAACATTACAAAAGGGCTCCAATCTTACCGTCCTTAAAATGATGAAGCAAACCCGACATTTCAGTATTAAACCAATCCACAGACTGTCCCCTCGGTTTTCTTTCCGTGTCTACTTTTGGTGTCCCACCCCCACCTTTATTTACTAGTTTCTGCAACGGCATTGAAAGGAGAGTGGAGACCGCTCAGAGAGTCATTACTATTGACAAAGCCTGGCTCTGCAGGTGCATTAGTTCTGCCTCTTAATTACACACCAATTATCTGCTAAGTGATTGGCCATAGCATGTAACATTCCAACTGGTCCTTAGGCTGGTTATAAATCACAGCTATAGCAGCCTGCTGCCCCCACCCACCTGCACACACACTAAATCCAGATTTTTTTTCTAGAGGAGTGCTAGCCACCCTATGAAGATGTCATGCCACAAATAACGTTTTGGGTAAGGAGTGTGGGCGAGAATCACATAGTGAAATGAAAGTCAGATAGAAAGACACTGCTGACTATCACTGCTGTCTACTAGCCGCTCGATCTTGGGGCACTTAAAATGAAGACACTAATGTAGGATTGGGGTAGAGTCATAGGCAGGAGCATATGGTGCCAGATGCGTGCAGATGTGTGTTAAATTCTAGCTCTCACCTTGAGCTACCATGAGGAAGATTGTGTTTAACGTGATAAATATAGAAAATAATAACAATAACAATTCTAATAATACCTCTACGCCTTTTGTAAAGTATCTTATGATATTAACTAGTCTTATAATCTTAACATTAAATTTTCTATAATCCCCGGAACTGTCATAGTTTCTCAACTGAAATAAAAATCCACTAGACAACTCATAGACAACCAGAGAAGGCCAGTTACCTTAGGGAAAATTAAAATGTCCAGAGAACCCTGACAAAGAAAAGAGGAAAATATCTATTGATTGAGTGAGTGAGAAGAAATACTATATTCGACAGTATAGATTATCAGGCCTTATAATTTAGCTTGGGAAGGCCAGTGAAGTGTCAGTGCTGGACATTAATAAAGGTCGTGAGCATTTGTGACATCAGTTGCTTAAAAACTCAGAGGGTGATTTCACGAATAAACTAAGTAGTGGAGATGCTTGAGGGAGCAGCATAGACACCCCCATGCTTGCTCCCACGAGGTCTGCTTCAGCACTTTTAAGTGCCCCCCTCCCCAATATCAAGTATTTACATATTTACAGTTGCAGACCAGGAAGAAAGTTGGATATTTCATCATCAGTCCTAAAATCTGAGACGGCTCAGCTGGGAACTCTGTGTGACTCGCATGGCAATAGTTCTGCTCAGTGAAACCAGGTTTCTGAGGGGCCAAACTCCTCGCTGATTATATAGTCATTTGAAACATAGCCAGCAAGCTCAGCTGTCCGAGACTGAGGTAGAAATAAAACCAAATGAAATTGACTGAATTTATTCTCGCTCGGCCCTCAGGTTCTTACTTCGCACGCACAAGCATGGCATTTTCGCAGGCTTGTCTGGTTTCCCACTTGAAGCCAGATTCAGATGCAGACAGATGAGGCCTGGCAGTAGGGTGCAATGGTACTGACCACCTTGCGCCCTCCACACCCGCTTGTTTGGTGCTGTTGGACATGTGATGAAACAGTGGGTCCTGCATCATCGTGTCTGTACGTGCTAGGCTTGCAAGTGTGGTATTCTTGCTGAGTCTGGGTTTTGAAATTAGATTGCCCTGGCTTCAAATTCCAACTTTTCAACTGACTGATGTTGTGGCCTCTTTGATATAAACTTCCTCACCTATCAATTCAGGTTTTTAACAGCCCCCTCATAAGACTACTACGAGATTATACGCTGTTCTGCTGTAGCCTAGAATGTAGCAGGTGATGAACGAAATGTAAATCCTCTTGTCTTCTTTTTTTTATTTATTTATTATGCATACAATACTGTCTTGTGTATATGCCTGAAGGCCAGAAGAGGGCACCAGACCTCATTACAGATGGTTGTGAGCCACCATGTGGTTGCTGGGAATTGAACTCAGGACCTTTGGAAGAGCAGGCAATGCTCTTAACCTCTGAGCCATCTCTCCAGCCCCTCCTCTTGTCTTCTTATCTAAGCATGCATGACTTACCTTTCTCGTTAGAGCACGCGCTCACACACACACACACACACACACACACACACACACACACACACAGAAAGACATTTGGAGAATCTGACTTGTCTTTCTGACCCATGACGATTGTAGCTGGAGTGTAAGGAAGCAGCCTCCCAGCAGGTTATATGTGGAACTGTCCTTTGACTTTATTAGTGAGTCATTGCCCTTGTCACAAGGAAGCTTTACTTCTTTAAATTCTCGCACTTTCTTCCTAAATTGGCGTATGGGTTTGGCAACCGACCACTGTTCATAGAGCTGTGTCGTCTGCAGCTTCTTCTGGGTGTACTGACAATTTGCTCATCTCATCTCGGACATGCCATCAGTTTACGATTGTAATAATTGATAGATGGTTAACATGAAGAATATTTTTTCTCCAAAAAAAAAAAATTCTCACACTTTCCAAGGATCTGTTATAGTCCTCTTGATGAGACTGATATCCACTTAAGTGGCAGTGACAGCCACCTCTTGGGGGTGTTTCTGTTGTCACACAACAAATACAGAGAATAACCAAGCACTAGACGTTACAATACAAAGCAGCTTGTAAGTACCTCCTACCTCTAAATAATTTCCATTCAGATAAACCGACTGCCAATGGGTTAATAGATGGATGGATGGTGTTAGGTTGAAATTCTGTGACTGAAAATAGCATTTTATTAAGCTGTATTTTCGTGTTTATTTATTTAGTGTGTGTTTGTGTGTGTAAGTGCATATGTATGTGCATATGTGTATGTACATGTGCATATGTGTGTGTGCTGTGTGTGGTTTGTATGTGTCTCTGTGTGCATGTGTGTTGTGTGTGTATATCTGTGTGTGAGTTTGCATGTAGGTATGTGTACATATACAGTTCAGAGGTCAACTTGCTGAAATCATATTCAGTTCCCTGTGGTTCCTAGGGACCAAACTCAACTCAGCCAGCCTTTTGAGAAGCATCTCCACCCACTAAGCCATAAATATGTTTGGGGGACGAGAGGTGACTCAGTGGTTGGGATAGAGGTGACTCAGTGGTTGGGATCACTGGCTGATTTTGCAGAGAACCTGGAGTTGGTTCCCAGAAACACGTGACATCTCCTAACCAGCTGCAACTCCAATCCCAGGGATCTGGCATTTTCCTTCAACCTCCAAACACCAGGCAGATACATGGTACATACACACAATATAGAAAAATATATACATAAAATAAAAATAACTTTAAAATACATTTTAAGGATGCATTTTATATCCTACAAGTTAAGTGGCATCTGGGAAGAAGAAACTAGCATTTTATCTCCTGAAAAAATTCATCCAAGTTTTAGTTACAAATGAAAATTGCTCAGATGAGGGTGTAAAGAATTTGCACACAGAGTACACTGTATTTGGGATAAAAGAACTTTAGGTCATTTATTGGAAAGTGCATAGTTCTGACAGCAAAGATGACTTACTTACTCCTTGGTAAAGGCTAATCATCACCCTAAGGTAGGCTTTACAGAGCCCCAAGTCGCTCCCAGAGGACAAGCCCAGTGCCGAGATGTGCCAGGGAGCCACAGCCCTCACTGTGCCCCTTGCTTGGGAAGGGAGTGCCCACACCCACAGCTGATAATGCCTGAGAGCTCAGCTGATGATCTGGGAGTCGCTCCTTTTCAGAGGAAGAGTTTTCTTTGCCTCCAGGAATGTTCGCTTCCCCATGAACCGTTAACTGAGCATAAAAGCCTCTCTGTGAAATGCTCTGCCACCAGCATGTTTTATTTTTGATTTTATTTCTCTTTACAGCACTATTTTTAATAAAACCAACTGGGGAAGGTGGGTAGTGGAATACATTAGCAGACAAGCACACTATTTTATCCAAACCCGGAGATTTATTTTTATTGTTATTTTATGTAACACTTCACTGAATGATTTAGTCATGTAGTTTGGGAGGGGTTAAACCAAAGGAATCACTTAATAACAGAATATTGAGGTAAGAATTTGAGTTAGTAGTCGCTAATCAAGACGTCTTGTTTCCTAAGCCTAATTGTGCTTGGCACAGCAGACACCAGAATTAGTGCCATACATCCCCAGTAGTTCTTTAAAAGTAAAGTAACTTGTACATAGATGTTTTGAGTGTTAGGGTGTGGCTTTCTTCCTCTCATTTTGAAATTGCATATGATGGCCAAAGGTGGGATTAGACATTCCATAAGTGTGGAAGAGTTGATAATGTTCTGTGGCCTGCACTTTTTATAATGTGTCAGTTGTTAATAAATAAAACAATGAGTATACGTTGCTACAGTTCAACGAAATATTAAGTCCTCCAGAAGAGACCTGGAAGGTTGAACGTGTGCCATCAGCCACCTGTACTGGAATATTTCCCGGAGCATCTCTGATCAGAACTAAATCAGTATCAGCCAACCCCTGCTTACATATTTCCTAGGATGATAAGCCTATTTTTTAAGAGGGAATATAGGGGCTGGAGAGATGGCTCAATGGTTAAGAGAACTGACTGCTCTTCCAGAGGACTTGGGTTCAATTCCCAGCACCCACATGGCTGCTCATAACTTGTCTATGACTTCAGTTTCAGGGGACCTGACACCCATGGCAAAACACTAATGTGCATAAAACATAAAGAGAACAGTCGGTGTTATAAAATATAAAGAGAGAATATACTCTTTCACTATAACAGTCGGTGTTATTATTTGTTACTATTGTGTATGCATGTGTGTGCACATGAGCACACTTGTTCGTGTTCATGCTGGTGTGTGTGTGTGAGTGTGAGTGTGCGTGTGTGTGTGTACGTGACTTAGGTGCACGTGGAGAACAGAGGACAACCTCACGTACTAGTCCTCAGGCACCACCCATGATTTGTTACTGTTTGTTTGTTTTAATTTAGATTTTGAGACAGGCTCTCTCTAGAGTGGGACTCATCTGGGAGGCAAGGCAGTGGGCCCACAAGCACTCAGATCTGCCTGTTTTCCCCTCCAGAGAGCTGAGATTAGATGCACACACCGTCACACACCACACTCTGCTTTTTTTTGGAGCGGGGGTATGGGTATTAAGTGTCAAACTCAGGTCCTTGCACTTGCATGTCAAGCACTTCTTTGACCGAACTGCTGCTTCAGACCCCTCAAAGCTCATTCTGTTGGGTCTTGATCTTAGATAAAGGACAAGAAGCAATACTGTTCTGACAGTTTAGAAGTTCCAATGAAAAGTAAAGTGGTTGCTTTTCTAGTATATAGTCAATCTTAAGAGATGACATCTCCCGTCCTTAATTTCTCTTTTCCATTTTAGTCTTTTGAAAGAAAAAAAAAATCAAGGCATGAATAAAAGTCCATTCTTTTCAACATATGTTACTTGATGTTATATTTATCTTGAAAAGATAGTAATGAATGTAGCATAAATTCATGTTTTCAAAATATATTATCTGTCTAGCTACCCATATGGGATTCCATGAAAGGAGAGGCTAGGATGAAAACAGACACCAGACTAACCCTGAAGGTTTTAAGAAGGGAAAACAAAGGGGAGATAAGGAAACATGAGATTTTGACAAAATAATCTATGAAAATGAAGATTGCAAAAGTGTGTGTGTGCATGTGTACTTGCTTGTGTGCATGAATGAGTGTGTGGTGTGTGTGTACGTGTGTGCATGCACATGCACGTGTGTGTGTGTGTGCATGCCTTGAGGAACGCTTTGATATTTAATAGAAAAACCTCTTGCTCATCTACAATGGACAGTTGCAAGTAGTCTATATAGACAATTTAAAAATAATAGCCTGACAGGTGGCATCCATTTATACTGAAGGGGTGTGTTAGTATCTAGGCATTGTACTATTAGCAAAATAAGAGGTCAAAGTGAAAGTAATTTGAAAATACATGGTCTAATTTCAACAGTCATAGCCCAACAAGGATATATGCAAAAGCATTGACAGTTTCTACCTCTTGGTAAGATTGCCAATGATTTTGATTTTTTTGCCTTTTTCTTCTAAAAGTTCTGAAATTTTTTCAGAGAATGTGCATTATTTTTATTTATTGTTAAACTGTGGTGGTGGTGCACACCTTTAGTTCCAACACTCCAAACTGTTCTCTGTTTGTTCGGGGCCAGCCTGGTCTACAGCCTGGTCTGGTTCGACTTCCAGAACAGACTGCAAAGCAACAGAGAAACAGAGAAACCCTGTCTTGGAAAAAAAAAAGTGTAATGACAAACAGAGGAGGGAGATACAGATACACAAGAGAAAAACATTCATATTTGAATGAAATTCTACAGTTATCTGTGCTAATAACTTGATAGCTATTTGATATTTGAATTCTGTTAATGAACACATAATCAAGTATTTTTATCAGATTTGAATTCAAGTGGGTGTGAGTAGCTTCAATAAAAGGATTCATTAGCTTGCTTATGTTTCATTTTTATGTCACAATTTTAATTTACAGAACAATTTTAAGACAGACTTTATCCATAACCCAGTGTTGATCACAGCAACACATTCTTTGACCCGTGTCCTAGTGTAAGGGTCTTCACGTTTTTATCCACGTCCACCTTCACCTTTTCATCTCAATGTTGATTCTGTAGATAGAACAGAATTGAAGTATGGGCAGCAGACTGACATTGGCAGTCACTGGGAGGGTTAGCAAAGGATCTAATTTTAATAGTGATGATGGTGGTGATGGTGATGATGGTGATGATGATGATGATGGTGATGATGATGATGGTGATGATGGCGGTGGTGATGGTGATGGTGATGATGATGATGGTGATGATGATGATGATGGTGATGATGATGATGATGGTGATGATGGTGATGATGGTGGTGATGTTGATGATGGTGATGATGGTGATGATGATGTTGATGATGATTTGATAAATGGTATATGAAAGTGAATATTGTTGAATTCTGGAGGCACACCAGTCTGTGATGGCTGAGTAGGTGCTTGCCAATGTTTTCTATGGATTTCACTTCCTCGTCTAGGAAATGGTTCTCCAGAAAGTCACAGAAATGTCAACCTGTGTGAGTATACAAATCCAAAAACCCCAGTGCAAATCCTTCTCCAGGGCATGAAAAAGGCTCCCATGGGTTACCCACTCATCCTGATCCAGTGACTACATCCTGGAAAATGACACAGCCACCCAGGCTCTGCATTTTCAGGAGGAGGCTGACTTCCCTGCACTTCTGCTCTTCCAGCTTAAGGAAGAAATGCCCTGGTTTTATCAAAGTCATATCATGGAGGTCCAAAAAAGAAACCCAGGTACAGGTAGGAGACCTAGAGATGACCATTTGATCATGCAGGTGACTATATCTTGGCAGAATGAGTCATGGAACTCATTGTTTGCAGACAAAGAAACCAGCCACAGAAAGCGGTGGAGGGCAGGATTGATGAGATGGCTCCAGATGAAAGTACTCAGCACTGGGCATGGTGGAAGGAGAGAAGTGGCTCCCTCAAGCTGCCTTCCGATCACCTCTCAGCTACCCCAGCACATATCCTCCCTTCGCCCAATAAATAAATAGAAGAAGGAAGAGGAGGAGACAGACGAGGAGGAAGAAGAGAGGAGAGGAGGGGGATAGGACAGGTCAAGACAGGAAAGGTACTGAAGCAGGAGATAGGCAGGAACATGGCCTAGAGGTGGGACCAAATAGGAGAGTGAGAATTGGAGGCTGGGAGAGATGGAAAAGAGATACTAGGGATGCCAGGTAAAACCAAACATTGTTGAAACAAGACTTCTGGTCTCCAGGCATCTGCTCCTCTGGTACAGTTTTAGTGTTTGTACATATACTCCCTGTTTCTTCAAGGTTTGGAGATGCCTAGTTTATCCTCAGAAGGCATAAGGAATTGCCATGATTTTCTTCATAAAATCTTCTATTGGCAGCTCCAGTTAAACCACAGACTTCTTTTTTTAAATTGATTTTATTGAACTATACATTTTTCTCTGCTCCCCTCCCTGCCTCTCCCCTACCCCTTTCACCCTTCCCCCAAGGTCCCCATGCTCCCATTTACTCAGGAGATCTTGTCTTTTTCTACTTCTTATGTAGATTAGATCTATGTATATCTCTCTTAGGGTCCTCGTTGTTGTCTAGGTTCTCTGGGATTGTTATTTGTGGGATGGTTTTCTTTGCTTTATGTCTAAAAGCCGCTTATGAATGAGTACATGTGATATTTGTCTTTCTGGGTCTGGGTTACCTCACTCAATATGATGTTTTCTAGATCCATCTATTTGCCCGCAAATTTCAATATGTCATTATTTTTTCTACTGTCTAGTACTCCATTGTGTAAATGTACCACATTTTCCTTATCAATTCTTTGGTCGAGGGGCATTTATGTTGTTTCCAGGTTCTGCTTATGACAAACAATGTTGCTATGAAGATAATTGAACACATGTCTTTGTGCCACGATTGAGCATCCTTTGGGTATAAAACCAAAAGTGGTATTGATGGGTCTTGAAGAAGGTTGTTTCTAATTTTCTGAGAAATCGCCATACCGATATCCAAAGAATCTGTACCAATTTGCTCTCCCACCAGCAATACAGGAGTGTTCCCTTTACGCCACAACCTCTCCAACATCTTGGCTATTCTTACAGGTATAAGATGGAATCTCAGAGTTGTTTTGATTTGCATTTCTCTGATGACTAAGGATGTTGAGCATTTTCTTAAGTGTCTTTCAGCCATTCTATATTTCTCTGTTGAGAGTTCTCTGTTGAGGTCTGTACTCCATTTTTTTTTTACTGGACTATTTATTTGTTCTTTTGATGACCAATTTCTTGAGTTCTTTGTATATTTTGGAGATAAGATCTCTGTCTTATGTGGGGTTGTTGAAGATTTTTTTCCCATTATGTAGGCTGCTGTTTTGT
>NC_022024.1:31206840-31222041 GCF_000317375.1 Microtus ochrogaster | reverse complement strand
TGCTGCATTACTGAAATTGTTTATAAGTTGTAGAAGTTCCTTGATAGAATTTTTGGGGTCTCTTATGTAAACTATCATATCATCAGTAAATAGTGAGAGTTTGACTTCTTCTTTTCTGATTTGTATCCCCTCAATCTCCTTTTGTTGTCTTACTGCTCTAGCTAGGACCTCAAGAACTATATTGAATAGATATGGAGAGTTTAGACAACTTTGTCTTGTTCCTGATTTCAGTGGAATTGCTGGGAGTTTCTTCTCATTTAGTTTGATGCTGACTGTTGGCTTGCTGTATTTTGCCTTTATTATGTTTAGGTATGTTCCCCTTGTATCCCTTATCTCTCCAAGACCTTCATCATAAAGGGATGTTGTATTTTGTCAAAACCTTTTTCAACATCTAATGAGACGATCATATGATTTTTACATTTCAGTTTATTTATATGGTGGATTACATTGACAGAGTTTCATTTGTTGAACCATCCCTGCATCTCTGTGATGAAGCTAACTTGATCGTGGTAGATGATGGTTCTGATGTGTTCTTGATTTGATTTGCCAGTATTTTATTGAATAGTTTTTCATCAACGCTCATGATTGAGATTGATCTGTAATTCTCTTTCTTAGTAATGTCTTTATGTGGTTTGTTAAACCACAGACTTCTTAAAGACCATCTAAGTAGGTAGATGATCACACAATCCCAGGAACCTGACCATACTTGACAGACTGAGATTGCTGGTTCTTCTGGAGAGTTGAAAAATTCCAGTTTCTCAGTTATAACTAACTGACCTTCAGAAACATGAGCTATACCTATCACTCACTATCAGTCATTTTTTTTTCTTCTCCCTTACTCTGAGGAAAAATCTTGTTTATTGGTAGGAGGGGAAACAAGAAGTTTCTTTTATTCTTTTTGTTTTCATAGAAACATTTTTAACATGATTGGTCCTGTGATGATAATGCAAATTATGGTAGACAGAATGAAACAGGCATGGAAGACTTCATTGTACACTGTTCCATCAGGAGAATGAGACTGATCTTAACCCTGAAGGAAGAGGGTTTTCAAGCATTGAGGCAAACCAGTGGACAGTACTGAAGTACATTGTAGGGAAGGTTGCTCAATGTAATTGAGCCATCTGTGTTATCAATTGCCACTTATCAAAATTAGACTCCTACCCTTTCCATTGAGCTTCTGAGATTATTTTACTGATGGTTGTATTTCAAAGGCAAGACTCCCAGGTCCTTAGAAAACACATTCCTGACTGATAAAATTAGAAGAAGCTGGAAAAAGAAAAAAAAAAAAAAAGCTTATGTGTAAAGAAGGAAGCAGAACATGAATTTCTTAATTACAAGTTTTATAAAGGAGTCACTCTCTATAAAGGGAGGTCCGCAGCCTGCAGTCAGGGAGAAACTTAAGGTTAGTGAAGGTGAACATAAGGTTAATACTCACTGGTAACTTGTTCTACCTGTTACTACCAGATCTTTAAGGAGGGAATCAACTCTACTTGAGAGACGTATCTCATCACCTAGGGGACCGCCACCTTGTGCACTGCGCTTGCCCGCCAGGACGAATGAGAAGAATCATGCCGAGCACCATGAGACCTCACTGATTGTCATTTCTGAGCATTAGGAGGCACGGGCACACACAGGGTCTTTCACAATCTACAGTATTTTGCCCTTAGTCCCTCTTAATACAATATATAGTTAACTCTTAAGGTCATCCTTCATATGGTAGACATGCCTGTTTCATACTGTCTACCATAACATCCTTCTAAGCACTTATGTTAGCTCATGTAATCCTCACAAATATTCCAGAAAAATCTACGAATCATGCCCGCTTACCAAACAGACCATGAAACAGAGGGGTAGAAAGATTAAGAAAGCTGGCCACGTTCATTTAAAAAGAAGCTCAGCTGGATTTAAACTTAGTCCTATTCCCTAACCCAGGCTCTGGACTTCAATGCTCAAGTGTTTTACGTTATCTCTTTCCAAGCTTTTGCTAGGAATCTGGCGCCATCACTTTCTCTTTATGAGTTGCTCAGAAAGCGCATGCAAGATACAAGAGCTTAGAGCTCCTTCTGCGAGCCTGCAGGGACCAGGTCAGCATCAGAGAGTCACAAAGCTCCTGGGCCTGAGTACCATTGTGGCAGCCACTTAGCATAAAATTTCATAATGTTCTATTCTATGAATCAGTAATCAGATATTTTCCATAAAACACTGTGAAAGAATTCAATAAAGACATCTAGGGAAATTAAAATGAGCTATTTTATTCCGTAATAATTCAGAGAACTTAGGGAGAAATATCTGTCAAGGTCAGAAAAATAGAAGAACCTTCAGTTGGACTTAGGGAAGGGGAGGGATTTTTTTTCTTGAGCAGGCCTAAAAGGTTCTCATCATCCTTGTGTTAATCTGGCCTCCATGCCAGAAAACCAGGCTGTTTCATTCCTTCCCTGGTCCCACTCTTCCTGTACTGAGCCGTAACAACTACGTCCTTGTTCTTGTTTCCCAGGAACGCTGATCTTTGTATATGTAATAGGAAAAATGCAGGCTGGAACTTGGGGTTCATTTTGCTTTGTGACTTTATGGATTGAACCCAGGGCTGCTCACCTCTGTGCTTTCTCCCCCACCCTTGGTTTACAGGCAGGGTCCTCCTATATAGCCCAGGGTGGCCTTGCGTTCTAAATCCTCAAGGCTTGGCCTCCTGAGTGTTGGGATTACAGTCACCCTCTGCCATGCCTCATGTGGACTGGCTCCTATTAGACTCTCTCAGAACTTAAGCGGGTGAAGTCTCCTGGAGAAGACCTTTTATCTATTCTGAGCTTCCGTAGAAGAATAAGACTCGTCTCTTTTAGAGTTGTTTTAAGGATCAGAGATAATGTGTAAAAAGGAAAAACTTGCTTATTTTGGGTTCTACAATATATGAGAGTTAGTTTGCACCAGTCATCCCCAGCTAACGAGCTCAGAGAAAAGCCCCTATTCTCTGGACTATGAGAAAAGCCACAATTTGACTTTCTGATGATGTATGATGTATAAGAAAAGCCACATAGTCAGAAAAAAAAAAAAAGAGGCCAAGAGAAGATATGGTTAGTACTTCCTTAGGTTAGCCTGAGGAAGCTGAAGACCGTAATAGGAAGTTTGAAGTAACAGGAATGGGGTTTTGAGGAGGAAAAAACATGTCCTTGAAGTATAGAGGTGCAGCTTAAAAGCAAGACTCCCTTCGCCGAAGATAAAAGACTAGCAACCCTCAGGAAAGTGGATTGCAAGAAGTCACATAGATCAAGGAAGCTTTCTTGTGAGGTCCACACGTGTGTGTCTGCAGTTAATTCGTGTTTGGGGCAGGAGAGAATGAGATTGAATAAACCAAAGAAGTAGAGATCATTTTGGCTACAGAAGGACCTAAAGAGATGGCTGCATGAATTGATTTATGAGAGTCTGAGCCAATCTTTAATGCGGGCATGAAGGTCTGAAGGTTATCATGGCCTTGGGGTTGCTACCAGTCATTCTGCTTCCCTTAAAACATGGCTTCTATCTTTAATGCAAGAAAATATGTGCAATTTCTCCACCCCATCAGCATGCCTACTAACACACATCTTGAATGGCCCGTGTTTGGGCCAGCTCTCAACTGCAGTGACAGAATTTACCTGTGATATTAATTTTAAAAAAAAAATCAGGCTTCCTTCAGCTTGCGGGGTGAGAGGTTTCGGTCCTCGCTGGGCTGCTCCACTGCTTAGGAACTGTGGTCAGGACAAAATTCCTCACCTCATGGTGGTCAGGAAGCGGAGTGAGGCAAAGGAGCCAAGGCCCAAAACGTCCTTCATAGACACACACTCCTAATGATGTACTCCCTCCAGCTAGCCTCCACCCCACCACCTCCTAAGTTTCCACCACCTTCCAGTAGGGCCATCAGCTGGGGACAAGTCTTTACTTTTTAAGTTGTGGGGCAATTATTTAAGACCCAATTCATCATGCTCAGAGATGTATTGCAATCTACTCTCATACCATTGGCTAAAACGTAGTCACATGTCCCATCAAGCTGCAAAGGAAGCTAAGATTTACCTTAAATAGCCATTTGCACCCCAACTTTCTACTGTCATAGTCTAGTTATAAAATTCCATGACGCAGGGTGGTTGTGTCAAGCCGTGCTCTTGAAGGAGATTGACGGGGGCTGTCAGAGACTGTATTTCTCCGGTACTTAAGAAAAACCTAGTCTCACCTAAGACTGTGAACTCCACTGAACTTCCTGGTATGTTATTTTTTTTCTGAGTCTTCTGAATATCCTTCTTTGACCCTGTCATAAAGCTCAGGTTGGTGATAAAACATTTCCTGAACAACTTATAAAAGATAAATTCTGGAACTTTCGGGCTGCCTTTGCAGTTATGCACAGCCTGGTTTACGGATTTCACTGCTGGCATATTTGATACTCACATGAGCAAAGGCTTTGTGCATCTTTCTTCCTTCTCCAGGTGCTGTGATAATGTGTAGTAAGAAAAGCCACCGAAGGGAGAAGGGTCACTTCTGGCTCCGAGTTCAAGGCTGTAGTCCATCTTAATGGGGACATCAAATCGACAGGAGTTTGGATCAGCTGGTCATATTGCATTTACATGCAGGAAGCAGAGAGTGATAAGTGATTGTGTTCAGCCCATTCTTTTCCCATGATAAAGTACATTCCCTGATCCCAGCTCAGGGAATGGTGCCACTCACAGTGGGCAGGCCTTCCTGCCTCAATAAACCTAGGCAAGGTAATTCCCTAATGGCACACCTAAACACCTCTCCTCGATGACTCTAAATCTCGTCAATTTGACAATTGAAATGAAGCAGCATGGTCTGTAATAACTATGATGACCGCTATTCTGCTCGAATCATTGCAAAAGCTCTCAGTTGTTTGTAATCACAGAGATGCTAAAAACATGGGTGGGGCAGATCTCACAATTGATGACACGCTGTTTGGTATCATCTATGCTCAGAGAGTGTTTGATATTTGCAGCAGTCTGCTTCCTTCATTCAAAGAGCCCCTCTCCTGCTTGCCACATGCGTCATGGGGCTCCTCAAAGCCTAGAAAAGTCTCTCTTCATAGCACTTGAGGGTGATCTTCAATAGATGCGGCTATGTAAGATTTTGAGTCCCCAGTTAGCAAGTCACCAGTAAGGTTTCTACTCTTTCTAGATTTTACTTTTTTAAGGGAGCCCAGATTTGTGACTTAGAGGCCTCTGAGACAGTGTTAGGGACAAAGAAGTGTATCACAGGAGGCTGGGCAGACAGGGTAGTACAAATGAGCTGCAAACGTGGCCAGCTGCCAGGTGTCCTGCTCAGGGGATTCTGCACTGCAGAAGGATAAGTTGCCCTCGAAGTCACTGAAAGGAAGCTGTGGCCTCCTCAGAGATCACACTATTTTGTCACACTAAGCGGGTCACCAGCAGGTAGAAGTGGCCTTCTGTGAAGCTTTGGGGGTGGGAAGTGCACCTCAGATAAGGACTAGAAATAGCAGAAACTCTATTAAAGCTACAGTTCCAAGAGAAACGTGAAGTGTTAGAAACAAAACCAAAAGCCAAAGTACGGACACCTTAGATTTTGAGCCATGTGAACCCGGATGTGAGTCCTGCCTATTGTTCTTTCTAAATGGGACTGTGGCCAAGGGCCTGGGACTTTTGAATGTGGACTGTTTTCTCTAACTATGAGGCGTATCCTGCTTGGGTTTCTGTTTGTGTTCTGTTTTGTCAATGTGTCACTGCTAGACTCTCTGAGAAGGACCTTCCACTGAGAAAATACTTCCATCAGATGGCCCTGTAGATGAACTGTGGGGTGTTTTCTTGATCGCTGTGGGAGGAGCCGGCTCACTGGGGCTGGGACTGTTAGGCCTAAATTACTCATCCCCCCGCCCCCAAATGAAGTCACAGAGACTGATTTCTGGTGCAAATTACAGGAGCATCTTTATTTTATAAACTTGAGTTTGGACCACCCCTTTCCAGCAACCCCAGCAGGGTGGGTGTGGAAAGTGTGGCAGTGAGCCCCAGGAAAGAGATAACTTTTAAAGGGGAAATGCCATAATCAGGGGAGATCAAGTCCTGCGCCTTGGGATTGGGTGAGGAGGGCATAGGATAAGGTAGTTTCTGAAACCATTGGTCAGTTTTGGGGCACAAAACCCTCACAAAGGGCCATTAGTAACTGACAAGGTATCTTCAAGGACAGGATGCCTCTTAGGAACATCTGGACCTTGTTAAATTTTGTGGTCCTGCTCCCCAGCTCCTTAATTGGCTGTTTTCATGGTTTCTGTTCAAATTCCATTCTCTCAGAACATTTCTGGAGCTGAGATAGGCCCCCTGCCCATTAGATGACTTAAGATGAAGCCCCCATTTTAAAATAGAGTGGGCATGTGGTCCTGAGTTGTGTAAGGAAAGAGGTTGAATAAGTCATTGGGAACAAGCCAGCAAGCCACGGTTTTCCATGGTAAACTGCCTCCTTTCCTGCCTTTAGGTTCCTGATTTCAGTTCCTGTCCTGAGTTCCTTTCCCAATAGACCAAAAGCTGAGAAATGAAATAAATCCTGACCTCCCCAAGTTGGATTTGCTCAGTGTTTTGTCACAGTCATAGGACACAAACTAGGAAAAGAACTGTCACTCGTTTTATCGCCAGGAACTGGGTTTCTGAAGGTGACAGCGTTGGCCTTTCGGGAAGCAGAGAACACTAATAGGATTCAATGTTGCGAGTCTACAGCAGGAAATTCTCAGGGTGCACAGATGAAGCGGTGGGCCCTTCAGGCTTCACAAAGTCTTCAAATTGACTCTGACCTTCAAAAGTAATGAATTACCGTACATTTTATTTCTGGTTTCCAAAGACCCTACCAGTGGAAAGGCTTCATTAAATAAACATTAATATTCATTCAAGAAACATTTATTGAACGTTATATGCTAGGTCCTACAGATTAGGTAGACATAAACCACAGCAGAGAGAAATGTGTTTATACCATGAGAAAATCTGTGTTCAAGCCCCGAAGAGGGTAAGGTTCTGCCAGCAGGGAAGGTCAGAATAGGTTTGTTGTGGGGAGCAGATCGGCTATTGGAACTTGAAGCATAGAGAATTTTAACTTATGAATGAAGAAAATTCAACGCTTTCCAAGGCATGAGAATGTACTGAACCCATATATGCAATTGTTGGTTGAAACCTTCTTATTCTGAGAAAACAGAAGAGAAAGGTAGAAGTATAAATTTCCCAGAAAGTGGTGAACCTCTAATTTTAAGCCTAGCTGTCTCTGGAGATAAAGCTGGAATGGGTTCAGGATCAGGCAGTATTGGGGACGAATTAGTCTGGCAGCAGTCAGTAAGAACTGTGGTCGTTCATGTGTGCAAATGTCACATTAGACAAAGTCAATATGCAGAGTGGATTTTTTTTTCTTCCGTTTGCTTGTTTTCCCGTGTAGCCCAGTTCTCTGAATCACACTTGATGGTGGGCTGCATTGCCTGGATGCTGCCGAGAAAGCAAGGCTCCTGCCTAGGGCCTTCTGGGGGAAGACTTGCACCGAGGGTTTGGGCTTTCCTGCTAGGAAAGGAACTGTCTGCCTGGGTTGCTAATCACTCCAAGGGAGAAGATGAATAACAAAACAGGAGAGCTCCGGGTGTGTTCTGGCCAAAGGCAGAAATTCTGCCTCATTAGCACTTCAATGGGCCAGTCAACAAAAATTAGCAGGGCTTTGCCCTCCTGTGGATGTTATCTGTTCCACTTTGTATTAGGGCTTCCTTCTCACAGCTAAAGAATTCAAAGGTGAGTAGGAGGAGTCAGGAATCAACTAAGCAGGTCGAACTGAGGGGGTCTTCCCTCCCTTCAGGGCATCTAGATTCACCAGGGGCCTTGTTTCAGTGAGTGTTTCTGGGTACTCACTGAGTGTAAAGAATCTGTAAAGTCAGAAGGAACCTAAAAATGTCCCGTCCTCAGGAAGATTTAGGACTAAGTTGGAAATGGGGTAGGTATCCGAATAATGCCAACAGTGGCAGAAGTCCACCGGGTCCCGTTGGCATACCCCATGGCCCTTTAGGAGCTCGGGGAACAAGACTTCACTTCCCAATGATGCTCAGGATGGGAGGAGACATAGCATCTTAAACTGACTGTTCATAGGAAGCAATATAGACTCTATGTTCATCTGAGATTAGGTGAGCCGGGGCAATGTGGCTGTAGACATAGACTTTTGATTCAGAATGGCCAGGACATAACTTTGTTGCTCACACTCCTCCTAGAGATGTGAACCCTGAAAGGTTCTTTCTCTGGCCTTAAGCTCGAAAATTATAACATGAGGGGCCATAGTTCCCTGAGATTCACATGAGCTACTATTATATCTAGCTGGAAGGACCTACTATCAATCTCAGCTCCTTAAGATGATGGGCAAGGACCCTGAAAGACAAATAATTGAAAAGATTCAGCTGTGTCCTTTTTACTCCTCTTTCACTTTTCATGGCTTATTACTGCAGGGGCCAGAACTGAGGGGCTAGACTTGGTCTGGCCAAAGGTGGTAGCAAGTCCAAAACTAAAGATAATGTTCAGGAGACACCCCTCAGTTCTCATTGGGCCCTGAAGCTATACACTGGGTGGGATCAAATAGCCTTCGAGGCGAAGATGACAGAAATCTATCTGGGAAGGAATGTTTGTTGCTCCCTCCTGTGTTACTCTATGGTTGAGGAATCTTAAAAATGTGTAGAGGTCTGGTAGCTTCTCTAGACCATGGACAGCCTTACAAACCCACATATATATGAACCTACTTTTCTACCTCATGCAAGATGTCACTAAACGTGTTAGAAGAGCTTCCAAAATCAGGAATAAAATGGTATCTGCAGGAGACATCTGTGATGCTCTGTGCCTTGGTACAGCCCATTGAACCACTTGGAAGAGCACCTTACAGCATCTTGAGTTCAGTTTTTAGGGAGAGCATTGTTAAAGACAGACCCACAGCTCCCCATGAAGCATGTAAGAGACCCCAGAAAATATGCAGAATGATACCCTGTTGCTGGTACACTGATTTGGGGTCTCCGAGTGACAGATGCTATGGTGCATGAATCATTTTCCATCCAGCATAAAACAGAGAACTTGATCTATAAGAAGGAAGTGTGTCTTTAAAATGGACACTGGATTTCGTTCCCCTAAAAACCACTCTTGGTTTTTGCCATGGAGACCTATTGATTTATGTCATCTCTTGTTTCAGTTGGAGCCTGAACTTGTCATACATAGAAAAACAATTTCATTTTCTATAGGTTTCATTTTGTTTTGTACAGGCAAGAGAACTGTTTTGTGTTGGTAGCATGAATACATGCTTACAGAGTTTTCGCCTACACATTCAAAAGGATACAGATTTATTTTTAGCTATATGCCCCTGTCCAAAAGGTTTATGCTATTAAACATTGATATTACTTGAAAAGTTATGCCTAAGGCATACCGCTTCTTTCCCAGCAAGGAATTGAAATCTTTATGAAGCTTGCTGAAGATTTTACCAGGTCACTAGAATCAGGGTTTCTACTTGTATGCAGTGACTAAGAAAAATAGATTCCTATATTCATCCAACCTTTCAATATGTATTGAACTACTGATATGTTCCTTGCCTCATACTATGGTGATACCGGAGCATTGAAGACACACTTATAGTATGTTGGCTCCACCTTAACTTATTTTTACTGAGTATGTAAGAACGGCAGGATCACAAAACTCAGACGTGGATCTTGTCTTGAGGGTGTAAAAAATCTAGCTACAAAAAACACACACATGAAACAAACTCTCAGACACTTTAATACAATACAATAACTTCTGGGGGTGGGGAGGCAAATATGAGGTGCATTCTGAAACAAGGGCTTAGCAGTGGATCTGAGGGTATCTGGCAAGGCCTCCGGGGGGGTGGTGGTGGTGGTGACCGCAGAGCCACATTAGAGAGAAGCAACCTCACTGAATATGGAGAAGTGGGAGACAGCTGCTCCAGAAAAGGCAGAGAGTCAAGATAAGGTAACCTCCTCCAGGAAGGATGGCTTGGTTAGGGACGTGGGTGGAAAGCCTGTGGGTCCTGGTCCTTCTTGTTGCTGAGGGGCTCATCCTGCTCTCCCAGGTTCTCTGTCAACCTGATTGTTACTAGATTAAACAGGCCGGGAGGAACCTCACCTCTACACACCCCATGTTTCTGTTATCATTAGTGATTACATCAGAAGCCAGGAGGAACGGAACGTCACCTCTATAGATCCTTGTAGCATTCCTCCACCTTGATCAGACTGACCAGCAGATTGTCCTTTGCTAAAAGAGAATGGAAGTTTCAGTTCTGGAGCCAAATCCCTGGGACTTCTGAGATCCTTGAAGGACCATGTTGAAGGGAAGCCCCTCAGCCTAGAGGCAAGAGCACAGGGGAGAGAGGAAGAGAGGGAGAAAGGGAGAGAAGGAGAGAGGGAGAGAGAGAGAGAGAGAGAGAGAGAGAGAGAGAGAGAGAGAGAGCGTCTACAGGAAGAAGGAGAAGGACGGCTGCCTCTGTGTCTTCTAGAGTTACCACCAGCTAAAATACGACCACACCAGGGACCCCAGCCAGCGCATTGCCCATTTTGCAATACTAATACCAAGAGGAACAAAAATGATCCTTATTTTAAACCTAAATTTTGGAGGTGCTTAACAAAAACAACAAAAGGTAACTGATGACAAAATGCATGAACAAATTCGATCAATGAAGTAGACATTTTATAGTTTGAAAACTGTCTTGGGATGGAGAGATTGCCAATTTTCCGTTGTCTACTTGATATAACAAAGTGTTAGTAGGATGAGATGTTTGTCCATATTTGGCTTCTGTGCAGAAAGGATGCTTCCAAACGGTAGATGCAAGATTGGACTAACTTCCCAGTATCCAAATACTGAAGTGACAATGACAGGGCTCAGAGGATGATACCCAAGCCCCAGCCGAGACATGACGTCTCTCCCAGACCCGCTCTAGCTCGCCCGTCTCTCACCCCTTAAGCTCTCTCCTGCAGCGAGCCAGAGACTAGAATTATTCTTCAAAGTGAAACATAGAACCCAGCTGCTTTCTTCCCCCAAGTCGTATATAAAATCTAAAACTATTGCATTCTTGCATTCTTCCTCTGTCCCTCTGTGTAAGAGCTGACCATAAAGACCATCCTTGACCAACAGTGGTTCATAAGACCTCCATTCTAGAAAAATTACACAGGAAGAAACGCTGTGTTGAAAGACAAAAAAGACTAAACAGGCTGCTCTGGGTTTCCTCTCGGTGGTTTCCAATCACTTAGACTCTTTGTCCCATCTCTGCATGGCTACTCACTCTTTGTCTTTGGGTTTTCAGGGTGAAGGCTCCTGTATTATGTAAGACTATCATTAAATAAATTGGTCATAGCTTTTCCCCTTCTGATCTATTGCCAGTTTATTTCAGAAGACAGAAATGTCGACTCTTCAGAGAGAAAGTTGACCTTCCGTGTATGAACTACTGGTTGCTTCTATCACACATACACTTTCTCTCTTAACAGAGGCTAGGGATTTTCATGAAATAGCCAGCCCACGTGCACATCCAAAGAGCCCCAGAGGTTACAGGCAGTAGACCACTGGAGTGAGCTCCACAGCACTTCCCAAGGAGGTGCCAAAGACAGTCATCTGAAGTAACTTTGAAAATTATACATCTGTCCATTTAGTTCTTAACCAATACATCCGTCTATTTCAGCAGTCTTACTGACTATGAGCAAAGCCAAGGCAGTAGACAAGAGTAAATCCCAACCTAGGTTAGAGATTAAAAGTTGACAGACTGTTCCCATGTGAGGAAACATGCAGGGGGCCCTGGGTTCAGTCCCAGCACCACACAAAACTGGGCCTGGTAGTGCTGGTCTGTAGTCCCAGCATTCAGAGGGTAGAGACTTGTCAATCAGGAGTTCAAGGTCACCCTGAGCTACAAAGCAACTTTGAAACCAGCCTAGGAGACGTGAGACCCTGTCTTTCAAGAAAAAGAAAACCTGAAATAGTCTCATTTTTATTTAGAATTAGAAAAATCTGCTATTACTCAATTTAATTCTCATTAGACTATAAATTACTTGTAGCTGAAGTTAAACTTTTTTCTTCTCTTTTTTTTTTGTCTCATACGTGATGTGTGTTTGATGGATGAAATTAAAATTAATGAATAAAAAAAAATGAAGCCCAAATCTGCAGCCTTCCTATACCTCTTGGGAATATGTATCGCATATAATAACACTTAATAAGTACCTTCTTATCAAATAATTTAAAAATTAAACCACCTTATTTCCTTCAGACAAAAGAATAATAATAACGAGCATAGGGCTGGGGGCATAGCACAATAGTGGGGATTTCCTAGTATATGTGAGACTTTAGGTTCAAGTTCTCTGAAAAACCATACACACATACACACCACACAAATAGCATGAGCTAAAAGCTGAACTTTCCCACCATCCTCTCTTTATCAAAGATCTTGTGTAATTTGATTTTTGGTTTCTTGTATTTTGTTGTTGTGAATACTACCAAGTTAATTGAAGTTTATTGCTTAACTTCATTTGCAGCAACAAAGACAAGGGTGTGTGTTTGTGTGTACGTGTGCACGTGCGCACAAAGAGAGAGAGAGAGAGAGAAAAAGAGAGAGAGCAATTTAGCATGCATACCTCTGCGTACCTCAAAGGTCAGCTTAGAGAAGATGGGAGTATATTGGCATTGTGCTAAAATAAATCCCTAAGGGCTTTGCCTCTGAAAAGTATAATAAATTTATTCAAACTTCTCCAGAAAGAACTAAATCAATATCCCTTGTGATAGCTTGAATAATCACAGTACATTCCTTATTAATCATTTTCAGATACATCTACTGACTGGTGAGCTAAGAGTATTTATTCACTGTTCATGGACTATGTAGCTGCATCTTGAGTTTCTAGGGCTTTCTCTGTTGGAAAATAGCATTTGTCAGAGACAGCCTGTCACCCTCGTGGGCTTTGAATGCTTACACTGGCACCCAACCATCTTGTTTCGT
The DNA here is from genome assembly GCF_000317375.1 of Microtus ochrogaster. Taxonomy (NCBI): domain Eukaryota; kingdom Metazoa; phylum Chordata; class Mammalia; order Rodentia; family Cricetidae; genus Microtus; species Microtus ochrogaster. Next base: position 31,209,084 of record NC_022024.1, on the reverse strand, counting down.
CAAGAACGTGTTCCTGCCGTCATCAGAATAAAACTCAAAGTTACTAGAGGGACAGACAGAACTCCATGTGCTCTCTTTCCTTGCTTCCTCCCCTACTCATTTCCTGTTACTCTTCCTTCTCTGCTACATGACAAAAGCCTCCATATTGCTTTTACAAGGGGCCAAGCTCACTACAGGCAGCATTAATGGTATCTTCTCACTGCTTCTGGCAGCTTCCCTCCAGGTAGCACCGTGGCTCAACTTCCTGTTACACGTATCACCCCAAATATCAGTCCATGCAGAATCTGTCAACCTCGACATTTCCCATTGACTGGCACTTAAACGTTCAATAAGTCACATTTTCATCTGAGACTCGGGTGGAGACTCAGAAACCTCACAAAGACACAAGATTATTGTGTTAGCTTCTTTTCTCATTGCCACGAAAACAATGCAAAAGCGGGTTACAAAGAGAAGAAGTGAAGAAGCCTTTGTTTTGGCTTCCCAGTAGAGGGATGGAGTCCGTCATGGCAGGGAAGACAGGAACTTAAAGTGGCTGTCACGCTGCATCTGCAGGAAACAGAGTGGGACAATTGCTGAGTCTCTGTTTACTTTTTTCCTTTTATGCCATCTGGGACCCCAACCCATAGAATGGGGCTGCCCTCCTTCAGTGACGGTCTTCCCTTTTCTGTTTGATCTTCTGGAAACACCATCACAGACACACCCACAGGTGGGTTTCCATGGTGATTGTAAATCCAGTCAAGTTGCCAGTTAAGATTAACTATGGCAATGGTGATGATTACATCCCAAACGTTGCATATCGATTTGGAGCCTCCACTAATGGCCTGAAGGTCATGGGAGTTCTTATACCCTTCTCTTAGCTTTATTTTTCATAATGGATCTTTCTATACAGCTCAGGTTGATCTCAAATTTAGGATTCTGTCTCCTCGGCCTCCTGAATACAGATAGTTGTTCTCTTGTGATGAAGTTCTGAACCTAGTGCAGATCAGGAGCCAAAGACTGCTTCCTAGACCATTAAAACTCTGACCTCTGCTCCAGGAGACTTCAGTGTCTTCTCACATGCATCTCTTCAGATGGGCAACAAATCCTATGAATACACGGATGCCTAGAGATGACCAAGAAAGGAAAGATGTCTGTTTGTGGACTCTCCGGGTTGAGATTGTGCCCTCTGTTTTCAGCCACTTCCCAGAACTTAGACTTGTGGAGGAGGTGACACTAGCTCTAACCCACAGCTTCTGAACTTTGCTTCACTCAGGATCCCTTTTGTTTGAGACATGTTCATGTGACTTCAAGTACACAGGTATATAAAACAGGTATACAAGTAAAGCATTTACTAATAAAGTATAAAGAAATGTCCCTTAAAGCAAGTCTTGGTGTAATCTTACCATTTACTAATGATAAAAGCAAATTTAATAAATTAAGAGTAAATACTAATTTGCCGTTAGTAAATTTGTAAGAGCACATACTAGTGAGATGGATGTACTTGTTTATTTTACACAGGGCATTAAGCCTAGACTGAATATTTGATACTGCAGGACATAGAGCATCTTCAGTATTTTTTAGAATTGATCAGTGTTTTGATTTTATAATCATGAGTGCTGAGAACTCTGCTTTGCATAAGTACATAGTATAAAATGGCAGAAGTATATTTAGAACCTTGTCAGAAATTTTGGGAAATTCTGCATTAATCTCAAGCCAAAATCATTTAAGGAGTTTTTTTTTGGCAATTTTGAAAAACTAAACATTCTTACACAATACATTTGAAACATATTTTCCTTGATGCTTGCACGCTGAGGAATAATAGTAGAAGAGCATTAAAAGCATTTGCTTTCTCTAATTAAACCATATTGTTTCTTTAAGAGCAAAAAGCTACATGTGTGCAGTAAGAGCGCTACAGTTCATAACACACAACTGTCTAGAATCCGAGCTGAAGTGTTGGAGGTGGTGTTCATTGGTGTTGCATGATGGAGGGCATATGTGATGCAAAGCATACAGACTGTGTGCTAAAAACCAAAGCTGCAGCGAGTGCATACGGTCCAGCATGGGAGAGCGCTGCCAGAGACATGTTGACTGTTGTCGACTCTCAATTCATTTAATCACTGTGCCTTCACATACTATTGCCAGATCTTTGTGACCCTAGAAGCTGGGGTCTACATTATATCCCAGTGGTTCTTACTACAGCTACTGCAAGGAGCACTAGCTTCCCCACTTAGTCATAGGGCACACACAGACACACACACACACACA
>NC_022024.1:31194768-31206684 GCF_000317375.1 Microtus ochrogaster | reverse complement strand
ACCTGACATTCTCCCTGGCCTTCACACACACACACACCACACACACAGACACACACACATAGATACACACCTGAAATTCTCCCTGGCCTTCACACACACATATGCACACACTCACATGCACATACACAACAACAACGTTTCTGCAGCCTCACAAATATTTATAAAATTTAATAGAGCTAACATCCTCCTGATAGTTACAGGAAACAAAGACCAATAGTAGCCTGAACAAGCCTGCCATCCTTGCTTAGAAACACTGGACTCTGCTATATGGCTCTACCATTAAATCCCAGGATTCTAACAACAACCAAGTAGCCATGCCATCTCCATAGACACAGATTACAGGCAACAAAAATAAAATTAGACAAACCAACCAATGGGATTACACCAAACTTAAAAGCTTCTACCTAGCAAAGAACAAGATGGATGAAGGTACTGGCAGAATGGGGAGAGCAGTTGCAAAGGCCCGGCGGGTTCGTTCAGGCTTGTAGTCTCATATTTGAGATATAGGAGAAAGGTGATCTCCCAGGAGGTCACCCTGGAGGCCACCAGAACTTCATGAGACCCCCCTGCCTCATCAAACCCCTCCCAAAGAAAAAATCACAAATCATAAATCTGATAATTTGTTAATATAGAAAATATTAAAGAATGACATATTTCTCCCTTGGGGGGCGGGATTATAGGCCTGCACAACCATTCCCCGTTTATGTGGTTCTGGGGATTAAACCCAGGAACTCATGCACAAACTGAGCTGTATCACAGCCTTGCTTGATTTCATTTAGTGGGAACAAGTCCTGACACACAATGAGAGATAATAGTTATATGAATAAAGAGACAAAAATACGGCCATGGTGCCATCCTCTGAGCGACTGGGTCCAGTTATCCTCCTCCAATTGGCTCACTCGAACAGTGCAGCTTGGTCCTCTCTATCGCTGGAAGCTTCAGTTCTTCAGTGAGCTCCTTCCTCCCCGGGCTTCTTTGAGCATCCTCACAGTAAAGCGACTGTTTTACTCCAGTCCAAGCAGTTCAAAGCATTGAGGTGGGGGTCGCAGTGGCATCCGTGGGCCTAACCTGAGAAATCAGATATTGCTGCTGTTTTTTACAAAGCCCCATTGGTCGCATCTCCCTATTGAGTGTGGGAGGGGGTGATACAGAGAATCCATTCAGAAGCTGCTGTGCAGTGCAGCTTCACAAATGTAAATGCTGCGTCCGGCAATGCTGTTAGAAATCATTGATTAACACTTAATACCATTGTAGCAAAGACCACGTTTTCCGAGCTCACATGTGAATAGGATTCAGTGCCAAGCTTTGCCATATCAAGGAAGCTGAGTTACAATGAATTCCATGCTTGTGAATTTACTGGTTTCGTCACTGATATAGGAGCATATTCAGTAATCTCAATAAGATTTACACTCCATGAAATGGGCCTCGGTCTTCAAGGTATTTGAAAACTGACCTAATAATCATTGACTTCCATTCTTACAATGACACAAGCTTCTCTTCGTTTTTGTTGGTTTTAACATTTAACATTTTCCAGCTTCAGACAGTGAAGAGGTTAAAACTTCCCCTCTGAAGATTTGGTCATCGAGTCTGCTAAAACATACAACAGGCAGATCAACAGAGCAAAGACGCCCACGTTGGTCACTGTGCGCATCTGCGTGGGACCCGCCATACAAATTATGAAATTCAAGGCCCAGATAATTGAAGCATAATACTCCCTTCCCAAGGAAGAGGGAAATGGGGAAGGGGACTTTGGGCTGTCTTAGGTGGGTGGGAAATCATTCTTATAAAGGAGGAATGAACGAGCCCAGAGAACAGAGGATGGTCTGGGACAAAGGTCCTCCGGACTCTGGGAAGGGGTTGATTTTCCAGTTCCATCATCCTCTGTGGTTTGAGTTTATTCTCCCTCTGTTAATGGAATTCAGTAAGAAGATTTGAAGCTATTGGACTCCTCTGACAGAATCGGTTCTTAGGTAGGTAGGGGAACTTCAGAGAAGGCCCCGCCTCCTGTTTGCTCTCCCCAGGTGTTCTCAGTGTGGAAGCAATAGGGCTCCTGTAGAGACAGGGTTTCCTGAGTCCCAACACAACCCTGCCCTGCTCCTCAGTTCCAGAGTGAGTAACCAATGCACTGAATTCCCATGCAGTCACAAGCAGTTATTAAAACTGGGCAATGTGACCAGTGTCACTTTGCCTGTGGATAGAATAATCCCTGTCATTATATGAATTTAAAGTTCCGTGGGGGTGGAGGGAAGCTATCTATTCTGAGTTAATTCATATAGTATCTTAAGTGTGATATAGGGAAATGCCTTCAGTCCTGGGGCACTCTGGGGATAAAGGTACTCCAGACAGGGGCAGACATTCGGTTTTGAGTTGTATTTTGAGCAATGGTCATAAGCTCATCACCTAGACTGGGATCACGTGGGACAGGTCAATAAGGAAGAACTTTGCAGGAAACAACTGGAGTGGGAGAGCCAAGAAAGCCTACCAGAGCATGACCTGTGTTCATTGCTGTCTTAATCATTGTTGTAACTGTTTGCCATTGACCATATGTATTTATCATCTTCCAGTTCTGTAACTGGCCCAAAGACCCAAGGAGGTAAAACCCAAATCTCTGTCAAATTGCAGCACTTTGGGTAGATCAGGGAAAATCCATCCCCTTGGATTTTCCAGTTTCTAACCCTCTTTCCCGTTCTTTGATATGTGACTCCCACTGCCCATCTTCAAAGCCTGCAGTGGTGGGAGGAGGTCTTCTTGGCTGCTGTCGCCCCATTTCAAAAAATCTGAGAAAGGGATTTTGCTCTTTAGAATTGACATGGTTAGAGTGACAAATAATCCAAGATAATCTCCCCACCTCAGAGGCCTCATCTATTTTTATTTATTTATTTATTTTATATGCATTGGTGTTTTGCCTGCATGTACATTTCTGAGAGGGCGTCTAACCTTGGCATTACAGACAGTTGTAAGGTGCCATGTAGGTGCTGAGGATTGAACCTGGGTCCTCTAGAAGAACAGCATACGCTCCTACCACTGAGCTATCTTTCCAACCCCCAGAGGCCTTGTCCTTAACCACATCTGCAATGGACTATTTGTCTTACAAAGCAGCATCCTGGTCCCTGTAATGGGATGTGGATATCGTTGGAGACCACTATCGCGCCTATCACCACTTACTGAGAAAAGATAAAACAGTACAACTTGGAGTTCTTGGAAGTGAATGATTCAGAGAGGAGCTAGAAAAGACCAGCCTTATAAAGTAAACCCCTGAAGAGCACCCCTTGCTTTTTAGGGGAATCACTTATAGCTTGGCAACAGTCCACAGAATACCTGATGGTGAAGACCCGCCATTGTCCTTGCCATTGCCGTGGCTGTACTCATCAGCTGTTGTCACACCAGTTATTTTCCCTCTTGCTATCCATGAATGGCTGACAAGAAGCAATTTCACAGAAAAAGAGGATCCAGTCCATCACGGTAGAGTAGATGTGGCTGTAGGAAAGCCTCGCAGTTTTGGTGGTTGGGACTTAAGGGCTTGGCTTGTTCACATCTAGGTCTGCCCATTAAGAAGCAGAGGGAGGCATGGGTCAGTGGGCCCTGAAAGCCCACTACTCAGCAACTTACTTCCTCCAGGTAGCCCCTTAGCTCCCCTTCTCCCCCGCCAATAATACAACTGTTTGGGAATCAAGTGTTCAAACTCATGAGCCTGTGAGGGACATTTTACATCCATACCATACAGTAATTGTCCAGGTAAAAGCTGAGGTGTGATTAAAATTAGAATAGTCAAGCCAGGTAGGCAGAGAACTAACTCGGAGTAGTTGATACATCAGAAGTCAGAAATTAAAGACAAAAGAATCCATTTAATTTAGCAAAGTGGTTGGCAATCATAATCAAACTTATTCAAATGAACTAATTAGCAGGGAACTATTGGGAATTTAGGAGTTACACTTTAAATAATTTTTATTGCTATGTCTGACTATAAAAGTTATTTACATTGAACAATATCTAACAAGTGGATTTTAGGGAGATGGTTTAGCTGGTAAGTCACAACAATGAGGACCTGTGTTTGGATCCCCAACGCTCACATAAAAACCTGATCTGGTGACATACACCTGCAATTGAGAGACAAGACGAACCCTAGGGCTTGCTGGCCAGCTAGTCTAGACAAACAGTGGGCTCCAGGTTCAGTGGGAGAGCCTGTCTTTAAAAAAGTAGAGAGAGATGAAGGAAAGAAAACACTCAAGACAGATCTATGGCATCATATGCATGAGCACATGCACACACATACAAGCATCCCCAAACATGCATACACATACATGAACAGGCACATACAAAATAGAAAAAGACTATGAAACAAAGGAGAGTGAGGTTCTTACAAGCATTGGGGACTTTCTAGCCCCAGGTGGACTTAGCCCAGGCATCACGGTGCCAGCAGTCGATTGCCATATAAGGTACTGGCTCCAGGTTCTTGTCTGGTAGATTGGAAAAATGATTTTCACAGATCGCCAGGAGAGTGATGTTTTAGAAAGAAGTTTCTTGTCGGTTCACACATGAAAGCTACACAAGCAGAAAGACAGCAGGCAGGCCTCCTGAGCGGCAAGAACAGGTCCAAAGAAATGGGTCACCACTGAGTCGCCAGTCTGGACCTTTTCACAGGATGTTTCAATTAATTTTAACTGTCAACACAGTGTGAAATCACCCGAGAAGGGGGTCTCAGTTGAGGGATTCCCCAGTTCAGACTGGTCTATAGATGGGCCTGTGTGGGTGCGGGGAGTTGTCTTGATTGCTAATTGGTGTACGAGGGCTCAGCCCACTACAGGCAGGACCACTGTCTGGGTAGGTGTTCTGGGCTGTGTAAAACTCTAGCTAAACATAAGCCTGCCTTGGAGCCAGCAGGAAGCATTTCCCTATGGTCCCTACTTTAAACTCTTCCTTGCGTTTCTGCCCCAACTTCCTTCCATGATAGACTATCAACTGAAATAAACCTCTTTTCTCCCCCACATTTGCTTTGGTCATGGTGCTTCTCGCAGAGAATGAACTTAGGACTCATGGCAGAGACGGGGATGAGGTATGGGAGCTGAGTGGTCAATCCGTACAGCTAGTCTACCCATGAGGTGTCCAGGTCTCTTTCCATCCTGGTGGCAGGACTAGGGTTCCAGCACATTCCAGAGCCTCTGGCTGGAACGCATCTGGCATGTCTGGCTTCAGCTGAAACCAGGACATGAACCGATGTCTGTGATGGGAATGTTTGCACCTTCCTGGCCAGATACAACATTGCTTTGTTGTCTTCATAATATTCTATCGTGTGTGGATGCTGGGTTTGTCAGATAGCTTTGCATATGAATCTCAGGACCAAAACAGTACATGATGATACATTAACTATTCATTTTCTTTTGGTGCCCCCTTTCCCCCCAACTTCCCAATCAAAGTTATAGTGAGTGATTCTACTTCTATGTCATCTTCATGTCGATGACTTTCTGAAATGACCAAATGCGCAATCATTTTTACTCTCAGGAGCCCTCAGCTTTTGCTCTCCCCCTGCTGAAGGAGCAATGTGTGTCATTTAGCTCCCTTTTATTCCTGAAATAGTAAAAGAATTCTCTTCCTCCTGTTTCTCAGATGTGGCGTCCTGTTTCCTGCTGACCCAGCCCCTCCCAGCCTTTGCTGTTCCTCTGTGATCTCCTTGGGAATCTGCCCCACATTCCACACTCAGTGGCATTTTCTTTCTGTGTTTCATCTCCCTGTGAAGTTCTTTCTTAAGTAACTTCTTAAGTTGCCAATCTTCTCTCCCGCAAATATAGCAGATTGTGCTACCACCGTTGCACTCTGGGAAGTGTTTCTGCTTGATCCAGTCAGAAAACAACATCTTTGACCAAATCAGCATTTGACTCTATCACATTCAGTTTTTACAAGGCCATGTTCAAAACCACTGCGAAGGTAGATTTAGAAACCTGTCTTTTTGTTATTATAGCCCTGTAAGCTTGTCCAACCAGATACTATAGTGGGGAAAATGCAGTCATGAAGTAGGTAAAATACAGAGTTCTTGGCAAGCAACAGATTATGATTCTACCTCTAAGATACTGACTTACCCAGCATGATATCACGGCTGGGTATGAAAACATTCAAGGAACAGACTATTAGAGTGCTTTGTGCTATGTCATCTTCCCTTGGAAGGTCACTTCATTGCAATAAACTGCATTCAATGTCCCCCTTTCATTTTACCCACATGCTAAAAAAAAAAAAACAAAAAACAAAAAAAACTTTTTATATTCAAAGTTTAAAATATGACAAAAGAAGAGAGGACAGTGTATATACACACTCAGCCCCCAAAGCATCAAGTATAGCCAGTATGGTTTTGTTTTATACCAATCATTCCTCCCCTGTGTGTACTGGGATTACTGTTGTGAAAATAAAATAAGATAAAAAAAATTTATTTAAAGATATGACATCTCATTTGCTAACATCTTTTTTAAAATCTAAAAGATAAAAATCCTATTAGAAAATAAAATAATCATGTCATATGAGATACCTGATACTTTCCTGTTGCCATTGTCTCAACATTTTCAACCTTGTGTTTGAGACAAATTGCTAATAATACCCATACAAAATGTTTGGAAGTTTCTTTGGACTTTTAGTCTATAAACTCACATTCTGTTTTGTTTTACCTTTTGTAAGCATCCTTTTATGAGTTTAGTAGTCTGAAAAAAGTATCATTTATTAAATATGAAGTACTGTTTTAAAGTCAAATCCATGTTTTGGAAAAACACCATTAAAGTAACTATGTGAAGGAAAGGGTGAGGTCTGCCTTCATTCTGAGGTAGGACCATCTAGCATGGCCCTTCAAGTCATCAGGAGGTGGTCCGTATGCATGAGAATACCATCCATTCCATTCCATTACTGAAAGATCTGTTGAAGAATTTCACATTTTGTGTTTTAGGCGAACACATGCATTTATATTTTTGTGCAATACCGACCCCCAATTCAAATGTAGCTCAGTTTTCAAATGTGTATAGATATTCCCATGAATAGATATGTTCTGTTTGGACACATGTTTTTAAAAAATGACTCCATCACATTTACAGCCTGAAAAAATGGAAAATCCGTCTTACATGAGTTACCTGGATAGTTGGTGGCTGGATAGGGAAAACAGGAAGACAATTGAGAGAGTAATTCATTCGTCTATCGTGTTTAGCATTCTAGGAGAGAGAAGTGACATTCTTCATCGCCCATTGTGGGGTTCAAGGCTGAGCATACTCTAACAAACGAGATTAACCAGGAAAAATCACAACATATGCATTTAACAAGAGTTTTATGTGACAGAATAGCTTTCAGAAATAGGGACAGAAAGACCTAGGGAAATGTATCCATTTTCATGCCTAGGATTATTAAGAGGGCCAGCTGTCTCTCTGTCTCCTAGAAGTATGATTGTACAGCAAAGGGAGTGTGAGCCAGTGTGGTAACTAGAAGTACCTCAGGCAGGCTCTTTGCTCACAGCTTCTTGTCCTTAGTTTAGAGGTTAGGACTCTTCTGGAGGGAGGGCCTTGTGACCTGCTTCCACACATGGTACATGGAGAACCCCCGAGGCTAGGGAAGTTAGGACAACAGTTTGTTCTGGTGAGTTTTCTCAGTTGCTGAGGTACCATATGTTGAAGTATCGTGCTCTGAGCTGTCATTCCGTATAGCTATTATATGTAAGGAATAAGGATAGTGATGATACCTATAATTTATTCCAGGGATAAAGTAAGCAGTGAAGATGAAAGGGAAATTGAAATCTGGAGAACTAAGAAATAGTGGGATTTGATGACAGATTATCCAAGAGGTAAAAGAAGAATGATTAAAAGGTTAAATCAAGGATTCCTACTTTGCAGTAATGTGAGAATAGAGTGGCATATGGAACTATATATGAAATATCATATAAAATTTTTTAAAGTACTGCACTTAATATATATATATATTATGCTAAATACTAAAGCAAAACTTTTGAATGATTCAGGCACTAGAACTATTAGAATAATTTGGTAATTTTTTCATTAGAGTAGCTATAATATATAGCCAAAGAATTAAAAAAGATGCAATGTTATATTATTCACAGATGGTTTCTGTTACACTTTTGTTTCATCAAAAGGTGTTTCAATACATTTTCCAATTATTTAAAATGTGGTTTTAAGAGCACTCCTTTCACGAATACCTTGTTCAGTGGTTATCCTTTGTGATTGGAAGTGAGCCCACTTCTATCTGCAAATGCTAAAAAAAAAAAATTAATTATGCACACGGCTCTGGTTTTACTACAGATATTACAACTTTAATGCGAGATTGAATGGCCAGCAAGTGAACGGAGGTGCCTACTGCCAAGGCTGGCAAACTTAGTTCAATCCCCAGGATCTTATAGTGGAAAGAGAGAGCCAAGTTATGCATGACCTCTGAGCTCTCCCTGTATGTACACATACACACACGGTCCTCGTATATGCTCTCGAAAGTCAAGTGACTAAGACACCATTTAAAATGCTTTATTGTGTACCGAATATTTGTATGTGCTGACTAGTACTGAGCACACCTTCTAGATAGTGCAGGTGGGTTTATCAGCACACATCCTAAGTACCTGATTTCCTGCCAACAGCTTCATGATCTGAAAAAGCAAACAGATTTTCACTATGTAGTCTGTATATCTTATTGATTTACTGAACCTTCCCTCCCCCAAATAAGAATGCTTCAAAGAGAACAGAGAAACTCAACAAAGACACTTGAATTATGTTATCTCTTATTTATTTATATACTTATTTGTTATTTTTCATTGTGGTGCTGGAGATTAAGCAGATATTTTAACTTTTTTTCTAGCTCTGTAGACCAGGCTGGGCTCGAACTCACAGAGATCCTCCTGCCTCTGCCTCCCAGTGCATTTTTTTTTTGGTTTTTTCGAGACAGGGTTTCTCTGTGGTTTTGGAGCCTGTCCTGGAACTAGCTCTGTAGACCAGGCTGGTCTCGAACTCACAGAGATCCGCCTGCCTCTGCCTCCCAAGTGCTGGGATTAAAGGCGTGCGCCACCACCGCCCAGCTTCCCAGTGCATTTTTAACTTAATATTCATATCAAAGTGAGTGGGTATGTGTCAGAATCCGCGTGCTACCTCAGGCATCTCCGTGTTTTACAGCCTCACGCTGTGTGGCCTTTTCCACTGACTCTGAACCGAACATGACACCACCTACAGATATATAAATGATACCATGAGTTGAACGTGTGTCTGATGTTTGTGTTCAGAAACTTGCGTCATTATTACAGGAAAACGCATGTGTTCTAGGACATCTGTATAAAGCATGAATTTCACCTTTCCCACTCTTGTGTGTATTCTCATGTTTTCTCACGTTATGATGGGCCAAAGACCCTTGCCAGGTGTGGTCCCATCACCCCAGACGTCTCAACCCTCAGAGCCATTAAACAAATGAATTTCTGCTGCTTGTAAGTTACTCAAGTGACACCGTTTTGTTCTAGCTGTAGGCAATGGACTAAGGCAGTATTATCATAACTCCTTCTTCAGGTTACTGCTAAGCTATACCCACTAGAGGAAGAAAACATCCAATTTCCCAATCATTATATTCTGTTCTTTGAGGCTCAACAAACACTGGAGAGACTGCTTTGGGTGACGTTTGAGCCAGAGGTTTCTTACTTATGTTTTTAATGGTATACTAATCTAAGGTCCTTATGAATAATCAGATAGGGACTTGTTTCTCTCTAGCTTCATACTCCTGTACCGTTGTTGAACCAAAAGTACCAGGTTGCAACTACACATTGAATGCCACTTCTTCTGTCCTGGTGGTGGTTCTTTAGTAACACAGTTGCTGTGCTTTATGTCCACGGAGCACACTCTCCAATAGTGTAACTGATAAAATATCTGTGTAATGAAAAGGACGCGCCGAGCCTGGGGCAAAGTGCAGTACGGAAATTGTTTACATTTAACCACAAGTTATGTAAGGTTTTGAGACATAAGGATATGTTTTAATCCTTTCTTTAGAGGTAAAAGCCTAGATGACAAATGGCTAGGTGATTCTAACATCACAAAGCTCGGTAGTGACAAATGAGATTCGGGTCTCTCTACCTTCATTCATTTTTTCAGTCCTTTGTGGAACAAACCTTTACTGAACATAACTGTATATGGTGCTCTTCAGTATGTCTTGATGAACCCATTGATGGGTATGGCTGAGGAAGACACTGTACAGTAGCTCCATTACCATACCACCCATATGGATTCCTGGTAACAGTTCCTTCTGTTGTCTGAGGTTTCTGTCCTGCCTGGTCCTGCAGTCATTCAGTCTCAAAGTGATACACAGAGGTCTACATCAATTATAAACTAATTGGCCCAGTATCTCAGGTTCTTCTTATCAAGAATTCTCATAGCTTATATTAGCCCAGAATTCTTGTCTGTGTTGGTCACGTGGCTTGGTACCTTTTCCAGCAAGGCAGTCACATCTTGCTTCCTCTGTGGCTGGGTCAGGACTGCAGACTGCACTTCCCTCTGCCCAGCATTCTCGTTGCCCTGCCTCTACTTCCTGTCTGGTCACCCCACCTATACTTCTGCCTGGCTACTGGCCAATCAGCACTTTATTGAAAATAATACAAGTGACAGGATAAAAGACCATTATTCCACAGCATCCTTGGGCATTTTTTGCCACAGTATTCAGATGAGAAAGCTGAAGCTTTAGGAGACAGAGAAGTGACTTTCTGAATAGGGGTTGGAATTCAGCTTCTACCCACACACTGAGGAAACCTTGCCGCTGTAAACTTAGTGCCCTGAGCCTCTTTTTGTTTGTCTGTTTATTTGTTTAATTTCAGACATATTTTGTGAGCTTAAATAAAGCTAAACTGAGCCTAGTTTCAGTCCTCTAGGTCCAGTTCACATCTCCCATCCTTCATAAAATTCTTTTCTCTCTCTCATATTAATCTTCCAATACTTTAAGCTTTCATGGCTGACTAATTTATTAATATATGTTATTGTTATGCCTTTACCTATTTTTCCAGTGAATATACTTTTACAGTTCCATGAAATTACAACCCAATGAGAAGCTGTATTGCCATCTTAAAAGGCTTTTGTTATCTTGATATTGGGCATAATGCTTTCTCATAAAAAGCTTAAAACTGAGTATTTGTGTTAATGAATGATCAGATTGAAACAACAGATTAGCATCTGATAATCTAGGATCAACCCTGTTCTTTAGAAAACGTTCATTTGTTGGTAAGTCCTTTCCATCTCAAGCTTGTACGTTCTAGGTTTATAAGTAACTTGTTGATTCTATGTTGTACTAGATTTTGATATTTTGATTTCCCATTGGATAGTGCCATGAGTACTTAGGCATGACATTCTAAAAATATGCTCCACTTGTGCTTTGTCCTTTAAGGTGCTCTGATGAAGGAGGGGTCAGGAGCAGAGAGCTCATGATGGTCCAGCCCTCTGGAGAGAGCGCTGGCTATTGAAGCACAAGGACACGTTCACATCCTCATCTATCCATTGAATTTAAAGCTGAGGTTACAAGATCCTAACTTTTTTTACAAAAAAAAAAAAATTAAGCCCACAGCAATTCTTGTCTTTGTCCTCCTTGGAGATTCATAATGAGAATTACAACTTCAGCAAATAAGCAAAACAAAACAAACAAAAAAATCCTGTTTAACCCCTGTGTCTTCATTTTCCAAACTTCCTTGAACCCTGAACTTGATTTTGTATTACTCCTTTTATTATTTCATAGACATGTTAAACCTCTGGAAAAAGTACATTAGCCTAAATCTATTTATTATATGCATCCCTTTTATATGCCAGAGGCCATCGAAACCATTCAAAACAGCAGCAGTAAATGAAGGCCATCTTGTTATCTTTGCCTTGACATTTTTTGGTTATGGATACAGATATAGTTTCCTCTCTAAATATTTCATAAACTCAATGGAAACTT
>NC_022024.1:31185817-31194668 GCF_000317375.1 Microtus ochrogaster | reverse complement strand
ATCATGTGCATTTAGAGTAAACACCAAAAGAAATCCTTTTGTTAATTAACTTGCTATTTAAAAATATTTTTCTTTGAGGCTCTGAGAGTTACTTCTCTTAGATCTTTGTCCAAATGAAAGCTGAAACCCCTAAGAACAATAAGAACATGGAGTTCAGGTCAGTGAGTGGTTAGGAGTTTGGATTTACACTGATTAGAAAAATGCTAGTCTTCTAAGACCAAAGCACTACGAACAACCCACCACCACCACCACCATCACCTCCCACAAGATTTTCTTTGAAGGGAAGAAAAAGCAGGGATTCTCATTTCCTATCACAAAGGCTATTGATGATACTCCTTTAACAAAGAACAGGTCAGTAAGGAAAACAGACAGACAGATAGATAAGAAAACAGAACTAATTTATTTAATCAAAGTTTTATGTGACAAATGAACCCTCAAAAATTAAAGACCCAGGGAAAGCTGTGTTCTGGAGCCTGGGTTCAGTGAAGAAGGCACTGCTCTGTAGAAGTACAGTTAGAGAAAATGGTTCTGAGAGCTAATAGCAACAGGCCTTAGGAAGATCTGTCCAGAATCCCCTGGGACAGGGTACCTGTCACATGAGTACCTTAAGGAGGAAATGAGGTAGCTTGCTTTAGGGCAGAAAAGGGAAGAGGAGGCAAAGGGGTGAAGAACCCTTGTCTGGCCCTGCCGGCTCCTTCTCTTTTTCTTAGGTTAATTTTTTAGGTCATCATACAAATAGGCTTCATTGTTTCCTATGGTGTAAGATCTTCTCTTGACCAAGAAGGAATGGACTCTGAACGAGTGTGCCCGAACAACAAAGACATGCCAGATGATGATGATGATGATGATGATGGTGATGGTGATGGTGATGGTGGTGATGGTGATGATGATGGTGATGATGATGATGATGATGATGATGATGATGATGGTGATGGTGGTGGTGGTGGTGGTGATGATGATGATGATGATGATGATGATGGTGATGGTGATGGTGATGGTGATGGTGGTGGTGGTGGTAATGAATATGATGATGATGATGATGATGATGATGATGATTTAGCCATAACAGTCGTCAAGGTAGCAGAGCGCTCTGAGAGACTGATCATATCCCAAGCACTGTTCTAATTATCATCCAGTGAACCACTGAAGAACATACAGTGTAGCTTCTCAGAGTGGTCCCCCTCTAGACTAGAAAATGGCTCAGGAGAGATTCTGCCCACTGTCACATACCAAAGACTTTTGCCCTCTACTTTAGAAAGCTCCCCGTCCTAATTTATCAGTTATATGGCCTTAAGCTGCTGCATATTACAAAATGCAGCTTGAGTAGAGAAGGACTGCAGAGAAGCAAATGCACGGTACCGTTCTAGCATCTTTGTTCGGGTGAATGGTACCCTGCTTATCTTTTCAGCATTAATCCTTTACAAATAACTGCCCTGGGGTCTAAGCTGGTGTCCTCCCTCAGGGCATTCATAATGTGTGGCTCGGAATCGCGGGCGTCCTGTAGATGAATGTTACATCCTAAAGTTTGCTTTATTGCTAGCCTCCTTCTCCACCTGGGCTCTTTCTTTGGTATTCTTGTGTCTTACTAAAGGCTGGATTTATTATCCCGCTACGAGGTGGAGTCCTTGATGGTTAAGAGGCATGATTATTGAAGAGATGCCTGATTTAGGGGTCAGGAGTTGAACTAGCCCTTGAATGTGACAGGATTTCATTTCATAACATTTTGTTTCTGCTGCTTTGTTGAAAGCATATCTAATAACAACAAAATAGCAACATTGTTGACCATTGTTGTGATTTTACACAGGCATGGTCTGGAGTCCTCATTCACCTCTCTATAGTCCATGAGGTAACGATGTGTACAAAGTTGTTTTCAAATTAACACGGTTGACAAAAGGAAGTGGTGAACGAAGCCGAAAACACCATTTACAGCGTTGGGGAAACATTCCTCTTATTGTCACGTATGCCAATGACAAACTTTATTCAAAGAGATAAGAAGAGATAACAAGGTGTCCTTGTATTTCAGCTAATTTTGTGTGCCAGATAATTTTGATAACAGTTTTGATAGAAGAAATAGTTCCACATCAGAAGGCCAGCTTTATTAAAACAAATAAAGATCTGAAGGCCAGCTTTATTAAAACAAATAAAGAACAAAGGAGGGTGGCTGGAGAGATAGTCAGTAAAGTGTTTGCCACACCAAAGAAGGACCTGAGTTCAGGCCCCAGAATCCACATAAAACGTGAATTTGCAATCCCAGCATGAAAGAGATGAGACAAATGGGTCCCTGGCACAGCAGCCCAGCCCACTAGGGAGCTGCAGAACAATGAAAGTCTCTGGGGACAAGATGGATAATGCAGAAAGAAGGCCACTGAAAACTGACCTTTGACCTCCATGCTAATGCTCACATGTGCACCCAGGCACATACACAAAAAACGAATAAAGGGGGCTGGAGAGATGGCTCAGAGGTTAAGAGCATTGCCTGCTCTTCCAAAGATCCTGAGTTCAATTCCCAGCAACCACATGGTGGCTCACAACCATCTGTAATGGGGTCTGGTTCCCTCTTCTGGCCTGAAGGCATACACACAGGCAGAATATTGTATACAAAATAAATAAATAAATAAATATTTTTTTAAAAAAACGAATAAAATAGAAGCTCAATTCCATTTCAAACCGTGTATCCTATTTAATAGGATTATTTTTTATATACATTTTGAAACTGGAAATGTGTCTGTATATACTATTTATAACTCTGATGATTATCTCACACCGTAATAATCCAATCTATTCAGCCCTTTTTAAATGGTCATGAGAGCTTAAAAACGTTATTTCGCCGATCAAATAAGTTATCACAGATAGCAACATGTCCGGAAATGTATCTGTATTATTATTTTCTGAGACACTGACTCTTTTGTGAAATATTTACTTTTTATTGTTTTTAATCGTATGTAAGATGCCTGTGTGCGTGTGGATATGTGCGTGTTATGGCAGGTGCTGTGGAGGCCAGAGTAACAGTAGGTGATTGTGAGCTGCCTGAAATGGATGCTGGAACTGAACCCAGGTCTTCTGGAAGTTCAGCTCAAACTCTAAACCACTGACCCATCTCTCCAGCCCTCTATATACTCTTCTTAAGACCAAAATAAACCATGACCTTAGGATCTACAGAGCCTAAATAGCATCAGTGCTGAGCTGTTCACTCCCGATGGACTACTTAGGTGCTACTGAGTTGATTTTTTAGTTTTGTTTTTAATTTATTTTTAAGTCTAGTGGTTCTGAAGTGGAGACTTCCTACTTCGACCACCACTTAGAGCCAACAATAATTAATTTCTATTTTAAACTGAAGTTAAAATGTTGCTGAGAAAACCAGGAGATGAATTGAAATGCCAGTTTAATAATGTTTCATAATCTTCCAACGCAAATGAATTTAAGGGGGAAAGGCACATTTCAAACATCTGTCTGCATTTACAAATTATGAGGAAGGCATATATCTACATATATCCAAAGGAATTTAGGTTTCCAGGGAAACCCGTTGCTGAGCTGCAATTGTGTTTCTTAGGGACCCCACCCCTTTCATCTCTCAGTTCTACACTCATCCTTGTCTACTTCTTTCTCAGGTTCCAAGTGGTTCAAATAAAGCTGCCAATACCGCCAGCCTTACACCTTCACAGTGTCATGGCCTGTGTGTGCTGCAGGGGTCGGGACAGTCCATAATTCTCCTGCTTGACCTTTAACTGATTATTCTTATTTGGTTTAGGTGTCAACCATCTATAATAACAGCCATAGTGACGTATCGCTTTTTAACAATTTACCACAAAATTAACAATGTAGCACAATGCATGTTTTTAATTTCCCATAGTTTCCGTGGCCCAGCAATCGAGGCATTGCTTAACAGCCTACTGTTGCTTCAGACAATGTCACCCGAATGCTGCTTTAATCAAATGTGTTGATAGTCACTGGGTGTTCACCGGGGAAAGACCTTTGCAAAGCTCACATAATTGTGTGTTGGTAGGATGGAATTCCTTCTAAGTAGTTCAACCGAGGACCACATTTCCCAGCTGGCTGTTGGGTGAAAGTTTCCCGAACCCCTGGGCATGTGACTCATCATTCCACCTTTTTTTTTTTTTTTAATCCAAGCCAGCAAGAGGGAGGGTGTCCTAAAATGACTAAAGTTGACACTTTGTAGTTTAACCTGGGGAAGGATATCTTTATAAGACTGAGATAGTCCAGTGGTCAGAAGCAAGAATGGGAGACGCACAGTGCCGTTAACACTGGGTGACAAGGATCTCCAGGTCACCTTAGTAAGCCACCTTCTTCACCGCGCTTGAGTTCTATGTCCATCTCTGAACATGGTGTTCAAAACCTCTTCCCAAGGGCAGGAAATGAGAGTGTGAAGGGAATAATTGATGTCACTGTCAGGACAGGGATGGATGGTGGCTTCAACCGCCTGTGACTGAGTCCCAGGTTTGGCGCTGAGTTTTAACGAAAACCAGAAAGGAAGCGTTTTCGTACTCCCGTGGCTTTGAGTCACTATGAGTCCCAATGTTTATCTTAAATTACCTAATTATATGTTTATGTTATGGGATAAGATACTTCGGTGTGTTGATTCAACATTTCTAAGGCAGCTCCATTCTTTCCTTATTTGTGATTTATGTTATAATTTTCAAACATTGCTCCACATGAAGAAGCTAAAATTTTTATATCTGAAGTTGCTAAAAACTGTAGGAAGAGCCATATGGATTTGAGGCTACAATAGTCTCAAAATAAATGGTCTCCTACCTTGCCTAAAGCAATACAAAGGTCATTAGGAAGGGCTAGAAGCAAGTCTTCACCCTTGGTTTTTCAGGGATTCACGAGGAAGTACAAATCAGCATTAACATTGAGATGAAAAAGAATTTAGAGCCTTTTTTCAGTAGAAAGTAGAGATCTATAAGTTGTCTTAGCAAGCAAGTAACCAATCATTCACACACACACTTACTTCAAAACAATAAATGCTCTAAGAGGAACCCACAAATCCATTGATGGGTCCTTCCAAAATCCAGATTTCCACTTGTCTCGGAAAGATACATGTTTAAATTTATTTCCAATCAGAAAGTGATTATTAATGTTAATATATGTTATAGTTTATTTATTACAGTTAAGTATCATAACCATATGTGGCCACCATGGTGATAGATTATATTTATTATGATTTTCATCAATGTTTAGTGTCCACGGTATGCTAAGTGCTTTCCATATTTATCAATGTCTTGAATTCTCAGCAATTGTATTCTATAAAACTGTATACTAATGTCTTTTTCATCGCTTTGTGATTCATGTCCAGGATGCCTGGGCACCTAGAATTTTAGCATTGTCCTCCCAACAATGTTGGGTTTGTTGTGACTGCCATATAGGTTTGAACCGATGTTAGACAAAAGTCGCTATTGGGAAAAGTCGACCTCAGGTTTTACTTCGGCAGGGAGTGGAGGCATGGCAGACTAGACGCCTTGCACAGCAAATGCAGTCACTATGGAAGCTTAAATGGCTGAGGATGTTTGGAATACTCTCTGCTCTAGACTTCTCTGTGTTTAGTTGGGTCGTGTGTAAGCTCTTCATGAGGGGGAACTTAGAAAGCTTCCTAGGTCTCCCTGCTTCTGACGTCTTCCTTGTATTGTTTGGTCATTTCCATCCTCTAAGAGATCCTTGTATGGCAAAAAAAATCCATCACGTATCCCTGTTTGGGTGAGCTGCGTTGTTCTTAACACACGAGCCCCTGAACTGTGGCCTGCCTGCTCATCTGCTGGTCTGGTGCCTAGATAGCCCCTTCACACATGTGCGCAAAGCCTTTGACTTCCAACAACGTGGGTCTCTTTCAGTGTGGGTCTCTTTCAGTTATCCGAGCATACCAACTCTTGAGATCCCTGTGCTGGAGACTGGAGCATCCTTCTGCTGACCCCACAAATTCCTCGGAAGTCCTCCAGTTAGAGATCAGATGGCTGCCTCTATTAAAACCCAACTAAGACCCTTCCCTTCCTTCATTCCTAGACTTTCTATATACCTTGTACACAATTCCATTACTGCATTCTCCATCTGTATGATAGCTGTGTTCCTACCAACCCAGAAGACCCTTGTCGCTATCGGGACACGTTCCTTTACCCTTTGGCTTTAGCCCAAAGGTGGCCACACAGGAGGCCTCGTGGACTGATGTTCACAGCAGATTCTTCTCAATGTGAAATGAAACTTTGACAGATCCCTTCAAAGAAGGGAAACCAACGTGAAATCAACAGAATTACTGGATTCTTTTTTTCCCAGTCAGGTATGGCCTATATGAATAATTTTGTCGCCTGCCAGAAGATTTTAACATTTCAAGCTTAAATTCCATTTCCTATTTTAGACCATACCCCAGTGCATAAGTTGTCAGATCTGTTTAGTAAAGGCTGATATTTCTTAAGCGTTCCATGAAGTTTTTAGTTCAAATAAAATGCGAGGCCTACGGGAAAATTAAATCAGAGCCCCTGAGTCCTGTTAGCATTTTAACATCAGTGTCTGATCTCCGAGCTTTTTTCTGTTTAAGTCTTGGCTTCGTGATCCAGAGCTCTGTTGACCCGCAGCCTTTCTCAGTTCCTGGAATAACTGATCCTTCTCCTGGGGCCTGCGGCCTCTGCTTTTTGTTTTTATTTTCAGCTGTTCTCTTGTCATTAGAAGCCCTGTCCTTGGGGTACTGTCTCTTTCTCTGCTGATCTCCCTTGTTCACGTTTCTCCAGGGGCAGCCTGGGTGCGTAGTTTATACGTCTCAGCCTGGGGGACATTTAGAATGGGGAAAAAAAATCAGAATGCTATTTTCTAGATAAAAACAAAAGTGTCGGGATCTTTCCTACAACATCCTAGAGGGGTGGGCGAGCAGGGCTCACTCCTAGCTCCTGTGACAAGAGAAAGGAGCTCTGGGGGCACTCACTGCTCAGTAGCTGAAGGTGCCCCCTCTCCCCCACATGTGGGCACAGCCTTCGTAAAAGCTCAGCGTGCTCTCCACCGGGCTCTAAGACCTTGCCAGTCTGTATTTGGAATGTGATGAAACCGCTGTTGACCTCTTTTCGCTGATTACAAAGCTAGGAGTAGAAATCATCTTTTCTAGACTCTCCCAGCCCCGCCCTTTTCCTCCCAGCCCCGCCCTTTTCCTCCCAGCCCCGCCCTTTTCCTCCCAGCCCCGCCCTTTTCCTCCCAGCCACACTTTCAGAGGGATTCCTAAGGCAAGGCTTACTGGTCCTGAGGGCTCAGCTCTGGGTGTGTGTCAGGTGAGACAAGGCCTAGACTGGTGTCACATGTTCAGGCATTCTGATCTGGTCACAACTAGCTTTCCTCTTCTCTTCTCTTCTCTTCTCTTCTCTTCTCTTCTCTTCTCTTCTCTTCTCTTCTCTTCTCTCCCCTCCCCTTTTCATCCCTTCTTCCTTCCTTTCTTTTTTTTTTCTGTTGGAAACAAAGAGACCAAGGCAAAGAAAAGACCTCACGTCTCCAGACCAATTGATCTCACTGGGGACTAAATGAAACCCCAGTGCATATTCTCTCTGCAGTAAGAATGCTCTATCTCCAGCACTGAAATAGTCTGTCTGTATCACGGGGCTTTCTCAGGCACTTATTTCATCGCAACTGCAGATATTACAACAAGATGGATAGATGAGGTGTCCCCTTCATGAAATCAAAAATAGCATAGCTACAGGGATTTGTCCGAGCAGAGGGGTACTTGTTCTTGTTCTATGGCTCTGGATCAAAAATAGCAACAGCAAATAACTCGAACAGTGGAGAAGAGCCAAGACCAAAATCCAGTCACTCTGGCTCCGAAGCCTGTGCTCGCGACCTCTTCGTTATCCCTACTCCCAGTGAGGCAGCCATCTCCATAGACCCACGGTACAAACAGCCGTGTGTAGTAAACCATCAGAGCACCCAGTTAAGTCCGCATGGAAGCAGCAATCTGAAGGGTCACGGCAAAGCCCTCTGTTAGTGTCAGAAAAATACCCAAAGGGTAGGACTTGCCCTTCTCCCAACCTGCTTTCGTTTTCATTGCTTCCCACATAGAGGCCTGGAATCATGAGCGATGTTGAGAACGAGGAGAATAATCAAACTGACCTGTGTACGAGTTAAGCGTTCCCGCCAAAGGGCCCAGTTTCCCAGCCCACGTTCCAGAACTGAGGAGCAGAGTGACTGATAAAGCCTTAGACGCTGCAGCCAGGTTCCTAGGGTTCAAGTCTAAACTAATGACTTCAGACCATCTATAATGATGCCGGGTCTTATGTCCTCTCCCTCAAAGGCTGTGATGACAACAGACCTAAATTGCCAAAGTTGCTGTGTAAACAGAGTGAGCTCATAGATGTGGCATACTAGAACGGAGCCTGACCACAGTAGGGGCTCAGTAGACATTCGCTGCGGGCCTCACACAGTGACACCTCACGGCCTTGTCCTAGGATGGTTCTACAGCTGCTCCAGCTAGAGAGCACTAAGCAATTTTATAAAGAACCGTGATTTATTCTCTCTCAGTCTGAGGAAACTGAGAAGCCTGATTGAGCTGCAGGTCCTGTATCTGAGGAGGGACCTAGGGCGATGTCCTCACTTGGCAGAAAACAGAAAGGCAAGAGAGGATAAGTAGAAGAGAATGAACCACTCCCACTGTCCTCTCTAATATCAAAGACATCCAGTCAAGAGGGCGGAGCCAGAATCTAACCTCCCAATGCTGTAGCACCCACACAGCAAATTAATTTGGGGAGCACACTCATAAATATGTCTGGACATATAGTAGGTGCTCCCTTCTTTGATATATGGTATAAATTACTCGAAGGATATACTCTTTGATATGTGGTGTAAATTACTCGAAGGATATACTCTTTGATAT
>NC_022024.1:31143586-31185532 GCF_000317375.1 Microtus ochrogaster | reverse complement strand
TGGTGTAAATTACTCGAAGGATATACTCTTTGCTATATGGTGTAAATTACTCTTTGGAACAGATAAGTCTCATGTCAGTCATCCCAGTATTTAACGCTTACCACAGTTTGGAGGAGCCAATCAACTTCTTTCTTCTCACCCCTGTTTAGAAGCTCTCCATTCTTTCCACATTAACAGAGAGCACTATTGCCACTGGCAAAGCTTTTACCCACCTTGACTCTCTCAGATTTACTGAACAGTTGACGCAGGCCGTGTTTTGTCTAAGATATTTCTGCTCTCTTTTTGGTCACGATAAGAAGTCCCGTCTCTGGGTTTTAATCCCTCTGCTCTCAAGTCTCCCTCCAGAGGTCCTGAGTTGCACAATAAATATATCAAGATGGAAGGATACCTGGGAGGAGGAAGAAGATGACAACTTAATTTATTTTTGTCATGATAGAAAAGCTTTCACTATCTGGGACTTTAATAAGTGGAATTGGCACAGAACCTGCTTTGTAGGTGGGGCATCTGCGTTTTATGTGCTCCGCAGAACGATTTTGATCGGCACGTGCTGTTTCAGCTGCTCATTGCAGAAACACACCCATCGTATAGATGAACCACAGTTTGCCCATTCATCTGCTGGGGGACATTTCAAGCTGCTTTCAGTTGTTGGGTTGTGCAGAGAAAACCGCTCTGAATTCCTGGTTCTGAGTCTCTCTGCCTGGCGTATGCTTTCATTTCTCTGGGTAGAATCCAGCAGTCTGGAATGGCCATGGAATAGAAGCTGTCAAACTGTTTGTGTTCGTGGTTGGACCGTTTTACACATTACCAGGATGTTTGAGCATCCTGCTCAATCTACATCACCATCAACCTTATCCCGTCGTTATCAGTTGATGTTTTCTGGGGTTTTTCATTTAGGCATTCCAGTCAGGGCAATCCCATTGTGGATTTCATCTTTTCACAGGCTTATTTACCATCCATGTACTATCTCTTGTGAAACCCCCGTTCAACTCCTGTATCCACTTAACATTTATTTTACTTTTTAGCTACTGAGTTTTGAGGATTCAACTATACACACATGTATGGTATAAATAAACCATATATATGATATAAGCTTACTATGGGAAATGATTTACACATACTCATATTTTAGGGTACATTTTGAAGGGCAGGACTTAAAGTTTCTGCTGGAGTTTGATTATCTATCAAATTCCCTTAAAGTATTATGCTTCTATTTGGTTTCTGTAGACCCTTTGCCTTTCACGCACAGTTCCGTTGTCTCTAACACAGAGACTGACTGGAATACCTAAACTCAAAACCCCGTCTCTGTCACCTGCTGGGATTTTGATTAGGAGTCTGTTGGCTCTGTAGAGGCATCTGGGACAAACACGTGTGTTAATATTGCCGGGTCTTACAGTCTGTAAACATAATTTATTGAGGTACTGTGTGATTTATCCCAGCCGTGTTTTATGACCATAAAGATGCTACCCTGTCCTATCTTTTGATGCATTTATTCCTTGGAAGTTCATAATACCTAGTGTTGTTGCATTTAGTGCAGATTTTTATTTAAATTTTTAATCACCTGTGGTTAGTTATAAAGAAACACAGTTGTTCTTTTTATATTGATCCTGCATCCCAAAATCTTGTTAAACTTACTTATTCTGGTTAACTTTATATAAGTCTCATAAAATTTTACAAGTAGAAAATTGTGTTATATATCAACTGAAACACTTTTATTTTTTTACTTTCCAATCTGAATATGTTTTATTTTATTTCTCTCTCGTGAACCTCCAAAGGTGTTGATTATACTGTATTACCTTGATATAATATTAGAGAGTGTTTGCCAAGCTTCGTCTGTAAGTCTTTGTGTCCGGTCGACCTTGATATACACAGTACTGTCATCTGATAGGGCCTCTATCTGATTATGGTGTTGGATTGATGTTGGCCCAACATCATTTTCCTAAAGTGTTCATGTAGAACTGGTTGAATTCACTTCTGAAGCCATCGTGCCCTGGGTTTTCTTCATAGAAAGGCATTTTAACTATGAGTACAATAAGTTTAATAAAAAGAGAACTCTTCAGTTACCAAGTTTTTCTTAAGTGAGCTTTGGTAGTTCATCTTCCAGTAAACGTGTCCATTTCTGCTGGGTTGCTTGCTGAATTTACCTGCATAAAGTTGTTCAATTTTACCAGTCATGTCAAAGAACAACATTTGGTTTCAGTGATTTCTCTCTATTGATTTTTCTGTTTTGTGTTTCATTTATTTCCTCGGCGATCTTTATTGTCTGGGTTTTACTCACTTTGGGCTTGGCTTCTTTCCTCTTTGTTCATATTTCTTAAGAACGGATACAGTGGTTACTGACCGGAAACACTCCATTTCTAACGTGGGCGCCTGGCTATACATTGCCCCAGAAGTGCCATTTTAGCTGTAATTCACAGGGTTAGTTTGATACACTGTTTTTGTCCTTATTCCTCTGAAATATTTTCTGAAAATGAAAGAGATTGGTCTTTAACAAAGATACAAATAAAGGAAAGAAGAGACATGAAGGCAAGGAGGCCCATTATTATATTTACTATAATAAAAATAGTAAATTCAAACACAGTAGATAATTTGTTAAATAGAAGAAAAACACTATCAGGACATGTTAATACTTGACTAGGACACAATTATCTTAACAATTACCAGCAAACTGTAAAATCTGGTTCTAAACAAGGTGGATAGGTAAATGAAAAGCATCCAGTGGTCGCATTTGGTTGTAGGAAAGGAGAAAAAAAGATGGAGTGTGTTACAATTAGTGTTCTGATGTCACCAGAGTTGGATGGACATAGAGTGACTTAGTGTCGGATTTTGCTAATGGTTTCATCACTCTGGGAAATGTATGGGAAATTAAACAAATTCACTTATCCATGCTATGGAATAATATTCAGTAACAAAAAGTAATTTGCTATTGATACAGAACAATGTGCATGGATTTCAAAGGCCCTGAGTGATGGAAGCCAGCTCCAAAGGATAGGCTATGCTGTATGTGCCACTCATGTGTCATTAAAGTCACGGCATGATTGACACCGAGAACAGATTTATACTTGCCAGAGGATGTGGAATATAAGGAGAGAGATGGCTGTGACCATAAACGGTTATGTGAGATTCTTGCTTGTGCACGGGTGGTCACATGATTTCACATGTGATAAGATCATGTGGAAAAGAACACACAGAAATGTGTGCATGGGAAACTGGTGAACCAGGAATGAAGTCAATGGATTCTATCAAGGTCACTTACCTGGCTGTGTTATTTCATAATTGTTTCAAAGCTAGCGGTGGATGGTCCGAGTTACGGTATCTCCCCTCATGATTATTCCTTAGAACAACATGTGGACCTCCAGGTGTCTGAAAGAATTAAAGAAAATAAACAAATGATCCTAGAGATATCAGGCAAAAAACTGAATAACTGTGGTATATACACATTGTGAACTACTATACAGTCATTATATATATGTGTGTGTGTGTGTGTGTGTGTGTGTGTGTGTGTGTGTATGTATGTATGTATGTATGTATGTATAATTTCATCTATTTGAGTCTGTGTTTTAGAGGGTATGTGTATGGAAGTTCAGGGGCCTTCAGAGGCCAGAAGTGGGGATCCTCTGAAACTGGAATTACAGGTAGTTGTGAGTTGCCCAACGTGGGCACCCAGAACCAACTTGGGTCCCCTACAAGACTAACACTGTATCCTTAAACACTGAGCCATCTCTCTAGCCCTATGCAGTTATTATTAAAGTTAAAAAATACCCAATGAATACTACATTAGAACTAATTGATTTCTTTAGTGGAATTTGCATTGGGCCAGAAAAGTAAGGCTCATAAAAGCAGGTGTGGTATGATTCCCTTTTTTGTAAAACAATGCCATAATTCCCAACACATTTGTCTATACCTGAATGTATCTGCCTTTGTGTGTGTGTGTGTGTTTAACAATGAGGAGTGTGTGACTTTGCACCCTAGCTTGTGAAAATGGACATCTTTGCAAGAGCAATGGCTGATACAGACTGGTGAAAGGGAACAGGAGAGGGATAACCAAGAAAACTAAAGATGAAAAGAAAATAAGCACCAAAATAGCAATATATGTGACAGATATCATATAAATATATATATGATACATGACATAGTCGACGTATACAACTGTGTGTTCAATTTTTGTGAACTTGAAATTTTATCTTACATTTTATTATAAATAGCCATAAAACTCTTGAGAAATAATTTATTTAATATTCAATTCACCCAGTTAAAATATATAATGCAGTGATTTTTGGTATAGTAATATAATTTGGCAGCCATTTCTCTTTTTTATACTTAACCATATGTTTATTATTTTCTTCAATACCGTTGTAAAGAACTCATAACTCTTTTTTATTGTTTTTTATTGGTTTTATTGAGCTATATATTTTTTTCTGCTCCCCTCCCCTCCTCACCCCTCTCCTACCTTCTCCCGTGGTCCCCATGCTAGCAATTTACTCAGGACACCTTATCTTTTTCTACTTCCCATGTAGATTAGATCCATGTATGTCTTTCTTAGGGTCCTCATTATTGTCTAGGTTCTCTGGGATTGTGAGTTGTATGCTGATTTTTTTCTTTATGTCTAAAAGCCACTTATGAGTGAGTACATATGATATTTGTCTTTCTGGGTCTTGGTTACCTCACTCAATATGACGTTCTCTAGATCCATCCATTTGTCTGCAAATTTCAAGATGTCATTATTTTTTTCCGCTGTGTAGTACTCCATTATGCAAATGTACCACATTTTCCTTATCTGTTCTTCAGCTGAGGGGCATTTAGATTGTTTCCAGATTCTGGCTATGACAAATAGTGCTGCTATGAACATAATTGAACACATGTCCTTGTGGTACAATTGAGCATCCTTTGGGTTATATACATATTGCTGAGTCTTGAGGAAGGTTGTTTACTAATTTTCTGAGAAATAACCATACTGATATCCAAAGGGGCTGTACCAGTTTGGATTCCCACCAGCGATGGAGGAGTGTTCTCTTTACTCTCCATCCTCTCCAGCATAAGCTGTCATTAGTGTTTTTGATCTTGGCCATTGTTATAGGTATAAGATAGAATCTCAGAGTTGTTTTGATTTGCATTTCTCTGATGACTAAGAATGTTGAGCATTTCTTTAAGTGTCTTTCAACCATTTTAGATTCCTCTATTGAGAGTTCTCTGTTTAGGTCTGTACTCCATATTTTATTGGATTATTTGTTCTTTTGATGACCAATTTCCTGAGTTCCTTGTATATTTTAGAGACGAGCTCTCTGTCTGATGTGGGGTTGGTGAAGATCTTTTCCCATTCTGTAGGCTGCTGTTTTGTCTTGTAGACTGTGTCCTTCTGCTTTCCAGAAGCTTCTCAGTTTCAGGAAATCCCATTTATTAATTGTTCCTCTCAGTGTCTGTGCTACTGGGGTTATATTTATGAAGTGTTCTCCTGTGCCAAATGCATTCAAGTGTACTTACCACTTTCTCTTCTATGAGGTTCAGAGTGGTTGATTTTATGTTGAGGTCTTTGACCCATTTGGACTTAAGTTTTGTGCATGGCAATAGATATATATCTGTTTTCATTTTTCTACATGTCAATATCTAATTATGCCAGCACCATTTGTTAAATATGCTGCCTTTTTTACATTTTATTTATTTGTTTATTTATTTATTTTTAGACTGATATCTGGGCCTTCGATTTAATGCCATTGGTCCTCCTGCTTTATGCCAATACCAGCCTGTTTTCAGTACTGTAGTTCTGTAGAAGAGTTTGAAGAATTTTGCAGGGCATTGCACTGAATCTGTAGATTTCTTTGGGTAAGATTGCCATTTTTACTATGTTAATTCTACCTACCCAAGAGCATGGGAGATCTTTCCATTTTCTAATGTCTTCTTCAGTTTCTTTCTTTAAAGAGTTAAAGTTCTTGTCACACAGGTCTTCCACTTGTTTGGTTAAGTTACTCCAAGATATTTTATGTTATTTGTGGCTGTTTTAAAGGGTGATGTTTTTCTGATTTCTTTCTCAGCCCATTTATCGTCTGTGTAAAGAAGGGCTACTGATTTTTTCAAAATAATCTTGTATCCTGCTACGTTGCTGAATGTGTTTATGAGTTGTAGAAGTTCCTTGGTAGAATTTTTTGGGTCGCTTATGTAAACTATCATATCATCAGCAAATAGTGAGAGTGTGACTTCTTCTTTTCTGATTTGTATCCCCTTGATCTCCTTTTGTTGTCTTATTGCTCTAGCTAGGACCTCAAATACTATATTGAATAAATATAAAGAGCATGGACAACTTTGTCTTATTCCTGATTTCAGTGGAATCACTGTGAGTTCCTTTCCATTTAGTTTGATATTGGCTGTTGGCTTGCTGTATATTGCTTTTATTATATCTAGGTATGTTCCTTGTATCCCTTCTCTCTCCAAGACCTTCATCATGAAGGGATGTTGCCTTTTGTCAAAGAATTTTTAGCATCTAATGAGATGATCATGTGTTTGTTGGTTCTTTTTTTTTTTCAGTTTTGTTATCTGGTAGATTACATTGATAGATTTTCATGTGTTGAATCATCCCTGCATCTCTGGGATGAAGCCGACTTGATTATGGTGGATGATGGTTCTGATGTGTTCTTGGATTTGATTTGCCAGTATTTTATTTAATATTTTTGCATCAATGTTCATGTGTGAGAATGGTCTATAATTCTCTTTCTTAGTAATGTCTTTGAGTGGTTTGGGATATAAAGATAATTGTAGCCTCATAAAAAGAGTTTGGCAGTGTTCCTTATGTTTCTATTGTGTGGAACAATTTGAGGAGTATTGGTATTAGTTTTCCTTTGAAAATCTTGAGAATTCTGTGTTGAAACCATCTGGCCCTGGAGTTTTTTTTGGTTGGGAGATTTTTTTTTATGACTATTTCTATTTCTTTAAAAGTTATATTAAAAGTCTATTTAATTTCATTATCTGGTCTTGATTTAATTTTAGTAAGTGCTATTTATCCAGAAAATTTTGTTTTACAATTTTGTGGAGTATATGTTTTCAAAATATGACCTGATGATTCTCTGGGTTTCCTCTGTGTCTGTTGTTATATTCCTCTTTTCATTTCTGATTTTATGAATTTGGATATTCTCTCTCTCTGCCTTTTGGTTAGTTTGGATAAAGGTTTGTCTATTTTGTTGATTTTCTTGAAGAACCAACTCTTTGTCTCATTGATTCTTTGTATTGTTTTTTTGTTTGTTTGTTTCTGTTTTGCTGATTTCAGCTCTCAATTTGATTATTTCCAGCTATCTAGTTCTCCTGGGTGAGTTTGCTTCATTTTGTTCTAGAGTTTTCAGGTGTTCTGTTAATTCACTAGTGTGGTATTTTTCCAGCTTCTTTATATAGGCATTTAGTGCTATGAACTTTCCTCTTAACACTGCTTTCATTGTGTCCCATAAATTTGGGTATGTTGTGTGGCCATTTTCATTAGTTTTAATTAAATTCATTAAACTTTAATTTCTTCCTTTATTTTTTTCCTGCACCCATTGATGATTCATTGACAGCCATTTCTATCAGCAGGTATAAAACATTTAATCTCCTCCATAGGGACTCCCAGGTCCATTAATAGTAACTCTACTAGTCCCCTTAAATCCCCATTGCAGTCCTAGGCAGCCCCTAGCTTGCTTTCTGACTCTGCAGACTTGTCTATCTGGTCTGTACTGTATGAGCAGGAACACAGCATAACTGGTTTTTCTCGCAGCCTTCCTTCACCTAGTGTGATGTTTCCAGGTTTGATGCATGTCGTATCATGCCGCCTCACTCCATTTCTTTCTATTGCCGAGTAATATTCCACTGCCTGGATGTAGCACATCATATTTGTCGGGTCACAGATGTCGCCTGGCCAGGCACCACTGTCATTTTGCCCCATCTCTCTGTTGATTCTTGTACCTCATCTGCTGTCGCGGGTTGATATGTAGACATTAAGCTTCTTTAATCACCAGGCGGTTACACTATTGTTTTCTTCAATTCCCTGAGGTAGAAATTGCTCTGCAGTTTGGTTCAATTAAATTTGAGCAGGAGAATTTTTTTTTTTTAAGCAGACTTTGAAGTTTATTCTGATGACAGCAGGGCTCCCATTATTTCTCTGAAACTAGGGTACCATTTTCCTTTTTGCCTGGATGAAGTGCACTAGCCTCCTCTTAATCGTTTAGCACCAGCATCTTCTTTTTTCCTCCTCCTTCTTCTTTTTTTTCCCTTTAATGCAGTCTCTCCCTACACACCCCAGGCTGGCTAGGAATTCAAGATCCTCCTGCCTCTATCTCTGGAGTCTAGGATTAAAGGTGTACCACTGTGGCTGGCTTTCTATTGGTTTTGATAACGTCCTTATCCTCTTGTGTTTCAGATAAACTGACCCCTTGGGGGAAGTTTTAGAACTTAGATTCCTAGGAATGAAACTCCCCTTGGACAAAAACTTTGAGCTGTCCTGTGAGCAGTGGGTGCTGGCATTGTCCTTCTCTTTCTACGTTTCTGAGCACGGGACTGTCCCCTCTAAGTGCCCTGCACCAACTGCTCTTGGTCTAGCCAAAGTAGGATAGATTCTACCCCATGAGTAAGAGTGGGGTGGACAAAGGAAGCCCCTGACTTCCCAGCTGTACTCACTGGGAATTTAACGTCTGCAGACTTAGAAGAGACTGGAAAGGCTGGCCTGCCCCTTCTCATGAGAGTCCCTATCTATGGCCCAGGAGCTAAAGAAAGAAGGTGCCATTCTCCTGAGTGTGTCCCTACAGAAAGCGTCTGAGCAGAGGACTCTGGTACAAGGGAAGGTAGAAGCCAGCCATCACCCTCCAGCCACAGAACCCTCCTGATCACGGCAGTTTAGAAATGTTTTAAATAATATCTTTCCATGTGTTGTGTGGTCTTGGCGCACTTTGTAGAATCTTCCAGTGGTATGGGGGGGGGGGTATTGGAGTTTGTTTGTCTGTTTTGGTTTTGTTGCCACCCTAATTCTGAGCAATTATTCTCGTTTCTGGGAGTGGAACTCATTAGAATTATGTTTTCAGAAAACTGTGCCAAAGGGAAGTCCCTGGTCCTATCACATAGTTTGAACTTTATCACAAGTGGCAATAATTCATACACAAATCGGGACACAGTGGCCCGGAGTTCACTCCCTCCTCTCCCTTTTACTATACTCACTTTGAAAACTCACAGAGGTCCTCACTGAATAAAAGTGCCTGCCCAGTAATGGCTTGTAAGAATTTTAAACTCCAGGAAAGCATTTTGAGTAAAATAAAAAATATATTTAGACACTAAATGTGATCTTCAGGCCTAAATCGGGGTTCTTTAGAAGTCTGACTCATGGGGAAAAACACAGAAAAAAAAAATCAGAAACCAGCATGCCTCAGGACCTCTCCTCTCTCCTCCCTTTCCTGTTTCACCCTCTCCCAGTTCACCCCCACCCTACATTTTGCTCACATATGAGAATTATTAAACAGAAATCAAAGAACTGAATAATTAAGATCATAGAATTTAGAAAGTCCATATAAAAATGTTAAAATGGATAAAAACAAATAATTTCTCTAAACTATTTATATATAAACAGTCTAAGTCATGGAATGATTTTCCCTTTTTATTTGTTAAGAAACCAACAGCCATTTCCAGAGTCATTCATTCATTCATTCATTTAATGAGTGTGACTTAATACGGAATAACTGAATGATACTTTTGCTAGTCACTTAGTCACTGGTTTGGATTTTAAAACATGAGATGGGCTTTAAAAGCAAGCCAGTCAGCACATGCCTTGCCAAGCAAAAATATACCCTGGTTATTTTTATTCCGTTTTTACAGAGCTGATTTACCTTCTCATAAAATGGCCCGGAAGAGCACTGTCAGTGGGAACCCAAGAAACTATGAGACTTCCGTTAGACTGCACGTGGTAGCAGCTTTAGATCTAATCTTTCGCAAGGAGTGTCTTGTCCTCATTGTCTCATGCAGGTCATGTTGCATAACTGCAGTCTCCTAAAGTTGGTGCATGCAACTCTACTACCTCTTTGATATTCTTAAAAGATCTAGGAGCAAAAAGAGATAAAGTATAAACAAGTATAATACAATTCACCCAGGCATGCTCATTCAAGGAGAGAATGAAGATGATGCAAAAAAAAAAAAAATCCCAACCTGAAAGTTCTATTTAAAAATTAAAATGTCTTGATTTTTTGTTTGGGAATCTCATACACGCATACATTGCCTTTGAATAAAATCCACCCACCTTCCCCCTCCCCTCTACCCCCTCATCCCCTGTCATCATTCCTTCCCAAGTTCATGTGCTTCTTTTTTTTTTTAACCCACTTTTTAAACTCTGCTTGTTCCGTGTGGATAGCCTCTCAGGGGCTCCATCCTTGAAGACACCTGACTCTTCTTCTACTAGTGGCCATCAGTCCCCAAAAGCTCTGTAGCAGGTGGCAGCACTTCACGGACCTCCCTGTACACGCTAGGATTTTGGTGGCCTTGGTCTTGTACAAGTCTTGTGCATCTAGTCACAACCACTGTTGAGTTCCCATGCACAGTAGGGCTGTCACATCCAGGATGCAATCTTGCGATGGGTATCCTCTCCCTCTCTCTCTTCCATGCTTCCATTTCTGGAGAGCCCAAAATACCCCCCTTTTATAAAGAAATCAGATACTTAGTAGAGTTTAAAAGAAGGTAACTACCCAGTAAAAAAAAATGATACAATTAAAATTTTCAATTGGAAAATAAGAGAGCTTTTTGGAGTGTGGACCTTGAGATTGTTTCATGTTGACAAATCAAGTGAAAATTGATCACATACAGTGTACAGTATCAGGAAAACGGGCTCCCTGCTTTCAGGAAACAAGTCTTGGACATAAATGATGATCATGTAAGTTAGAAAACGATTGTTATAATAGAAGGTAATTATGCCATTTAAGAGAGAGGAGGAAGAAACATTTTTCTGTTGGGAGGGCTAGAAGAGGTTTCGCAAGGGAAATTGCAGAAGAGTTGGAGGGTTGAAATAAAACCGAAGCTCATTTCAGCCTTCCTTCAAAAACCAGTCAAAAATTCCCCTGGTTAAGAACTGTGAAAGCAGTGTTGAGGGAAGGGTTAGAAAGCTAGATGAGATCCTCAAAATGTCACCAAGAGTTGAGAGTTCATTTTTAATCCAGCGGGAAACCACAGCAGGGTTTTGATATAAGAGTTAGTTACCAAAGCTGTTTCTTAAATTATTCTGACGCTGTGTGTAAGTTGGATTCTTTAAAACACTGTGGTGTGGTGTGGGCAAGAAAGGGCTCAATGGGCAAAGGAACTTGCCTGATTAGGTTTGATCCCAGGGACCCACAGGGTGGAAGCAGAGAACCAACTCATGCAGGTTGTTCTCTGACTTTTATGTGTGCACTATGGTCTGTGCACACACACACACACACACACACACGTGCATATGCACAGTATGAAAACATTTTTAATTAAAAATATAGCAGAGATTTAAGACCATTGGAGTGGGCATTTTTACCTCAGGCCAGGTGCCAGGAAACAGAGAAGACAAAAGTCAAAGGAGAGGGGGCAGGGGAGGGGGCTAGAGCTCAAAGACCATTGTCAGCAGTAGAAGCTGCTTTGGGATTAAACGTCTATGTGCCAGGGAGATTAGCAATGCCCTTAAACTGAGAAAAGAAGCAGAAAGATGACACTTGAAGAGGAAAAGAGAAGGGCTCAGTTACACAGTAAATATTTATTGGGCGCAGACTGTGTGCCAGGCACTGTTCAGGGCCGGGTGGGGTGGATTGGGTGAGAAGTAGCTTGAATTTGGAAAGTTCTTGACGTGGAAGAGGCTCTGTTCCCCATCTGTGTGGCTCTGGAGTCAGAGCTGGAGCCAGAGAGTGGGAGTTTGGGAGGAAGTAAAAGAGCTTTCTAATGAACGGTGGCTTTGGCTGGGTGGTGAGAGCCCTGTCGTAGGCAGCATTCAAGCAGAAGATGGTGGCCTTCCAGGAACACAGGGCGCGAGTCCTTCCTTGGGACAGGGGTGTGGGGGGGAGGGCGGTGAATTAGCCCTTCTGACAGTTTTCTTCCAGGCTCATTTTTCTCGTGAGCCTCTCCTCAGTAGCTCTGTAGGTTCTATTATTAATCTGTGGTTTCTCTCAATTATTAAATAAATTACTCAGTCTGTCTGCCATTCAGTAAAACTCACACATTTACATCTGTTATTCTTGAATTATTTTTGGTTAGGGCTCTTCTTCTTTATTTAAAAAAAAATTATCCACCCAGTTAGCGTTACCTTTATAGATATTTTAGAATGGGGTGCCTGGTGGATAGGGTTATAAATACCAGAGGAGGGGAAAGGCTTTTCTTGTGCCTAATATCGTTGTTATTTGGAACGAGTAGGCAATGGATTATCTTGACTTGCAGATTATGATGCAGTTTCTATATGTTGCAGTAATTCAAAAAATAAAAAAAGAGAGAGAGAGAGAGGTTCCCTTGTATGCATGGTGAAGAAAGAGAACAATTACACTGTGAAGCTTTCCATCAGAAACACTTCCCTCTGGTGCATTTAAAAGGGAGAAAGGCAAGGAAGGAAGGAAGGGAAAGGGAGCCTGGAGTGCGAGCCTTGTTGTGAGCTCCGCGTTCCCCGGTGGTGTCTTTTGAAACGTAAAAATCCCACAACAAAATAGCTCGGTAATGTATAACCGGGGACGAAGATTCGATTCCGATTTAGGCGCTTTGGTTGGCTTTTGAGTCTTGCTATTTTCTGCATTTGTTTTGACGGCTCTCATCATTCAAGATTGACGCTTGGATGGGTGTGTAGGAGGGAGCAGCAGCAGCAGCAGGCTTACAGCTTGCAGACAAAAAAAAAAATCTGCCTTATCTGATGGCTATTATTGAAAATGCGAGGTGTAGCCTGGGCTGGGTAATGAAGGGGAGCGAGCGAGGGGGAGCAAGGAGCATGGAGCCGCATACTGACGAGTGTAGGAGTTACTTGATAAAAAGAATCCTGGCTGCTGGCCGGGCATTGCTCACTGTGGAGTACTCACACCGTCACACAGAACGCAGAGCAGCCTAGGCTGACAGCTTGCTATGCCTTCTTCTGCTGCCTGGTTTCGGGGGCTGTGTGACGCACTGGTCGGTAGTAAAGATTAATATGTAGGCAATGTGGAGCTAGGATCAAGCCATACTCCACAGCCTCTCCCGGCAAACTATGTGTTACTTCTGACTTCGCTCTCTCGCTGAGAACGTTAATCTGTCAAGCTGGCGGGCTCCTTCGAGAACAACTTTCCCCGGAGCATGATGTGGCAATGCCACCTCTCAGCCCAGGACTACCGCTATTACCCCGTGGACGGCTACTCCCTGCTAAAACGCTTCCCTCTTCATCCTCTTACAGGACCCAGATGCCCCGTCCAAACAGTGGGACAATGGTTGGAAAGCATTGGGCTACCTCAGTACGAGAACCACCTGATGGCTAATGGATTTGACAATGTACAGTTTATGGTAAGATTGCTCTCTGTGGCCACGGAGCCGCCTTTTGTCTGTCTTTGCTTCTTATGTGTCTTCCACTGCTCAGAGGCAGCCTGGTTTGCACGGAAATGGATGGGCTTTATATATGGAACTGCCTCGGAAAAGCGAATGCCTTTAGGACAGAACTTACTGTATGCATGTAGACACTAACTAGAAAATGGGATCTATATGCATCCCTTAGACATGTGTGTTGTATGAATCGGTGAGTGCTCTATTTATAGGCTCTGAAAGAAGATTAACATTTATATTCTCCCTGCCATTCTTTGTGTGATTTTTTTCCCTATGAATCTGTGATCTTAGCATACAGTTATATGCTTCACTAACCTTAGATTCTAGAGACATGCTATTTCACTTGGACATCAGCATTGTGATTAATTAGACAATCCACTTTGTTGATGGTATGGCGATCATTTTTCCTGCTAATCACTCAATAAAGCAGTTTAAATCCTGCGGCCAGCCCTTCATTAGCCAGCCGCTTCAGCCGGTCCATTAGCGAGAGCATGCTCTTTCTTCCACATGCCAACTGAGGAGCGGTGAAGTATTGTTTGTTACTTTGGGTGGAAAACAAACACTTGGATGAATTGGATAGAGAGGAGCTGCTATACCAAATGCATCGACGTCCTTCCGAGTCGGGTCTCTGTGCGGTCTAAACCGGGGGTGTGCAAACTTCCCACTGTGCATATAGATGAGGAGGAGGATGGGAGGGGTGCAGGCGACAGTCTAGTTTCCTAATCATCCTGAGACCTCCTCCAGCGCTCAGCGCTTCCTCTTGTTAAGCCCCTTTAAGCCACACCACAGCCCTGTCACCTTTCCTTGCTTCAAAGGTCCCACCCCACGTGTCGCTTGGTCCCTAAATTTAGGGAGACCTCCATGTCATAAGCATGTAGCACACCATCCGCTTATAGAAATACTTAATGGATCCTCTGAAATAAAATGCTGGGGAGACACCTACAGCATGATCATAAAAACAGAGGGCTAGTCAGACCTTTCCGGTTCCTTTTCCAGGATTATTTCTCTCTAAACTTGACAGAATTGTTATAGATTCGAAGGTTATTAAGATAGTTAAATTTTACAAAAATATGTACGCCTACAAGCTTTTTTAAGATGCATAAATCTGGCCCATCCTATGAGCTTTAACTAATACATGCATAAAACCCTTTATGGGTTTCTTGTTGTTTTTCTTTCAATAAAGAGCTGTGCATTTATTTTCCTTGTGTCCATCAGACAGTCACTGGTTTGCAGCCGAGCCCCCGTGGGTGTTGAAATAGGATGGAAGTGGAAGGTGTTACAGCCTGAGCAGAGTTAAGACAGACTTGGGGCAATAAACAGGTGCCCTTAATAATTAGAGGAGCTAGCAAACGAAATGAAGATCATTGACTACACATCTCTACGTTGTCTCTCCTTCAAATGGGGTGTCTCATTCCCAAGCCCTTGTCAAATTCACTCTGGCCCCTGAGAAGTTGGCCATTAGCTTCCCTGAATTAATCGGCCACACTGAAGGACTTTAATTCTGCTTAATTTTCCTCTGAATATTAAATGCTTATGAGCAAATGTAATCCCCCTTCGAAAGTATTTAGCTAGAAGGTGATCGCACAGGTTTTAAAGGACTTGAGAGCAGAGTGTGAAGAACAAGCATGTGTATGTTGTGCACAAAATGTATCCAAAGGGCAAGAGCCCCGAGCACCATGGAAAGATCAAGTTCCGATCCTAGATTGTGCCTTTGCCTGTCTATTTCCAAGTATCGTATGAAATCTTCCAGAAAATAAGAGCCCCTTGTTAATTCACTCAAGCCGAAGGCTTGCATCAAGAGACCGAATTTTAAAACAAAACAATTTTGATTTGCCACGGAGAAGGACTAATTAATTGTGAAAATGTAGCAAATCGTGAAATGGTGTCATTGATTAGTCCGTTACACGCTGCTGTCATTCTCTGTTTGCTGCCGATGTTGTAGGAAAAGGATGCCTACCTGTATGATAATTATCCCCTGATTGCCATAGTCTGCTAAATGTTGAACTTAAAGCGCACAGTGATTGGCCCGCTTTAAGAAGCAAATTTCATCAATGTGAAAATCCGTTAGACCGGTCGGTCTCCATTCGGCGACATGCTCTAGCTCTTGTTTTCCGGGTAGCACATTCTGACCTGCATTTATTCTTCCTGTTGCCTAAGCAACAGGCACCACACTCCCATTAACTGTGATGTCGTGTGGGTCTTATTAGCTTTTGGGAAGAAGACAGAAGACATCACAAGGATATAATTAATGTTGGTTAGATGTGGCAGCATAGCCGTGTCCTTTGTTGTGGGAACATTCTCCGGAGCTAATATTTCATCACATTGATGTTCTATTGATAAGTTTTATTGATAAAGTAAGTTTAAAGTTTTCTTTAAAATAACTTTTGAAGAATTTATTGAAAACTTATTTTTTTTTTTTGCTAAATCTATTTTATATACTCAAGCACAAACACAATACGTGGTTGATTCTATCTCATGGCAACCATTAGCTTTAGTAAAGATTGCTTAATAATGATTCCTGGACATGGTTAGAAAAGAAGAAAGCTCCTCCCCACACACTTTCAGGTGTCAATCGTCTCTCATCACTTCTCCTTCAGGCTCCTGATACTTCCCCTTGAGTTTACGATGCAGGAATTATTTTCCTTATCCTTAAGACAAAATCATAAACTTTTGCTGGATGCATTCATCCTGCTTTGTAGAACATTATGCACACAGATTAGATCCAAAGTGCCCTTAAGAACATAAAATAAATAGAAATGGCTACAGTTCGAGAAGGGCTGCAGCAGGACCTCTAGCCGGCTAAGACTTTGGGAAAGTCATGTGTGTGTTGACATCAGAAGTCCTCTGTTTTCCCTAGCCCCACCCTGCCTGTCCCCCTAAAGATGCATCACAATTCACAGCGGTCTGCTTTCTGCACAAACATCATCTACCTGCTTCTCCACAGACCTGGTGGTGCTGTGGGGCCCTCCGAGCCTTGTGACTTTCTTCAGCCTTTGCGGTGTATGTTAGCGTGACTGTGTTTTAACGTTGCTTACATTCCCAGCAAGGAGTTGAGGGTTGTATCAGTTGTTACACAGGGTGCTGTTGCTTATGGTTTTCCTTCCTCTGCTTATTGCTGCCACCAGTTTTGTCCAAGTTAAATGATTGCCTCCTGAGTTGTCAGAGTCCCAAATCCTCTGTTCCTTTTTCTGTGGCTTTGCTCCTTTCTGCCATCTCCGTCCTCCTTTCGGGGCTGTCATTTCCTTTGTTTCTCCTGTTCTTTTCCTTCTCAACAGTCTCCCTGCCTTGATTATATAACTTTCCTTAAGGACTACAGTCCACAGTCGTGTCTATCTCTAGAGTTAGAAATTAAGCTTCTGGCGTTCCTCCATCCACCTAGCCTATAACACAGGGGTCTTGCCCCTCATCTTTTTATACAGTCAGCATCACTCAGCCATTTTTTCCTATATTAAATTATAGTACGTAATGGAACGTGAAAAACATTTGTTGGAGCACAAAGTCAAGGAAAATGGAGATAGTGCTAGCATCAGACACGTAGCAATACTACAGCAGGTTGATGGGATAAGGACCAGAATACAAAGCTTGTGTCACCTGGAGGAGGACTGACTCAGAGTCTCGCTATTCTTACTAACCAACAGTTACATTCTTACATCCTAAAGGGAAAAAGAATAAAATGATATTTCATGTCACCCTTTTAGCATCTCCTGTTGACCTATTGACTTGGAATGGTCTGGCCATTTTTAATGTGTTCAGGATGAAGTCTTTATGATGTCAATCATAGGAAGCCCCACACCAATTGACATTTTTGTGCACTTGAGTGGGTAACATTCGTAAAGTGCTTTCTGGAGGTCAACATGAGCAGTGCCCATTACACACTGAAGGAGACCCACGGAGCCCTTGTAGGTGATCAGTCTGATCACAGGATGTGAACAAGTGGAAAGCTGACAGGTACATATTGAACTGAAACTTTTCTCCCACATCTGTGGTGCGTACTACGTGCTAACGGAAAGATCGCTTACACTTTACATAACTTTGCTGGAATAAGAGTGCTTTTCGTAGCTGCTCTGGTAAAATGACCTCTGAAGTCTTAGCAAACCACTAGACAGGTAAGATGTCAAACCTGTGATGTAGAAAAATAAATGGTCCCCAATGGCTAAGACGAATCACTCCAGTGATGTCTTCCTAACTATTACTCAGGCAAATTTATAAAGTTTCTGTGACTTGAAGGACATATAAGATGAAAATGTGCATTTCCCCCACCTTCCTGTTTCTGAATCAGCCTTGCGTTGAGTGGGCAACCTTATATTGCAGAATCAGCTATGATTTCCCAAACTCACGTAGGACATATATTTATATTTGCTCTTACCAAAGATTTTTTTTTCAACCACTGGCATATGAATCTATCAGTCAGTGCCAAAGGGGAGCCATTTTTATCTGGACAACAGCTTAATTAGAAATATAAGAGGTAGTGAGCATGGAGGGGGTCGTGGGGCAGAAGGAAGGAAGGGGTCTCATCAGCATGGTCTTGTCTCTCTATCATTTGGTTTGCTCATCTGCAAAAATCAATCTAATGAGGAATCTAGAAGCAATGCTCCTTGGGGTGATTATATTAATATTTCGGGCTGTTTAAAGGTGCAGGGCACAGTGCTGGTGCCAAGAGAGCTATTAATTGTTCCCGTATATGCCATTAGCCTGGGGAAGGCCACTGATTGCTTGTGCAGCACAGCAGATTGGTCATGCGGGCATGTGCCGAAATGGCCATGCTGAAAGAATGACTCGTCAGCCATGATTCCAGTCTGGTGGTGGAAAGGAGCCTTTCCCTCCATCTGGAAGTTACTCTGATTAGATTTTTAAGTATTAAAATATGTTGCCCCATTTTCTAATAATCCAGTAATGTAACTCCCATTACTAACTGATGTTCGCATGAGTTAGCCTTTAATTTAGTCATGGAGCACATTTGCATAATTTGATCTCCAGAATTGCTTCAAATGACCAGATATTTGGGATGAGGAATTTGCATCATGAGCCTAAAAAGTTACTAAAACTGCTGTGTTGCAGACTAATTTTAAGAAATCCAGCCAGAGAATCACATTTCTTTCTTTGCTTTCAAAGAGCAGGTCTCCCGGGCAGCTTGCTCAGTGGCCGCGACCTCCATTTTCTCATTCCCAGGCAGTGCCCTTGCCTCTCTATAATCCAGCCTGCTTCCCAACTTTCTTGCTAACTGCTGTGACCTGTTTCTCGCCAAATTCTCCCCCATTTCCGCCTCACTTCATTCCTCTTGGCCTTCTTAGCTTGCGACACCTTCCCTCTCCCCTTCTTACCCTCATCCACCCTGCCCCACCCCACCCCTAGCTATCGGACATGACCCTGCCCCTTCCACCACCCAGTTCTCCTCTATGTCCATGAGGATCCAAATGGGACCTTCTACTTTGCAGACATGCTCCAAGTTCCACGTCTGTTTGCCTTGCTAGACCTCCTTATACCTGGTTTCCAGCGCCCTCCAACTGCTCACGACACATTTCCATATGCATGTATGCATACGAAGCATTTAGCTCAGATCTGGCACCAGATCAACGCCCGACAAATGTTAGCTGTAACTGCACCCCCAGTGATCCGAGGCTCACGTCTGCTTTCATCTACGGGGTTTAGATCCTTCTCATGTGCAGGAGATGGTATTTCCAAAAGCCTTAATGTGACTCTTGTATCTGGGATCCCTGCTGGCCTGGACTCAGATAATTCTCCATCCCTTTCTATCACGTCTTATTTCTTCTCTGTGCGCTAGGGAACTCAGCTGCAGGCTTCTCTCCCGCTGCCTGGCTTTGCACACACTCCTCTCTACCAAAAAGCATCCTTCTTCTCTCTTAACTCCTTTTTATCCTTTGGTTCTTAGCTCTGTATCCCATCGTTCAGTTGTCAGCTCTCTTCTGACCTTCCAGGTTCAAGCTAGCATGCTCCTTCCCTAGGACTCTTCCTTAAAATCTGCTTCCTGGGCTGTATCACCTGTGCATGGTCCGTTTACTCCCTTCCACCGTACACACATGCCGGACCAGACTTTGGCCATCTGTGCGAAGTGCCACGTGGTAAATCGTCTAGACTTTGCAAGATGTATGGTCTCTGCAACCAAACCCCTCTGTCTCTGTTGTTGCAATCAAATGGCCATAGATGAAATGGATGTGAATGGGTGAAATTCTGCTCCGGTGATTTTTTTTTTTAACTTATTAAAACAGGCAGATTAGTCATCGGGCCACAGTTTGCTGCCCTGCCCCACGATTCGAAGTCAGCGTTCATCCCCTGTGTCTCCAGAGCTAATGAAAGAAAGCAGAAAGCCAGCAAGAAGGGAGAGAGGAAGGCGTGGGGGTGGAGGGGGAGGCAGCAGACAGGTGGCAGCTACAGGAAGGGATCCTGGGGGCCTGTTTGTTTTAAAGATAATCTCAGTGTACCACCGCTGAGGACAGTCAGAGCAAGTTCCAGCCTTCAGGAGTCTGACAGAGCTCTGGAGGGGGTTTTGCCCACTAGAGTGTATTTTCAGCAAGCCAACTGAAGAGGCCTGAGATCTAGAAAAACACAGCTGTAGAGCAAGCCTGTCTTTGCTCTGTGTGGAATTCCTCTCTCTTCCTTCTTGAGTTTTCTTGAATCCATTTAGCTCTCCTAGCACTGCCCTGTCTCTTAGGGGACTCACTCTCCCTTCCTGGTGCACCCCGCCCCCTCCCCGGTGTCCTTTTCTTGGCCTGGTGCTGGTCCTTATGTTGCTTTGCTGTTCAGATCTCTGTTCCTACTCTCGAGAGTCAGTGTCTCAGAGGTAGAGCCTGGGTCCTATTTAATTTGTATTCTAAAAGTCCAGCACACTGCCTGCCACAGTCAGTTCTCAACATTGGTTGAATGAAATTTGTAAGTACTACGCAGGTTTCTATCAATGAACCTGTTTGATTCTTACCATCTATCAGCAATTATTAGCATATCCAGATTTAGAAATAAAGAGAATGAGACTCAAGATGGCCTAAGAACAGCATTCCCAGAGCCTAGCTTACAAAACCGGCTTTCCATGATGAGAACACCTTCTCTGACTTTAGTGAGCTGCGAGGGTGTCTTCATCCAGTCTTCAGCTAGTGTCCCCAATGCAGACCCCCGGGGGGCTATTGGCTCCGCTCTCAAAGCTTTCCCAGCCTTCAATACATTGGCTCTTCCAAGGAAGGTTTTCCTCTCGCCCACCTTACCTTTCCATCTCCCCCTCACTGCTTCTTAAGAAAAACCAGGGCTTTGTCCAACACAGAACCAGCGCCTTTGAGCAAGAATTCACCTTCATATCTGCCCACCGTCCTCGAACTGTGTGTCCGGCAGGAAGTCCAAGCTCAGGGCATCAGCAGGGTTGGTTCTACTGAGGGCTCTGAGGGAAGGATCTGTTCTGGGCCTTTCTCTTTGAATATGGCCACTTTAGGCTTCTGTTTTGACATCGGTTTCTATGTCTATGCATGACTGTGCCTGCATTTCTCTTCTTGTAAGGAAGACCATCACACTTGGTTC
Source organism: Microtus ochrogaster (assembly GCF_000317375.1). Taxonomy (NCBI): domain Eukaryota; kingdom Metazoa; phylum Chordata; class Mammalia; order Rodentia; family Cricetidae; genus Microtus; species Microtus ochrogaster. The sequence goes on along the minus strand of NC_022024.1, from coordinate 31,164,523 downwards.
TAGACCATCTTAATTGACTGCATTTGAATTGGATTGTTTCTGTAAGGACCCTGTGTCCAAAATACAGTCACATTTAAAGTACTAGGGATTAGGATAACTCCAACAAATCAATTTCCGTAGCTCATTCAGTCATTCCCCAGCCTTCTTCCTGGAGTTTCTGAGCTGACCCGTGTCTGTCATATACGTTAGGAACTATTCAGTCACTTAAGACCGTATGATTTAAAATACTATTGAGAAATAAGAATTGAGAAATAAGGGTGCTAGTTATGGATTACAGAGAGAAAATTAAATGAATGATTATGACAGGTTCCCGAACATCAATTTATTGATTTCTGTTTCTTCAGTGCCTAGAATTAAGTTTCAGGTGGTTTTGTTTTTTTATCACCTTTTTATTAAATATTTCCATATAAAGAGTGGTAGGACATCTTGTGATTATTTGCCAATGTCTGTTTTATATGGTTGTCAAAAAAAGTAGGTTTGCTTTTCTAGATATTTGAAGACGATCTTGGAATTCAGGTCCTAGAAAATAAAACAAACCCTGTTTATTTGATAAAAGTCACATTCCATGTTATTTGAATCAGAAAAGCAAAGTTCTATAAGGAAGGAGCTGAACATCTGGGCTTCTCCAGGCCTGAATAGCAATGTGATCTGGCTGGTTATATGCTGCCCCAGAGCAAAATTAATAATCACATTCAAGCTGGTCACATCAGTGCCAGACAGCCCTCTTGTCTTTCAGAAGGACACAAGAGATCATGTAGACCAATTCAACCATTGAAGAACTGTGGGGTGAGCCTCAGTGAAGTTCTTCTGAGAAAGGGAGAGGGACCGGTCTGCTAGAGAGTCAGAAAACAGCAATTCATTGGCTTCCTGGTCAGCCATTATGACATAGCAGAAAGAAAAATGCTATACAAAATTTGCCTTGTTCCTTACATGCATTATTTAAACCTTGGTGACAGAAGAGATAGATTCTATGTTTAGTTGTAGCAGAAATGGCTTGGATTTGGCGAGCCGTCCATTCTGCGGTCTTGAATAAGGTCAGATGTAACCTATCCATTCTGCGGTCTTGAATAAGGTCAGATGTAACCTATTTCTTTTCAAAACTCTCCTCAGCACTCTCCGCCCTTGGGTTTGCCCTCTTACTATTTTTCCCTTTCTAACAAAAGTTCTCAGAAGAAATGTCTGTACTCCCTGGCTCGCCTTTTGGTTTAGTGAGCCCGGCTTGATGATATCGGCCTCTCCCCTGATCCTGAAGTTATTTATAAATGACGGCCAGTAGTGTGCTGCTAACTGCCCAAATCCAATTTCAGCTTCCTGCTCCTTATTAACCTTATCTACCAATGGCCCGTGATTCTCTTGACCGCTGTTCTCTCCAATGTGTAACACTTGGGCGTCTCACCCCCCAGTGCTGCACTCCCTGTCTCCTTTGTGGGCCTCCCGACCCCTGCCTGCACCTTGATGCTCTTTTTTTCCCCTCAACCAGCATGAACGTTGCTACCTTGTATATAGTTTCATGGCTTCCCAAACTCAGTGCCCAAACCTGGGGATGCCCTTACCCCTAAACCTTCTTCCATGGAAATCAAGGGGGTCAAACGTTGATGGGAAACAAAGTCATATGGAGCAGGGCAGGCAGCCACTGGTATCGAAAGCACAGGAGCCTTGGCACAAGCACATTCTGCTAAGTGGAAGCCAGGGAAGCCATGTTACACTGGATGGGATAGGTAGCAGACAGCTGGTAAAGGAAGTGCTACAGAGTGAACGGTGGAAGGCCAGACAGAAGCTTGCAGCTAAAAGGTAATTGGGACAGCTGTTTCTTGTGGAGAGGCTGGAAGTATGCTTGGGCATTGAATAGAATGAGGAAGTAGAATAAAGGCAGGATATTGGAGAAGGAGGAGAGACTGGTTGGAAGAAAGCTGGGGAGGAGGCTGGGGATTCAGAGACAAGTAGAGGGATTGGTCAGTAGTAAGGAGATCTCTTCTCCAACTGAAGGGAAGGCATGGAGGGTGGCCATTCCTGTGTGTGGAAGCTGGGGAGAAGGTACAGCTGGGTTTCCTCTCATGCTTTCTATTTTCTGGTTGGGTATAGCAATAATGGGGGAGACTTAAGGATAGAGAAGATATTTAAAAAGCTAACTCAGGGTTAGTGGTGTAGCTTAGCAGGTATAATGCTTACTTAGCCCAAAGCCCTAGGTTGAGTCTCCAGCACTCTATAGAACTAGGTACACATAATCCCAGAACTCAGGAAGCAGGAAGACTGGCAGATCAAGTTCATCCTGGGATACATGAAGACCTATCTAAGGAGGGTGGTATCAGTAAACAGGAAAAAGAATTTACTAAGAAAATGGGTTAGCACTGGACGACCGTGGTTACTGCTTATTTTAGACTTTCAGTCATCACGTTCTGTGGAAAATGTAGAAATTGGAAAGACAGTGGCCCTTTAAGGCATAGAGTTGTTCCCAGAGGCTGGCTTCTTCATCCACCTGGGATGAGAATGCGGGCTGGTCACTTAACCTTTGTGAACAGCATCATTTCTCATGTGCAGAATTGGAGATAGTATTGCCCAGTTTGCAAGGTGACGCTAAGAATTAGATTAAAGCCAGCCGTGTGCTTCTTGCAGGCAGTGAATCACTGTGATAAGAGAGTCTGCTCCGTTGAGCTGGCAAACCACTTTAGAATCACTGATTAACCTGTGTAGGTGCGGGGATGCCCACGAGGTCTCACCAGACTCCCTTGCTCTCACTGGAAACAAGGAAGAGGGCTACGTGACTTATTCTAGGAACACCAAAACATCCATAACCTGTCAGAGACCTCCTGCCAAAGAAGGTTCAGGGCCACTGGGAAGCTGGGTTCCATACTCACTGCAGACCGGGATTAATTGGCTCTATGCTCACACCTGGAGAAGTGAGCCATTGAGCTCACAACCTTATAGTACCAGGAATCCCTGGAAGAATACTGTAGAACACCCACGTTGCTAGAGTCAATCTGGTTCTGACCAGTTCAGTCGCAGACCCCCTTAAGGACTCTCCCTCTTTAGAAAAGGTCTTCCTACTATAACTGCTCAGATTATGCTAATTTTTCTTTACAAGATTTAAAATGTATTCATTTAATTTTCATGCTGATGAGTGTTTGCTTGCACATTTGTGTGTGCCCCAATTGCACGCCTGGTACCCAGTGAGGTCCGAAGAGGATACGGATGTCCTGGAAACTAGAATTACAGAGAGTTTTAAGCTACCATGTGGGTTCTAGGAACTAACTGAACCTTTGTGAAAGCCGCAAGTGCTCTTAACCACAGAGTCACCTCTCCAGGGCCTGTCATAATTTTATAAGAATATTTGAATACATAAGAATGTAGTAGTTCTGTCCACAAGGATTAATAATCTAACCCTGCATTCACACTATTCACGTACCACAAAGCATATGAAATATATGTAGCATTCTTAAATATAAATCCATGTTTCAGCACTGTATCTATAATCCTTCACGATGTGTTGACAATCTGAAGTAAAAAATAGAAAATTTTTCTTAGGAAAGCCTTTTTTAATGGGCTCTGGGAAGGTTTATCCATCCAGTCATAGGGGAATGGACTGTGTACATACTCTGTTCATCTACCCGTGCTAATTGTGGAAGGGACCACAGAGAGCCATAATATAGTATCTGCTAAAAAGACCCTACAGTCTACTCGGGAAGCTAAGTCTAGTACACTCAGTGCTCCACAGCAATACACACTCAAGTAGTAATGAAAGACAACAGTGTGCTTTTATGGCCTAGGAGGAAACTATGGGAAGAGTGAGGGTCGTAAATCCATAGCTGGTTATGTCTGTGAAGGAAGAGATGTCTGTCATCTGCAGCACTCAGGGAAGGCAGGGAAGGGGGTGTGGTCTTGAGTAGCGTTTGTGTCAACACTGAGGGATGGGGTAAATGATTAAAAAAAAAAAAGAAGTTGAATGGAGCTTGAACAAATGAGGCGAGATGTCCAAATGCAGATAGTATGTGGAAAACAAACTGGATCCCGGTCAGGCAACAATCCCAGGGGTCAGCCAGTGTTTCTCTGAATGAAAATGTTCCCTGCTTGGCAAAGTCGTGGTTAGACAGCCTACCAACCCGTCGCTGCTCCTTGACAGGTCTGCCCAGATGACAACACACACGTGTACTTCACTGGGGCGGCAAGGACGGTGGGCCAGGCAACATCTGGCTGAGGCTGATTAACTGGCTTTCTCTAGCTAGTGCTGATGGAAATGGAGTTACTGGTTACATTGAGTGTCTCCCCAAAACAGAAGGTGTTAGTAATTGTGTCCAAGGCTGTGGCAAAATGCCTGAGGAAAACAACTGAAGAAAGCATCTATTTGGACTCACCATTGGAGGAGGGTCTAGTCTGTGGTGTCAGGGAAGTCACGGCAATGGCCTGCATGAGGTAGCCGTCACATGTATGTATAGCTAGAAAGAATGCACAGAGAATGCTGGCCCTCCACTTTCCCTTGTCGCTTTCACTGAGTCCAGAATTCCAGCACACAGGATTGTGTCAATCACAGAGCTGGTTTTAGTTCCACAAGTAACTTAGTCTAAAAGCTCTGTCTCATATGTGTTTATCTGGCTGACTTGCTCTGGCCTGGTTGACGTTATCAACCGCCACACCCACCAGCCTAAGAACTGAGGTTCTATAACAAAGCCAGCAGAAACCTGTTCTCAGTAGCTCATGCCATCAGGATGTCCTGTGGTTCTCCCAAACTGTGCTTCCTGTCCAGCGGATCATCTGGTTTTGATCTTGGTTTTCAGATAATCTCTGGTCTTTGTTAACACTACGACAAATACTTGCCTTCTCACCCTGCACCCAGGACCACTGACTCCTCAGCAGTTAAACTCAGTTGCTCCAGAATGTTTCAAGATTCCAAAGGAAGAAATATTTGCTCTCTGGCCACTTTCATGGGCCGGATATTGTGGCTTATGAATTGGGCCAGGATAGGGACAATAACAAATATCACATATTACTTCTACTCTAGGCACTACTATGCTATGTGCTTCACATATATTAGCCATTTGAATTATTTTAGTACGATAATATACCCAGTTCCTACTCTCACAAAGCTTACAGTCTGTAAGTCCCCCAGCCCTGTAATTAATTGTAGCTATAGTTGAAGGATGTGGGCTAAGTTCCGGAGCAGAGGTTAGGTTCACTTGAAGTCTTTTTTATTTTCTTTAAGTAGGCCTACAAAAGCATGGTTGATAGATTGGAAAGATGGGCGGGCTGACAAGTCAAGCCACAAGGACAGCTTTTCTGACAAGTGGATATGCCCGCAATTAGCATGGAGATGCTAAAACCGAGGTGTGCGGTTGCAGATAGAAGAGATCCAATGGCTGGGTCTAGTCAGCATACAAGAACAAAAAAGGCCGACATCACAAGCTTTCTGAGAGAACGGTCTGTTCTTGTTCAGCTTCACCCGGAACCCTCCCAGGCCCAGGTAACAGGGAATGGCCATTGCTGCCTACCACCCTGGAGATGTGTACCTCTGCCGCTGGTGCCTCCTCCTCCTCCTCCTCCACACCCTTGGCTCCTGTCAGGGTTTTCACAGAGGATGTCTGCCAAGGCTTCTCCTCTCTCGTCACCTTCGCAGAACCTCCCAGGAGTGCTCGGTGTCAGCTGACTGACTGGCTAATCACCAGCTGCAGTTGTAGGTGATTATCCCTGTGGCCTGACAAGGGCCTTCTGTCCAGGGATGATAATTACACCGGCAGCGTTGGTGGGGACTTTGGGTGTCAGGGAGCCTGTTAGGAAGCGTTTTGTTGATACTGGTTTAGAAGACTGCTCTGTGGTGCCAGAGACAACAGTCTCAGCTAAACGCTGTAATCAGGGCTTCACAGTTCAACAGCAGTCTGGGGCTGAAGCCTAGAAGGTGAAAATTAAGGCCGTTCGGGTTTCTGTTGTCCCACAACCAAGAGGGCGTCAGCCCTAAGTGGAGTCTTTCTCGTGTCCAGGGTCTCAGAAGACTCTTGGAAAAGAGAAGGCCGGGGCGGGGTTGGGGGGTTGGCAAGAGGTGAGTAGATGCCTGTGACTGGCTAATTATCTGATTTATGGCCTCAGCCTCTTCCAGAAGTGGGTTCACAAGACACAAGAGCAGTATTGCCAAGGACAGCTTCAGCGACAACCGCGACAGGGACTTTCAGAGTGATGGCGGGAAAGCCGAGCCCATTGAAAAGAATCAGTTTGAGCTAAGGCCTAGTTAAATGTGAAACAGGAAGAGGAGTGTACAGTTCAAACTTAAACATAGCTCGTGGCATCTTCTCCGCACCCTCCAGACACAAGGCCTCAAACATGTCTGTACCTTGTCTGCTTGCCCCTGCCGATGCCAGGTATTAATAAAGATGGTGGCGCTGTCACCACCATTCAGTTATGTGCGCTAAGAAGACGGATGTCACCCTGAAACTTGCCTTCTACTTAGTAATTTAATTGCTTGGTTTTTCACTTTATTTTTCTTCTCTTTCATTTTTTGCAATTATTTTGTCTATTAGACTTCTATATTCTCCACCACACTTTTTTTCCAATACACTTTTGTGTAGAGACCCCTCAAGAGACCCTTGTATGAGGCTGGACTCCCCTGAGACTGCCAAATACGTGCAATTCTAAGGCTCCCTCCCTGGCATTACTCTGTTTAATTGAATTTATTATTATTATTGCATCTTTTTCTTTGTTTTTCATACTGTTGAAGCACACATTCAAGTAGTTTTATTTTTAAAAAAATGGGAGGGGAATCCGTAAAGAAGTGCACAAAACTTGAATTTCTAAGTCCTTGTAAATGTGAACATGCCAGAATTCTTCCTCTGAAGCTAATTAAGGCTGTGGCTTGGTGTGTGATTCCAGGGTGAACCCGAGTTTTCTTGGGTGAACTTGGTGTAGTGGATAGGAGGACCAATAATATCAGTTCCTTTTTTAGTGGCCGTTTTCCTCTCTGGGAGTGTCAGGATCATCCTACCTACATCCATGTCCTTATGTGTCACCAAAATGTGACTAAGCAGCTGCCTTTTTCTTCTTGTTTGCACCTCTTAGGTGCTTTAAGCATGAAGATATATTTTTTTGAAAGTTTCTCTTCTGTCCCATTCTCTCTTTCTTCAGATGTTAGACTTCTATAATATTTTCTTGGTATTTTCTAGTCTTTAGCTTGTATTTGCCAAGTTTTTTTTAAAAAAATACATTTATTTTTATTTATGTGTACGTGTGTGTCCATGTGCAAATGTCACATGTGCTAGTGCCATGGATGCTGGAGAGGGTGTTGGATCCCCTGGAGCCAGAGTTTAAAATAATTATGAGCTGCCTAAAATGGGTTCTGGGAACTGAACTTGTAGCCTGTGCAAGAGCAGCAAGGACTTTTAACCCCTGAGCCATCTCTTCAGCCCCTTGCTATTTATTTTTATTTTTCTCATATATCTTAGGAGTTTGCTTAGAATCACTAAACTGAATATTTAAAAGAATGTGTTCAGTAATGTTTCCAATTTCACAAAGCTCCCTATAGTCTGTTCCTTTCTCTGGTCACCGTTTTGCTTTTCTCATTGTGAACCGTCAAGCATCTCGGGCTCTGTGCTATGGTGAAATTCTTGGCCAGTTTCTGGAGTTGTGCTTTGCTCTTAAGTCTGTCTTGGTCAGCTGTACTCTCTCCTCTGGCAATGAGTGGTTTTCTGTCGATGGAGAAGCCGTCTGGAAGCTCTATTCATAGCACATTTTTGATTTCCGGGTTTCACGCTGCGGAAAGCTGCATGTCCACATAGTAACCAGGGAACCCCGGATTCCACTGCGCAGGCTGCTCTGGATCCCATTTCCGGGAAGACCTTACAAGATGTTTGAGCAAACAAGCTTCTGCTTCATTCTACAAGACCAGAAGTCACGTGTATGTGCATGTGTGTTCATGTGTGTGTGACAGAGTGTGTGTTTGGAGGGGTAGGTGTGTGCATCTGTGTTTGCGCATGTGTGTGCATGCATTGTATGTGTGTTTGTGTGTGTGTGTGCGCACTTGAGTGTGCACCCGTTTGTGTGCATGCATGTCTGTGTATGCAGACATCTGTTTCTGTGCTTGGAGGTATGTGTGCACTCAGGTGTATGCATCTGGGTGTTTCTGCATGTGTGTATGGTATGTGTGTTTGTGTATGTGTGTGGGTTTGTTTGGAGGTGTGTGTGTATACTTAGGTGTGCGCATCTGTGTGTGTTTGTGCATGTGTGTGCATGCGTGTATGGTATGTGTGTTTGGAGGTTCGTGTGCACTTGAGTGTGCTCATGTGTGGGTACATGCACATGTGTGTGCATGCGTGCAACTCATGTGTGTGTGTGTGTGTGTGTGCATTTGGAGGTGTGTGTGCACTCAAATGTGTGCATATCTGTATTTGTGTGTGTGTTTGGAAGTATGTGTGTACTTGAGTGTGTGCATGTGTGTGTGCATATGTGTTGTGTGCATTTCACACATCTGTTGGGTGTTTGTGCGTGTGTGTTTTCGGGGAGATAAGAGCGTGGATATAGGTAGAAAAGCAACTACTAAAATCACAGACTTTAAAACTCATTCCCAGACTCTGCACAACTTCCCAGCTTCTTCCTCCAGCTGTCTTCATCTTCTAGGACAGAAGCCCGTCTTCTCCAGTGGGAGAACCACGATGCTTCTGTTGACTGGAAGCATCTACAAACACCTCAGATCTGATCTGTGTCTACCTCTCCGCATGGGCCAGCATTTCCCCTTTCTTCCTGGTTAGGAATGCAGTCAGATCTTTATGCCTGTATTGGTTTTCTACAGTTGTCTTCACTGTTGTGAGAACATAACATTCTTTTTCCAGCTTTTCTCCAAAATCTGAAGAAAATAAAAACAAATCTATAAATCAAGGTTCAGTACACACCTTGAAAGAGAAGCTGGGGCTTCTTTATTCATTAAATTATACTCTGGAATGAAAAAACAGCTATCTATGAAAAGCAGTGGTAATATTTCCAAGCCCAAGTTCCTCAAGGAGCCCAAATACTGTTTTTCTCATCCAGAAGTAGCTCGGGGTGATGATTAAGACACAAATTCCACCAGGACTCAAATCCCAGCCCAGCCCTCGCAAGCTTGTTACTATGAGTCAGGTTTTGTATCCCTGTGCCTCAGCAGGCATGTATAGAAAGAGATATGATATAAATCATAGACTTCTCCATCTCCCTCTGGGCTGAAGTGGGGTTGGTATGAGTCCATCCCCATAGAGTATAGGGACAGTGAGCTCAAGAGTTGGTGGTCAAACACCACCTCTGTAGGAGGCACGAGAAGGAAAGCAGAGGTGGAGCCTAGCGGTCCTTGGGCATCTTCTTACTTAGTTTGATAGCATTTCTTACCTAGCAGTCCTGGAGGAAGTGATGCCCTAGGTTGATGGGGAAAAGACCAGCAGACTGCTGTAACTGTGATTATGGGCAAGGAGCCTGGTTTCTGTAGCAAACCCTTGGATCAAGGAAAGAGAAGAGATGGAAAGTTACAAGTTCACCATTGCTGTGGCCTGCACCGATAAAAGAGCAAGCACTGAGAACCGCTCCGAGACCACAGGCTTAGGCACATCGTAGCGGGGCATTTCCTGCGAACTGTGGGCTTGGGTACATGCGTACATCACCTATGAACCATGGACTTAGGCACTGTTAACAGGGCATCACTTATGAACCATGGCTTAGGCACACGGTAGCAAGGTGTCATGTATGAATTGTAAGCTGAGGCACATGATAACAGGACAACACATGCTTAGAAACAGGGAAAACTGGAAATGACTCAGAAAGAAAACACATGACTATTCAGGACTTTAGGTGAACAGTGGGTGGCATCTCTTGCTCTGAACCCCATTTGAAGGACCATTCCTTCACTAGAGTGCTATAAAGCTTCTCAGTCTGCCCTTCCGCACAATGAGTATTTGCTTCATGGACTGTATCTTTCTTGATCTTAACTCTTGGCCTTTTTGAAGTAGATACTAGTAATTCCATGAGCTCAGAAAAAGATAGGCCCATCCTAAACCCAGGTCCATCATCTTTTCTGTTTTCCATGTAATTATTATTATTATCATTATTATAAGCTCTGAGCATCCCCACCACGTTTGGACCACCTACTCTACTCTTTGCCTTCCACGACTCATCCTTCAAAATGAGATCCTTTGTTCTCAGTGTCCTGCTTAACATGATCGACAGCTGTATAGCTAGGATTCCCCATCACTTTTTATAAGTCTTCCCCTTTCTTCCTATTTCTATTTTCTAACATGAAACAATTTCTGCTTGCCAACCTACTTTTCCCCCCCATCTCTCTCCTTTCTTGAGGGCTTCTTGCCTGGATGCATTCTCTCCAGCCCCCCAAACCCAAGGTGCTTCCTTTTCCTTCCTTCCAAGGCCCCCAGAGAGGCCCACATTTCACCTCCTCCTCCTTCCAGCCCCAACCCTAGTTGCGGTTCAGCATCTTTGCTTCCCACCAACATTTTCTGTTGCTATGGAAACTAAGCGGCAGTGCTGGAAGGAGGGGGAGTCTTGGAGTGCAGTCTCTTGCTGGTCTGGGTGTAGGAGGAGATGGTAGGCAGCTGGGGTAGAGGGAGAAGGAGGAAGAGAGGGGAGCCTAGAAAACTCTGCATCAGACACCAACAGATCCTTCTGGGGAGAAAGGGATTTTTCTTCTCTCTCTTTTCTTTTCTCTCTCTCTCTTTTTCTCTCTCTCTCTCTTTCTCTCCCTCTCTCCCTCTCCCTCTGTCTGTCTCTCAGCTCAAGAGAGACAGAGGGAGAGCAGCCCAGAGCTGGCTTAGCAGCTGCAGCTCTCGGATGGCTGAACAGAAGGAGGCTGAGTAGGCGGCCCCTGTGGTGACGGAGCCTGGTTCCCAGGCTGCTTGTAATCTGTCCTTAATTTGCCACTGAGGAAGTTAACTTTATGTAGCTAAGAAAAAGGAAGGCTCAGGGGAGCCATCATCACAGAAAATAAATATGTTCCCATTACAAATGAAGTAACAGGATAATTTACAGTCTCTGAAGATGAGGAGACAGGGAGAAATGGCCTGTGTCTAATGAAAAGTTGAAGCTAAAAACCATGATAAAAGCTTTACAGTGGTGGTGGCCGTGTGAGAAACGGAAAGGGGACAAGGAAGGACAGAGTGTCTTCACTGGCAGGTGACTCAGAGCATGCCTGGAAACTCAGTCTGGTTTCATTAAAATGTCTGGGAGCCTCAGCCTGTCCTATAGCAGCAGCGAAGGGAAAGACTTGAGTGTCTTCCACACAGCCAGTGTGGAGCCAGAAGGACAAAATGACCAAGAGCTAGAACCAAACATTACTGTCTACGGCTACAACTGGAAGCAAAGATTTGTCCTAGCAAGAAGTCAGAAAGTTCAACCGAAGGGACTCATGAAGTCCTATACGATATAACCACTCGTTCCAAGCTAGCCTGTTGACCGCTTCTTGTGCGTTAGAGTTGGTCCTAACTCTGACACACAGTGTGAAGGCAAGGACAGTGAGCAGTGAACGGCCACTGATACCACATAAATCCTAGGCAGACAGAAGAGACAGAACCACAGACAAAACCTCACTAACAACAGAATTGACCGTGATCGGCACAGGTGTTCTTCAGATGCAGGAAGCGGCCCTGGCTTCGCTAACTGTGGGAGTCAGGGAATTTGTCTCTGACCCAGCCCTTTCTGTGTATGTTTGGGGCTGGAGAGATGGCTCAGAGGTTAAGAGCACTGACTGCTCTTCCAGAGGTCCTGAGTTCAATTCCCAGCAACCACATGGTGGCTCACAACCATCTATAATGAGTCCACAAGTATAAAACTGCTAGGCGGAGAAAACTCCCTGCTCCAACAGAGAGACAGACCATGGTAGAATACCCAGAAAGCAGAGAGTTGTAGCTGCAGGGACTGTGTGAGGCCGGAATGGGAGGTGGGGGATGGGAAGTAGAGTTAGAAAGAGAATTTGGGGTGAATAATTCTCCACAAAATGCTGGGAGGGGTAGAATGTCATGAGAAGGTTTTCACACTAACGGTCTGACTTTGGGGGCTGGGCGGGAGCCGAGGCCTGTGAGCAGGGCCTCTGTTGGCGATGTAATGTCACCGCGGCTACCTGTGGCCACCAACAAAGGAGGGAAACGAGACGGTGGCACAAAGATGAAATACGATAACATTTGCCTGTGAAAGGAAGATCAAGGGGGTATCAAAGATAGGTAAGACTCGCAGAGATGAATTCAGCCTAAGCAAGTAAAACTTCCTTTCTCCAGGAATGTGCATGACACCACCTAATCTCAACTCACTTGCTGTTTCTCCAAGAGCCACGGGGGGGGGGGGGGGGGGGGGGATCTATTAAATTTTACTCTACCAGCCTCCCTACCAAATGGTCCCTAAATAGAAAATGTATCCTCTTCTGTGTTTCATGAAGCAAAAATTATAGGTCAAGATGGAAGTGCAGCAAGTCCCTGAGGATTATTTTGGAAGTTACTAAACTCGTGACAAGCATCAGCGTGTATGGTACCCACTTAAATACACCATGCTGTGTCAAATGGCAGAGATCGTACAAGTAGACATTGAAATCCCAAAGTCAAGGATGCAGGATCGTTTCCCTCTCAAATCCACCATAAATAAAATGTCAGCGTGAATAAGGAATCAGTCCATCGCTTGTAGTTTATTTACATAATAAATACGGGAATAAATGCTGAATGACCCGTCATCGTGAGCTCTGGTGATTTTAACAGTTCCACCATCTTTCCATTTTTGATGTAGTCATTTCTTTAAAATCTCAGTGTAACGAGGGACAGCTTTCCTTGCTGGAGGATGGATTACCACGGCACTGTCAAGTCTTGGAAAGGCAGTGGCTTCTTAGATACTTAGCCAAGCAGTGTCTCCTGCTCTTCTCCACAGCCCAGCAATGCGGAGAAAGTCATTTACAAGGTGACTCCGGTTTGTCAGTCCTGGAAGACTGGCAGAGAGGTGGAGGATGGGCAGAGGAGTAGGGAGAGCTACCATCGGGATTCTCCACCCCTGTTGGGGTTCTGAACTTAAACATAACCCCAACATTCCACAGCAGGGTCAGTGCCCCTAAATCTCAGACCTGAATCTTGGCCTACTCTTAAAATCAAGCCGGACCTAGTAACGTGTAGCTGGTCATGAAATGCTCACCAGCCCTGATGCGGTGCCCTAGCTCTGTTAACCGGCAGGTCCTGGTTCCTTCCCAGACCTCAGTCTCTCCCTACCTTCCACGCTGCATAAACACATCTAACACATGACTTTTGAAACATCTTATTGAAAATTTCTTTTTAAACAATATATTTTGATTGTGTTTTCCCTTCCTCCAATTCCTCATAGTTCCTTCCTACCTAATTCATAAAACAGACAAAAAATAAGCAATAAAAGAAACAAACATTAGAAAACAAAAATAAACAAAACCAGTAAAACAAAACGCCCAAGCAAAGCAAAATAAGAAAAAGTTTTCAAAAATACCATTGGGTTGGTTTTGTGTTGGCCAACTACTCTCGGACATTGGGCCTGCCTCAAGGTATAGTTGATATACCCAGTGAGACTCCATTGGAGAAAACTTTCCCCATTTGCCAACAGCTATCAAGTTCAGAGAGCTTCTTGGTTAGGGCTAGGAATCTGCTTCCACTTTCCCTCAATGCTAAGACCCCATACGGTTTTAACCTGTACGTGTGCACGCAGCCATGGTCTCTATGGGCTCAACAGACACATTGCTTTTTAGCCAACGGTTTAACCGTGGTTTGCTTTAGGAGAAACGACTGGCCTGCCACCTTCTGTCTGGAAGAATGAGGGCAGCCTGACCCAGTGCCTCTAGGCTGTGTAGGAGGGAGCGTAATCTCTGTTCAACCTTGAGTACTTCTTGGTCTTCAAGTGAGGGCTTCCGGTTGAAGCGCCAACTTTAACTGTGTTCCGTTTTTTGGGTCTCTGCTACTTGGGTACTGATTTGCCCTCAGAGCAACACCTCCTTCTACCAGCCTTGCTTTCCTATCGGTTCCTCGCCCTTGTTCCATCCCGGTAGGAGGGAGGCCCACTTCCCTGGCCCTGAAATGGTCCCATCTGTCTCGTCCTGCTGCACCAGCTGATCGCGCCCAGAAGAATTGGACATGGGGTGTTCTGCTCTTTAGCTGTCTCCGTGTTCTGAGCCAGAGTGGCCCTGTCCGCCGGGATGTTCTATTTCTGATGTTCCAGTAACCTCTCCTTGTGCCTGTCCAGACTTGCTACCATCCAATTCTCCTTCTCTCAGGCCTCAGAACCAAGATTGTTTCTTTGGACCTGGCCTCTATACACTCCTCCACAGTCGCGGGATTGGATCCCTTCCACCCAACAGACTGGAAAATTTCTCATAATGCCAGACCACAGGCTGGCGCTGAATGGCTGAGAAGCAGGTCAGAAAATCAAGTGTGGAGGGTTTGTTTCGACCAGTTTGAGCGGAATGTACAGCCCAGCAAACCGGTTCCTGTCTATCGCCTGGAATTCCTGGAGCCTTTCAGACAGGGTCAGATCAGCTGTCACTGGGGCTAAGGTCCCCACCTCCATTCCCAGAGTGCACAACAGCATCCCAACAGGAAGTGATGAGTGTTCAGATGAAGGCTCCCTTCTGCACCGCTGGCAGTCTGACTCAGAGTCTTAGATAACTCATTCATGCTCTGTGTCCTGGTTCCACCAACCATGAAACCCAAACAGACACTAATGACACCGTGCCCTCCCATGGCCAGCCGCAAGCTATTTATAGAATGTTAGAATTCAAAGTAGGCATTTTCAGAATCCATCGCAGTGCGGAGATTCTAATTAGTCCCAAGAGACAAGAGCGGATCATACGCATTTGCCAGGTGAAGAAATTGATTCAGAGGAAGTTATAAGACTGGCCCATGGTCATCCAACCAGCTGGTTGAAGGGCTGGGAGAATTTCCATATAAAGTCTGTTCATTTCCAGTTTTCAACATATGGTTCCCTCATAGAATCTTTTAGGAAACATTTTATAGTGTCTTTTCAAATAAGTTCTCTACATCCCTACCTCGACAAAAGATGATTCCATCTTACAAAAGGACATGTGATCTGTGGAGGAAAATAGAAGATATGGTAAAAAGAAAAGTTCCCACAATCCACCTGGTGAGAGAAGCCCAGAATAGATTAGGAGAAGACCTGCAAGGGACCGGCAGGTCTGCACGGTTTCTCGAGACAAAGAAAGCAAGCCAAACGTTGCAAGATTCTGCGGATCTTCGTGCTGCCAAATTTCTAAGACATTTCTTGATTTGGTGTTGCCAGTGGTTGCTGTCACCAAGGGAAATGATTCTGGAATTCAGGTTGAGTCTGGTGCTGAGCAGGAACGCCATAGTTTTCTAATGAGGCGCCACGCTCTGCTTCTCCAGTTCTGACGTTTCCCTCCCTGGAAACGATGAGCTCCTGGGCTTCTCCTTTCTCAACCACGGAGAAATGACGACATCCGTTTGGAGCATTGTTACCATCTCAGGGTGCGGAAATACCAGGATCATGGGTAACAGGTTTAAAAAAAAACAAACCCTGGCATCTGACAGAAGTATCTGGTGATGGGCTGGTGTGGGATCCCTCTGACAGTCCAGTTGCCTTTGCATCTCAGTGAGCACCCCCTTCAAGCATTCTCTCCTTTCCATATCTACCACATTCAGCACCCCAGTCTTAATGTGATATTTCACAGGCAAATCATTCAGTCTACTGAGGTGGGAGTTCGCCTGTGGGCTTGCTAAGGGTGGTGCTTGGAGAATTGATATCTCCTTCAACAAAGAAGCTGAAATTCTACCTCAAGAAACAACTTCTTCCAGGCCGTGCCAAATACATGGATTCCATGCTCTGGTCACCCAAAGGTTAGTTAAAAAAAAAAAACAAAAACAAAAACAACCACTCAAAGTGTCCACCACAACTCAACTCAAGCTTTGATAAATACTCCATTGATTTTCAAAAATGTCATTTGGCCCTATGAATACACATTCAGCTGGCATCCCCCCTAATCTGTTAACATTCTGTATGGACCAAACCCAAGCAGATTGTTAGCCTATAGATGGGAATTTGAACAACGTATAAACTAACCTTCTTGCTTTCCTAGATAAAGCAATCAAGGCAGGTGCATTTCCAAAACATCCAGAGCTATTCGGGAATCCTCTTGTAAATAAGTGGGGTGCAATAAATTCTAAAATCTAAAGAGAACTGGAATAGAAGATTCCAGGCCCCCTGAAGCTTTATTTGTGTTCTTTCTGCTTTTCCGGGTCTTCTCAACATCCATGGCTATGTTGTGAGGATGCCATAAAACTCATCAGATCAACAGGACTGAACTTTCCGGTTCATCCACACTTGAAAGGTTTCATGCTTGCAGCTTGAGTGTTCAGGTCTCACCCTTAGGCACAGCTGAGCCTCACCTGCCATCTGGGGAGGCCTGTTCTCATCCTTCAAGGGAATGGGAGCACCTGCCTGGGAAACTTGACAAAAGCTACGTGATACTGTGTGGTTCCTTTCTTGGAGGAGACACCCCAGAAGGAGATGCTTACATCACCCATGTTCTCATCTCCCAAAGCCCTTGGGTTAGTCGTAATTTTTTCCAAAGACCCGCAAAGTCTAGGCCCTCTGTGAACTGCAATTCTATGTTGAGATTAGTTTTCATCGAGTTTCTCCAATGGCTTTATGGGAGAATAAAGGAATTACTGCCAAGAACTCTGTGCCTTCCTGCCTCCTCCTCTACTTTTTCTTCTTCCTCCTTCTCTATAATTTTATGTAGCATTAAAAATTATTCTAGTGTCATACTGATTTTATCTTATTTTCCTGGGTGTGTAATATCATCCATAAAGCATGCCTAGCATTTTATCTTCACCAGCAGGAATAGGCCACCTTTTGACTCTCAAAAATCATCAGAGGTTTGCAATATTTTCTTTTTCAAAAGAAAAGAAAAAGGCTTAGGGCTGTGTGTAGCTTGGTGGTAACATTCTTGCCTAACCTTCAAAATATCCTACCTTCAATTTCCAGGTTGGCAAGAGAAGGGAAGGTGGGAGGGGAGGGGAGAAGATGGGGAAGGAGAAGAGGAGAAGGAGGAGTGGGAAGGGGGGAGGGAGGCTGGGGATTTTTGTCCATCTGTGCTGTTAGAAATTGTTTCTCTGGGATGCTGAACGAGGGAGGCTGCTGTTTCTCCCTGACCCTCACTCTCATTCATCTTAATCTACTTTGACCGACCAGTCACCAAGTCTTACTGATTTTACCTTTTAAATATTTCTCAGATTCCTCCTCATGGGTTTATTTGTTGCAAGCTACAGTGTTGATTCATGCTCAAAACCCTTGCCTGATTTACCCTCATCAGTACCACAACCCAAAACTATTGCTACATCTTGGGAAAGAAAGTCTTGGGTCTCTTGGCTCGTTGTAACATGGTAGCCTAAGAATCAATGTGCCAGAATGAAACAAGCCCAGGGACATTCCTCTAGCATGGTCATTATATACATTGAATGTAAATTATTTAAGAAAACACTTATGCCCCTTCAGAAGGAACCTCTTCTTAATGGAAGCATGTTGTATTCATTCCTCTGTACATGGCATTTAGTTATATATGATGTTCATTATGGGTATTCACTTAACTTTGTAGAATGGGTGATTGAAACCTCATTCAAGTCATGTGTTCCCTTACCCTATCTAAAGCCTGTAAAATCTCTCTCTCTCTCTCTCTCTCTCTCTCTCTCTCTCTCTCTCTCTCTCTCTCTCCCTCTCTCCCTCCCTCCCTCCCTCCCTCATCTTTCTCCCTCTCCTTCCCCTTTCCTCTTAGTCTTCCCCTTCTCCATGGATTATCCTCACCAATGCACAGCATATTACACATATGGCATTGACTTCTGACCTGATTTTAAAATGCTAGTTATGCTACATTGCTCCCAAGTTAGCACCTTTCCTTCATTAAAGCAAAACCTCTCCAGAGCTCTAGCAGTGAGCTTTTCTTCCTCTAGCAGAAGGCATTTTCTCCTTATCTTCTGCCAAGACTGGCCTAAACACAGTTACCATGATGTCCTCAGGAACAAATCCAAGGGTCAGCTTGTGGCCCACATTTTATCTGCCTGTCAGCAGTATTGCACTTGAACTTTTTCTCTTCTATCATAGCGGATTCTCTCCGTTTTCTGCCTTTCTGGTCATTCTTCAGTCTTTCTTATTGGATGTCCCTCCACCAATAAGATTGAGAGATTGAGTATTCCTCTGTTATTTGGTTGCACTAGGCTTTCTCCTTGGTCTTTTTCTATACACTTATATACCTTTTTTTGTACACTTCCTAGGTGACCACATTCAGTCCTGTGTCCCTGTTTTCCATATATATCTAATGACTGTCACAGTTAGTTATAGCCTTAATTCAGACCTCCCCCTGATCTCTGGAGTCTGTAGAAGTATTTCACTACAATATCCAAATGCCTTCTGGATATGCCCACTTAGATATATCATAGAAACTTCAAGGTTAATGTATCTAGAACTCCTGCCAATGTTCTACATCACAAACACACTCGCACACACATGCTTTGATTTCTCAATCTTCCGGTAGGGTGCTGTGTTCATTTTTCCTGGTACTCAAAAGAAAACCCTCAGTCACCTTTGAATTCCTTCTTTCCTATTCCACATGCGTTCCCTTAGCAGACTCTCCTATCTAGCTCTAAAAATATCCACAGACTCATGAGTGCTCAATATTTGCCACCTGGACTGAACGACCATTGCCTCATCCCTGAGCTACCATAGCAGCCTTCTGGCTGGTCCCTCCTCCTTCTTGACCCCAAAGGCCCCCTAAAGGCAAAGTGGTTTTCCTGAATTACAGGAGGTCTCCTATTACTCTGCTCAGAACTCTACGTTGCTTTCCCATCCCACAGAGAGTAAAACCTGAAATCCTTTCGATGGCACCTGAGACCCCTCGCGAGCAGCCTGTGCCTTCCTCCCTGATTTCATTGCATAGTGTTCTCGCCTTGAACACACCACTACGCTTATT
This sequence comes from Microtus ochrogaster, assembly GCF_000317375.1. Taxonomy (NCBI): domain Eukaryota; kingdom Metazoa; phylum Chordata; class Mammalia; order Rodentia; family Cricetidae; genus Microtus; species Microtus ochrogaster. Next base: position 31,145,592 of record NC_022024.1, on the reverse strand, counting down.
CCATCCTCCTCCTGTCTGGATCCAGCCAGAACCCTCCAGCACACCTGCGGGGCTGGCTGAAATACTATTTCTCAGGATCAAGTCCGAGTGTCTCCACCTGAAGAGAGTTCTCGCCCTGTGACCCTACGCCTGCCACCCTTTGTAGACAGCCGCTTGTGAAATTATTTGCTGCCTAAGTAGTGGCTGACAACCTCCCCCACTTACTACCTCACACACCAGGTTGGAGGCATCACGAAAATTTTCAATTTTGTTGTTATTTTTGGTCTGGTTGGTATTTTGAGCTGTGCAGGCTTGAAGCTTTATTTCGTCTTGATTCGACTTAAGTCTTTGGCTTTGCACTTTATTGCTTCACCTCTCATGTCTAGAACAGTACCTGGGTAACTGTTGGCATTTGGCAATTGTTTTTGAATGAATGAACAAGCTGTCTTGGAAGAGGGTCCATGAAGAGAATCCTGTCGCTAATATGTACATTTGCATCTACCATGGCTTTATCAGTGCAACACTTTAAACGATTGCACTAGAAGGCTCAAGACAAGATAATAATAATTCTCAGAGAAGGATCTGAGACGACAGAGTGCCAAGGCTGCTGAGAGGGCTGCTGGTTGTTATGGCAACTCTTCAAGTCAGGCAAGTTGGCAGGCAGCGTGCACTTATGAAAACATGTTTATGGAGCCTCCTAAACATTTCTCGAAATTGATTATCCATGCATTGGGTTTGTTGCCTCCTATTAGGAGTTACTTGCCACGCATGCACAGTAAGCTGGGGGTACCTTGCAACGTCCCCTAAAGAGCATTGTGCTGGCTTTTGTTAATGCATGCAGGCCTTAACTTAAAGTTGAACAAGGGTTAAGGCATAACTTGCCAATTAAAAATTCTAGAAGATTTCATGTCAGAATGAGAAAACGATTCCAGACAGAGCTGTGGCAAACTAAACAGATGAAATAACCTCAACCAAATCATCTTCGTGCTTCTTAGAGGGTGCTCTGCCGTCATCCCTGGATGATTCCCTCTGTGGTCTTCCTTTCCACCTATTATCAGCAAATATCCCATGGAGACCTCAAATATGGAATGGGCCTACATGTATAATATCCCTGTTCCTCTACAGCTCAGACTTGCCAAATATTCTTTTCTTAGGAAGTCATAAAATCCCACATTTTTGTCTCAGGCTTAAGAAGACTGAATAGTTTTCCTCGGTGTCATGGAGAAATAGGAATGACACCCAACACTCATCTATCTGAATCTAAAGACATATTTTTAATATTTCACATGTTTTTTTTTTAAAAAAATACTATTTGAGAAATCACCCTGCGTTAGCAATGGAGCTTGGAGAGCCTTGATTGGATGATTGCTGAAATGTCGCTGCTGTGACATCAGGGGTGCCAAGGTCAAAGCTGCTGTTCCCACCACAGCGTCAGAAGGGGAAACTGTCACTGTGGGGCTTTGCTGTTCATTGAGTTGGGCTCATTCCGTTTGTCAGCTTCTCCATCAAGGGAGTAACACGACAACTATTTCCCTTCACGTCTTTGACCCCTGGCACCCCACTCAGCGAGCAGCCACTGTCCATCCCATAGGATGGTTATTCTTAACTTGTATCTGCCAGAAGAGGTAGCGTCACATGATCCTGAACCGACTTCCATCAGGTTCTCAGTAAATAAAGTGGGTCATGTCATTCACCAATGCTGTTCTCACAGCACAACAATCTAATCTTTTTCTGCCTTACAGACAGAAGGGGAGATCTTTATAGAATGGAGCACTCCATGGGAGCACCTTGAAACACAGAGGCGCATAATGTTATAGCTCTCCAGGCCCTCCCGACCCCTTGTCCTGGACTTATAACTTTAACACACTCTCTCCTGGATTCATCTTATGAAGCATAATTGTAATCTTATCAGCCCTCTAACCGGCTTTTGTAGTAAGATCTTATGATTCTCTGAATTTCCTCTGTGTCTGTGGTTATGTCCCCCTTTTCATTTCTGATCTTGTTAATTTGCGTATTCTCTCTCTGCC
>NC_022024.1:31139520-31142861 GCF_000317375.1 Microtus ochrogaster | reverse complement strand
TATTCAGGATTGAGACTTCATCCTGATGAATTGTTCCTGTTATGAGTATAAAATGCCCCTCTCCATCTGGATATCCAGATGTTTATCTGGAGGTGCTGTGTATCCAGATGTTGTTTAACTGGAGGTGCTGTGTATCCAGACATTTAACTGGAAGTACTAAATATCCAGATGTTAACTGGAGGTGCTGTGTGCCCAGATGTTGTTTAACTGGAGGTGCTGTGTATCCAAATGTTTATTTCGAGTACTGAGAATATAGTTAAATTGCCTAGCATTTGGAGCCCTGGGCTCAATTCCCAACATCTCAAAGATAAAACCAAGATGTTTACTTTTTAAAAATCTAATTTATAAAAGAATAAGTATTAAAATGTGATAATTTAAAAAAAGACAAGAAAGCCAAATGTCATGGATGTCCTGATTGGGCTTCCACTGTCAATGTTGCACAGCCTAAGGTCATCTGAGAAGAAGGCAGCAGCCGAGAAATTGACTAGATCAGATTGGCCATAGATCAGATTGGCCCACAGGCATGTGAGGGGCTGTCTTAATTATTAATTAATACAGGAGAGCCCAGCGCACTTTGGATGACACCATCCCTAGGCAAGTAGCCCTGGGCTTTATACGAAAGTAACAACTGTATCTACCTCATGGGACTGGGTGGATTTCCATTTATCAAGCGACAGGGGCTGATGGTGTATCTATTATAGACCAGGTTCTGTGCCAGGAACGGGGACTTACATCAACTAAGAATGTAAGTCATAAGTCCTGCCTTCAAGGAGTTTATGGTAGGAGCACAAATGCAACCAGCAACAAACAAGACTCACAATCTGACTGGTGGAGAAGGAAAAGGAGCTCTGTCTATTTACATGGTATCAGGGAAGCCATAGAGGAGGTTACAGAAGGGCTAACCTACTGTCCATCTGTCTGTGTCCCAGTGTCAGGGAAGCCACAGGGGAGGAGGCTGTAGCAGGGGTCACCTACTGTACATCTATCTATGTAACAGTGTCAGGAAGCCATAGGGGAAGAGGTTACAGAAGGGGTAACCTACTGTACATCTGTCTATATATACCGTATCAGGGAAGCCACAGAGGAGGAGGCTATAGAAGGGCTAACCTGCTGTACACCTTTCTATGTAATGGTGTCAGGGAATCCATAGGGGAGGAGGTTATAGCAGGGCTAACGTACTGTACATCTGTCTATGTCGTGGAGTTAGGAAAGCCACAGGGGAAGAGGTCACAGCAGGCACATGAAACATTAGAAACATCACCCACATGTCAAAACAGATGTTTTCAAAGTAGTAGATGCTGTTGATCACAGACATATTTAAATTATTTGAGCTCTGACTGTCTGGCCTCTGTCTTGTACACCTCAGAGCATTTTCTTCATATGGCTCATTCCCTACACGGGAATAAAGATTGCGGAAACCTCTCCTTGTGGTCCCTCAGCTTTGAGTTGATCCGCTCCCTTCTCCCCCAGGCACATCGCAGGAGCCTGTTTCCTCTTCGATAAAAATACGGAGCATGGTGCCCATCTCGACTAATAGTAACCGAAGTAGCTACGGTATCTGAAAGCACTTTACAAATCGCAGGGTGCAGTATAACTCAAGGGAACATCTAAGGGAAAAGGTTAGCCTTGGTGAGCACCCTTTTATTAGCAGCCTGGGTCTCTAACTGCACCGTCTTTCCAGTAACCAGTCAAATGCTAATAAATCCTGTATGCATAACCAAAACTTATTGTCAAAATTATCCTGAAGCATGATGATCTGATGCTATTGACACAAGGCCCATGAGATCATATTACCGCCACCATGGTCCTGTTGTCATGGTAACCATAGCAGGCTGGCAAGAAAGTTCTCTGACAGTTGAATTGGAAAGAAGGAGAAAACTCAACCCACTTCCTGCATTAAATGAATTACAAGTACGTGTAAAGAAAAAAGAAAGAAAATTGCTAACCCTTAATCAACTGCTTTTATTTTATTTTATTTATTTTCTACTCATAAGGACTACAGAGCAAGCAGGGACCTCTCTTTCCCACACATCGGGTAACAGCACCTCTATGAGGTTTGCTGGCTACATCTGGGTATTGGCTGTAGGAAAAAAAAAAAAGCCTTAAAATACACATCATCTTATGTAATAGTCTTCTCTCCAAGGCTTGGGTGGTATTAGGCAGTAGCTGAGTCAAACCTCTTTCATGTCTGCTGGATACAGAGCCAAAATAGGAAGGTGTGAGTCCAGTAACAAAAGCACCCTTCAAGCCTGAGAAATCCAAGTGAGACTTTAAATGTACACCTTTTCTATTATGTAAGCAGAAGAGCAACAACCTGGGAAAGAGATTTGACCTGGGAGATAGCTCACCTCTTCAGCATTTTTGATATTATTGGTAAGTTTGAAACAGTCAGTCTCATGTAGGCAGAAACCACATTCCACCTCTCTGTAGTCGGGTGGTCATTTTACAATCCAGTGCTGATCAACAATTTTTTTTTTTAGTTTTGTCTGCATGCCAGGTGTCTTCAGACACCAGGTGACTGTAAGACATGGCCTTTGTCCTGCTTGTCTTCCATGGTGGCACAGACCCATAAGTTAGATGGGTTTCCCTGTAGAGTCCCCAAGGACAGTGATTGATGGTGCCTTGTGCAGATGGCTCATTGGGGCAGAGAGGAGAAACCTCTTCATTGGAATGTAGGGCAGACAATGCCACCTGGGCAGGAGGGTGCCTGTGTGTCAGATCCAGAAAGAAGCCTCCAGGGTCATCAGAGCATGGAAGCGATGTCAAATTCAATTGTTCTTATCAGGGTTCCCTCTTCTTGAAATACTCAGACTGCAGGAAGTGACTGAGAAATTATAGTCATAATTTACAGCCCAATCAGATAAAAATCTAGCCTCCTCATTGATGACAAAGGTCATATTTCAGAAAGAACATTCCATGCTCTAGGATTTCTCAGAAATGCTTTTGTTTTTTTAAAAACTGAGGGATACAGAAGCTTCCTGCTTTATGTCAATATACAAAAACAAAGTGAATTGCCATTCATGTTGGTTAAGCTCAACCTAGTGGCTCAGAAGAAATGAGTATGAAGAGGGTAAGTGAAAAAATGACCTAAAATAATGATAAATATTTTCGAACTCTTCATGATATAATTCTCCAGTCAGGACATCCACTTCCGTCTCCAAGGCAGAAAATGTCAGTTTCCATCCAAGAAACTCTTGGCGTGATTTCTTGGCTCTTTCTTTGATGTCAGGCAGGATGCAGTTCTATGATGGCGTTGGTTCCCAACCTGCAGTAACTTCCATGATTTCATACTGGCAATTACAGCAAGAGTGCAAAGCTGTGTTTGAACCATGCCCTCACTT
>NC_022024.1:31132236-31139420 GCF_000317375.1 Microtus ochrogaster | reverse complement strand
AAAAAAAAAAAAAAAAAAAAAGGACACATAAGATACAGAAAAGAAGTTGCAGGAACCTACCCCATGCCCAAGGCTGACTCTTCCTCAAGTTCACATCTCAGTCATAAGTCCTGTATTTGATTTTAAATTCACTCACTAATCATCTAAGTTTGGGTCAGCATCAAAGTCTCTGGGTTTCGTTTGTCTTGTCTCAAAGCAGGGAGGGTAGCATTGCACAGAAATGCTACGAGTGTTAAATGACATAAAAGAGTATTGCAGTATCTCACCACTGGGAAGAACTGTAGCGGAAACATCTGGTCAACCCCGCCCCATGACACTGTATGGGTTAAGAAGCAGAAGGCAAATGCCTAGATGTAAATACCGGCTATGGAACCTCCTGCTTGGGCACCTCATCATTCCACTTCCTTCTTATTGAACCGAGGGTGAAATGATAAGTAAATGATAAATTCATCATCATCATTATTACACATATTCTGAATTCAAACATAAGCCCTGCAAAGCAGGCAGGATTGTTTCTGATAGAAGATGAAACTGCGGATGAGAAACTTGCTCTTCCATTCTTAGAGATGAAGACTCCAAGGTCTGGAGGAGACACTTCCCTGAGCAAGGGGCTAGGAGAATGGGTTTTGGGTCATGTCTATCTTCCCAGTGTCTGTTTCTGAGCCCATGGGCTGCTCTATCAGACTCAGCTGCTTCAGGTCGGGGCCCGGTACAATAACAGCCCATCCACTCATTCGCTCTTTGTTAATTGCACTGCTGGTAGATGCAGCCAGCAAGGCAGCCCTTAGCTAGCAAAGCCTGCAATGGAAATTCCTTTACCAAATGAGACCAATTAGCCTCCCTTGTCATTTCAGAGAAATAGGTGTCCTGAGAAAATTAGGGAGAGTCCAAGCAAGTTCTGATGGTTGAGTAACCATCCACAAAGGTCTAGAGGAGCTTGGGAAAATCACACAGGCTCGAGAAAGTCCCCTGGCTTGCAAGGAAGCAACGCTGAGGGCGGGGGATACAAACGAGGGGAAAAGGATGCTAAAGACAGATCCCATTTGTGACTTAACCTTGACCTCTATCTGCAGGATGGGTACTCATAGCTTATTGAAGAGGTGAGAGGCCATTTCTCTTCCCTTCTCCTTCATCTGTCCCTGTGTCCACTCAGTGCCTCAAGGTTCTCGCCTCTACCCTTTTTGCTTCTGGAACCCCTAGAGAAGAATCTTAAATCTTAAAATACCGCACTGACAGCTTATTTTTATTCCTTTTTCACTCAAACACCTTGACAATTTTTCCCTTGCCCCTTTCATGTTTTAAAAGTTCTGTTTCCTTTCTTATCAACCTCCCTCCAATCACTTGCCTTCTTATCGGTCCTCCTTTTAGATTGAATTCTCAGCCCTCAAAGCAAACATAAACAGATAAACCAAAGCAACAAGTATGTTATTCTTCTGCGTGCAATCTACCTCACTGTCACAAGTCTGTGTTCATGTGCCTAATATTAACACCCGCCAAGGGCCACGGTTCTCAAGGTTATTCGGTCATTTTCCTGGTGAACTTCCCCATATTTCCCAGAGCCGGGAGCCCAAAGATAGTTTTCCTAAGATTGGCTCGTGCTTTCAGTCATTTATGGATTGATTATTTGCGGATTGGCTGGTCACCTACAACTCATCAGTTACTGCGCTAGTCACTGTTGATACTACAAACGTTTAGAGCCCCTCAATCCTCTAGGCACACAGCATAGCTGGAAAGGCAGCAGAGGCCCTCCCACTGTCCGGTGTGATGTGGTCACTGTAGAGCACTGAATGCATCTTCCTTCAGACCAGCTTCCGCTCTCAAGCTGAAGGCCCTGCCTCACAATCGTCTGTCATGCTGTATAGTAGGAGAAAGCTCATGGAGATTAGGAGGGACTCTCGATGCTGTTGTTGAAGTGATTAACTATTCTACCAGACTACAGTCACTGGGCTTTGTCAGTCTCATCGTAGTAATGAACTACCTCTTTAAGTTCTCTTCCTCCTGCCAGGCCCAGGGATGGTTTCAATGAAAAACTGTAGATGCAAACATATAGACATAGATATCCTAGATCTTTTTGTTGTTTTGTTGTTGTTGGGCTTTTGTTGTTTGTTTGTTTGTTTGTTTGTTTTTGTTATTGTTTTGGTTTTTTTGAGAAAGGGTTTCTGGGTAGCTTTGGAGCCCATCCTGGAACTCATTTTGTCGACCAGGCTGGCCTCAAACTCACAGAGTGAGTTAATCCCGAGGGCTGGGATTAGAGGTGAATGCCACCCCCACTTTAACCATATCCTAGATCTTAAAGGTTAAAGTGGACGTCTCTACATTTAATTTTGGGTGGGAAGGGGGGAGAAAGAGGGGGAGAGGGAGAAAAGAGAGGGGAGAGAGAGAGAGAGAGAGAGAGAGAGAGAGAGAGAGAGAGAGAACACATGTTCTCATGTCTTTCTTTGCCTAGCACTTCTGTTCTCTGCCTGTTTGTGTCATTCATCCGGTCAGGTCTCTCCCTGCCTTTTGGCTTGTACTGTGTGTGTGGGAGATCGGGTCTTAATTTCTTCCCTGCAGAACAAGGAACTGAGTTACAAGACCATTCCAGTCTGCAGCCCGGTTCTGTCAGACTCGGATTCATCATCCGGCTAATCTCATTAGTTGCCACTTTCCAACGGACTCTGAGAATGCAGATCTTTAACTTAGGAAAGGGCATCTTTGCTGTAATTATTCCACAGTTCGGTATAGTATTACCAAACGGAATGCCAGACATTCTTTCTATAGAAATCCAGACTCACAAAGAAAGTCCTTCTGAACTTACAGGATGCCAAGTACATCTCACTAACCATTTGTGCTTCACTTGTCTGAGGCAATGTGGTGGAGGTTCTTGAGTGATCATCTGGCGTTCCAACTGCTTCTGTGTGCAGGAGCATGCCAGTCTCCCAGGCGCCGCACTTCCGCAAGTGTTAGCCAATAATGAGAATGCAACGCCTACCCTTCGAAAATAAGAAATGGCTCCTGGGAGCTGGGGGCAAGAAAAGAGTGAAGAATAACTGTCTGTTCTATATTAATTAAATTTATATATCAATTTGTTACTTGATATTATTTATAGTAATACTAAGTTATATTTATTGTAGCTGTGTTTTCGTAATCTGGGTTTGTTGTGCTTCAGCTGCAGCATCCCTCATTATGATGCTGTATTAGAGATGGAGAAACATCCCACTATGAAGAGATTTGCTCTTCCTCTCACAATTTCTCACAAGATGCTCAGGGCCAGTTTAGTTAATCTAGTCAGCCTTTATTACCCAGCGAGACGTAAAAACAAAACCTAAATGGAAAAAAAAATGTTCTACAAATTGTAAATTATGATTCTGCTTCTATTCAATTTCAGATTGAATATTCAAAATCAAAGGACGCCTTTGGAAGTTGGTGACAATTTCAGAAGCATTCCTTACCCAACTTTGATACACATTTCATATAATTACCTGGGCTCAAAACTTTAGAAATATTATGTGTTAAGAAGAAAGCCAAAATATGACTTAGGGGCATCCATTGCTTTGGGCCACATCAATGTAAGAAGACCAGAATTCTCTGACCCTAGGTTTTAGCAATGACTTTGTAGCTTCTTGGTCATTTTCAAAGTTATTTTTGGATCACATAATGGCATCAACATGAACACCTCACACACAGGTCTTTTGGATATTTCAGGATTTTTCTCCTACTGCAGCAAGATCGTGGCTGATGAGGAACACATGGGAGATATGGGCTGCAGAGTCACTGTGCTGATGGGAAATACCCCAATCTATGACTGGAGCTTCCAGGAATAAAATTCCCCTTCTGGTCTCTCGGGGGGAAATCACCCCAGATGGTAACCGTGAGCAGTTGCAGAGAAGTGTTTATCTGAGGTCTCACAGAGAGCTTCTGGTAGGATCCACCAGGGAGAAACCCTAAGGAAATCCACCCTACACCCTGTCTTGGGAACCACATCTGCTTCCTCAAAGAGCCATAGTCCACGAAGCTACTCATTGTCTTGTATGAATAAAATGAGTAGCCCAGAACAAGGGAATCGGTACTGTCTGTGGTCTTGGGTAATCTAATACTATTCCTTTATTTAAGGTTCTTGGAAATGAAACCTAACTTTCTTATTTTAGTGTGTCCCTATATATATGTATGTATGTATATATGTATGTATGTATGTATGTATGTATGTGCCTGTGTGTGTGTTTGTGTTTGTGTGTGTGCATGCGTGTGTGGTATACATGCACGTGTGTGTGAACTTTGCTGTCAAGTTTGCGTTCAATTCTTGGGTGCTTAACTGCTCATACCCGAGAACTTACAGCTGAGGATGGCACTCATAAGGAAATAAGCTCACAGATCCTTTGCACGTTCAGAAAGGACAGAATGGAGAGAATTTTGAACAGTCCTTGTGTCTTTCTTCTAGCATTTTAATTGCATCAAGGTTCTCACAAATGTGAAACTACTTTTAGATTTCAAAAGCCAAAGAGTGCAATATTTTCCTAGACGGTCAGCTGTATCTTTCCTTCACAGGGTGTTATCCAGGGCTTTTCATCCACATGTTGGACGATTCCGATTTCAATGTGTTCATGTGTACAAACATAAACCACAATGCTCACTTAACCAATGTCTGTGGAACCCTCACTGTACATCAGTCCCTGTACACACACTGGAGTGGGCTGGCACCTCCGTGGAGCTTGGAAACTAAAAAAGCAGTTCTTTAGCTTAGGTAGCAAGAGGCTAGCCCAGTGCACAGGCAGCAAGAAAGAATCCCTAGAAGTGATGGGGGAAGAAAACTAGCTGGTGAAAACTAGGTGAGGACTGCAGAGTGGGCAGAGAGATGGGAAGGATGCAGTTATAAATAGGAAGCCCCACAAAGCCTGAGGAGAAAGATGATATATGATTTCTCAAGGCACCTCAGGTAACTTCCTTCAATCAATTTAACAAGTATGTATTTGGTATATACCGTTTTCTTACCCTCTACCATGCCGTGCAAAGCATACATAATAACATTGCCTCATCACATATGAATTCTTCTCTAAACATTACATGCCCTGAAAGGGCATAGGAACCATAAAGCCTGAGACAATACAAGAACCTTTGGTCACACAAAGCAGCATGAAAACTCCAACCTCCACAGTAAAGGGTGAGGAGAAAGAGGCACATTACCGGTTGGGGGCAAAGGGGCAGAACTGTGCTACAGAGCAGGCAATACATTATAATCATGGTTGCGGCTGACCACTTAATATCTTTCAGAACGTAAGCCCAGCAAACATTTCTGCACACATACCTTCTCCCGCCCCACCAACAGGTTCACACATGCACACTCATCATAGATTGTGCAACCAACTCCAACCCCCTGTTTGACATTTGTCATCTCCCCGACAAGATTGCAAAAGCCTCTTCACAGACCTACCACCGCCAACTCGTTCAAGTTCATCCTCCATTCTGCTGCCAAAGTTATCTTTTAAAAACGCGTTTCTGCTAATATCATCTGCCTTCAACATTTGAGGACACCCAGGTTTCCTACATAGAATTTCATCAATCTGTCATCCAGTCCCTCTGGGGGTCTGCTTCCTAGACTGTTTCCAGTCTTAGCCTCGATCACTCTGCACTCATCCATGTACATATCATATGTTTGCATGTCTGCTCTTCTGATTGGGTCATGCCTTCTGCTTGGTAAACACCGACTCACAGTAGAAGACCACTCAGCAATATTAGAACATCCATGACAGCGTTATGTACTTATGCATGAGAATTATTCCACTCCATTCTGTACCTTTGGAAGACTAAGGTTATGTGTTGTTTATGTTTTATTCTTTCTATTGCTAGTAAGTAAGTATGTGGCATGTATTGAGTTAAAATAGTTTACTAGGTAATGTAAATATAGCTAAACATTATTATCTACCCATCTACATACTTTTCCTCTCTGACTGTACAAGCAACCCATTTATTATAGTTAGCTGGAACTATGTTATTCACATTACTAGGACCCATGATCCAATGTTTACTAGCCTGTTGGAGATTTAATACTTTGTAGGGGGTGATATGAGTCACAGAGATAAAGAGGGAGAACGAGGTAAGAAACGGTATCGTGCTGTTTGACCGATTGGTGAATTAAATCCCTTCCTCATTCTGACAAGTATTTAAAACAATTTAAAAGGTAACTTAGCAGATAGAAACCAATTTTAAAGCATATGTATAAGATGAAAGCAAAAACAGAATAAGGAATATCCCCGGAGCTGAACTGGGAAGGTTGGTAGAACTTTGGCTATTATCACGAGGGAAAGTTGAGGACAAGGCAAGGACTAAAGATATTGAGAAAGAGGGGAAGATCTTGGAGGAGTTCACAGCAGGTAACCTCAAACTACTCAAAATAGCAAGAAGTCTTATGAGATTGAAGGCTATAAAGATAGGATTAGAGGCTTGGGGAATTGTTACCAGGAATTTTTATGAGGAACTCCCAAGAAAAAGAACTGTCATGCAAAATGCATTCCATAAGTAGTCAAGGGATGCGCGTCTGCAGAGCACGCTGCCAGCGCGGTTTCGGGGAGGGAGACAGGGGCTTGAGGAGTTAGCGCAGAACGACTAGGACAGAGTTAGTGCGGAAGTGGCAGTGGCAAGGTGCTGTGGGGTGCAGGAGTGGAGGTCCCCACACTCGTCTCTGCTTCCTTCTTCCAACTCCGGGGCTCCACAGTAGACCTTTGACCTCTACAGTGTGCCTTTGCCTCTCCTGCATCTGCAACAGTCCTGCCCTACTGGTTCCCCAGCTCTTTGTAAACTAGTTCAAGTGTCTTCTCAAGAGCAAATGAGAGAGGGGGGAGGGAGAAGTCGGGAGGGAGGGAGGGATGCATCTCTAGCCATCTCTACCTCCTCTCTTTTAAGCTGTAAGTTATGCCCACTTCCTCCATCCTTCTACTGCACAGTCATTTTTGGTCTGTTTTTTTTTCCTCCTCTCAATTTTCCTGGGAAGAATTGTGTAGCCCCTCACAAGCTGTTCTATATTACCAAATCAAAGGACCTCCTCTGCTGTGTAAATTTAGCTTTCTCCCTGTCACCGTTTCTGATTTGTAAACAGTATTATTTTGTGATTGATAATGCCTCCCTCCTCGGCCTACCATATTCCTCCTCTCACGTCTGCTCACCTCCTTCTTCTCAGCTGGTCCCACTCCTACTCTAGAGTCTGGGGTGTG
>NC_022024.1:31128875-31131361 GCF_000317375.1 Microtus ochrogaster | reverse complement strand
CCACTGCCAGCTGCCAGGAGAGGTTTCTCTAAGTCGCAGGGCTGCGCTAGCTAAATAGGCAGCTTAACTATGTATCCATTTATCGAAACATCCTAGTAGAATTCCTCCTATGGCCTGCGGACCTCTCTGACCATAGGCTTTTTGGCACCTCATGTTGGGTGCCAAACTAAATTGAAAGGTCAGAGATAGATATTGGGGTTCAACCAGAAGCTCAGAAAAAGCAAAGTAGCCAGCCACTGGCTCTTATCTTGACCTTAGTCAAAACTGGCGATCCTGCCTCCTAGAGACCTCAGGATGAGATCGTGTCTGAAAGCAGTCTTTTCCAGTCTCATATTTCTCTCTCGTTCTGGGATTAAGGGCGTGCACCGCTACCACCTGGTTTCTTTGGCAATCCAGTAACGCTACTGGGATTAACGGTGTGTCTCATTGCTCCTTGGTCTGTAAGACTCGCCAGTGTGGCCGTTTTACTTTTCTGATCCTCAGGCAAGCTTTATTTATTAAAAATACAAATGAAATGCCACTACATTTTTGACCACGTTTGCTGAGGACATTTCTGCCATATTTGCCACCTGATTCGTGTCCCTTCGTGGAAAGCTTTCCCTCTTGGCTTCTAGGACAGCACACTTCCCGTCTGGGCTCATTGTCTCCTTTTCCCCTCCGTCATGAAGGTCCCCAGCTCTTCTCCACGGGAGCTTCATTCTATTTCAGTCACAGCCACCACCTAGATACCTATCACTCTCACAGCTACAGCTCCAACCTGAAACTCCCCCTAACTCCCTACCAGAATCCCCTGCCCGCTCCTGTTCCTCCATCACATCCCGAAGTTCTGCCACCTTCTGTAGTCTGTCTCCCCCTCTTTAACATCACAGCCGCCTTTGGCTCCTGCCTTCCACTCACCACGCCTCCGTTACTCAGCAATCAAATCTAGCCAGTCATAGCCGTCGCTGTTGGTTTTGCGCCACTGTTGCTGCTGCGGACCATCCAGACTTCATTGCTTCCTGCATCATTTATGCGAGGTTCTCTCTATGGCCTTTTTCCTTTCTAACCTCATTTCACATCCCCACTGGAGCATACTCTCGAAACTGGAAACCCAGTTCTCTCCAGGCAAAACTGACAGCCACAGGCTACCTCTTCTGCCTTGCTGTTGTAAAGCTCACCGACTTGTCTCTCCCTGTTGCTCTGTTTTGTTAAGATGGTTGATTTTTCACTCTCAGAACGATATGTCTTTCCTCGATGCCTGTGTTCATGCTGTAATTGATTTTCACAGGGCTCGCTCCACTTTCTGAATCCCGATTAATGTGTACACGTCACTTAGTATTATAGTCGCCCTGCCCAAAATGTCTGTCTCAATCTATGCCTGTGTGCTTAAGGAACATGGGGAAAAAAATCTGTCAATGTGTCCTGTGTTCCTACCTCAGCTTCATCTCACCTCCACTGATTTTAAACTCTTTTGGAAGAGAGAATATATTATCTTGATCTCTTCACCTAGTCTGTGTAGCATGGTCCATATATATTCACTTCATAGAGGTTGTAAACTGGTGCTGTGAATGAATGAATGAGTGAGTGAATGAGTGAATGAATATATGGTGAAACTCCGTAAGTTCAGACGAACTTCAGTGTCTCTCATTACCCTCATAATTTTTAACGAGCACAGTAGGTAAATCTGGAAGTTATATCTGTGTGGCTAATGAGCAATGGCGTGCCACCCTTGTTAGGTTTAATGACTCTCCTGGTTTCTAGTGGAAAGGCTTCCAAGTCTCCTCTTCTACCTTTCGGAAAGGTGAAGAAGGAGGCACCCATTAACTAGTAATGAGCGATTCACGAATCAGTCCGCCCAGCCAGTGCTCCCAAGCCACGGCCAGACCGCAGGCAGAATGACAGCAGGTCTATCTGTGGAACAGTGGGCCAGAAACCAGGCCGTTCTGCGAAGTTTACACCTGCGAACGTAGACAGTCACATATTTGCTGGGTCCCGATGCAAAGAGAAATCGTAGGGCCCCTATTTACAAACAAGGAAGGATGCCATGGGAACACACAGAAAGCCTTTCCTGGGGTCGGTATCTAGACGGCTGTGGTGGCTCCTTTTATTTGCTGTTTAATCTTCTAAGAAAAAATTAAAATTTTGTATTTTAGCATGAACCTTGCCATTTGTTTTTGCATTGTGCAAATGCTGCGTTTAAACGCAGATATTCAAATAAGCATCTTCTACAGTGCTATCAGAGTTTCATGGTGTATAGTCTGGTTCTCATCCACGGATGCCTTGAGTTGGCCGGAGAGGTGGTGGAGGGATTGCAAACCCAGGAAGGCTAGAAGGGAGAAGGCCCCAGATGTGGCACTGGTGTGGCAAACAACATCAAGCAACAGATACTTGGAGGGAGAACACAGACCCCAAGGCACTTTGGACCCTGCATTCTGATGCCAGGTCCAGGGGACATCTTGGCTTGAACCCTAGATCTTTCTGACTCAGGCCACACATTGTAGGAGCAG
>NC_022024.1:31107578-31128312 GCF_000317375.1 Microtus ochrogaster | reverse complement strand
GGTCAAGACAGTAATCAAGGACCATAAACTCCAAGTGTGAGACCCTGTGTGCCTGGAACCCTGCGAAGTACCCAGTTGACTGACTCACCCATGGCCACAAAGCAAAGTAAATGGCAGAGCTAGGAATAAACCTGATTTTTCTTCCCCACTACACATGCCACCTCTTTCAGAAGAGGCTATTTCTGGCAAAAAAAAACAACACGAAACTAGAAGATTTACAGTGCTGTGTTCTTAAAAAAAAAAAAGTACTTCCTGTGGGCACCCTTTATTTATAGCAATTTTACTTCATGTTGAATAAAGGCACTTCATACTGATTATGTCACCACGTCTCCGAAAGGAAGGAGAGTTGTTATTCCCATTCTACAGACGGGGAAAACCTTCACTCACCCAGACTCTCACTGCTAATAAGAAGGATAACTGTGCTTGAGACTGTGAATCCCACCTCTTTATCCTTTGTCTTACGAATCCACAGGCCCTAGGATGGCATTATGGGGGAGAGTGGAGATCACCAAGCTGGTAGGGGAAGCCCGCACCCTCAGACGCCAGGGGAACAATACCGTGTGACTAACACCTGTCCACAGGGTGGCAGAGTGGGGGAGACCCTGTTTCCGACACCCGCTTCCCTCCAACCTTGGCAGCCACAGGAGCTCTGCCGCTTCTTGGCTGATGTCCCCGGAGTTGTTGCTTATCTCTGTGATTCCGAAGTCCCTAGAATGGGGGCGGGGCAACACCTGTTTTATAGACTTGTTCTGATGATGGCAGCGCCGTTGACTCTTGGGGATTAGCGGTTGTTATCATATAATCATCCCCATTTGCAGTCAGCAATTACTAACAGAGCCCGAGTCCCCTTTCTCTCTCAGACTCAACAGTTATTTGAAGAACGTGGCTCTCCTGCCCCGAACAAGAAGAAACATCTTTTCTTTAAAGTGGGGAGTTGTATGAGGACTCACACACTGGGATCTCCAGATGTGTTTGGAAGGAACATCTGGTTCAACTGGTTCTCAGTATGTGTGCAGTTGAGAAAAATGTGAGGCCTAAGGCCTCAGGGAGTTGAGTGATCTTTCCCGTGTTTATATAATTCATTTTTCAAATAAGCCAGGACTCTTAATTTGGTGCCCATTCCTGAGGAATATTGCTTCTGTTAGATAAAACAAAACCCCATTACTGCCGTTGCTTTGAAATACTGATTTTCCATAATGTGGAATGATTAACATAGCCTCTGTACTTTGGCTTTGATAATTATTCCTGATGATCATCATCACTGTTCTGTGAAAAGTGATCTAAATTCATTTGCCCTCCCATACACGTACATCGAAGGATATACTGGTATTATTTTCACAGTATGTTCTCTTTCTCCTGCCGGATAGGAAATATTTCTGAGCCATATGGGATCCTAATTCTCTGAATACTTTTAGATTATCAGATGTCTCCACTGACAGTCCTGGATAGAAATCAAATCATGAGAATTTGCAAAGCTGGAAAAAAAAATTTTAAGAACATTTTGGTGTTCTGGTGTCCTGGCAATTGCATCTTTATCTTTCCTTCAATTAGTGGAGAAAAAAAAAACACACACACACACATCAGGCATCCGGTGTATTGGAGTTTGCTGCTGGGACTTTTCAGTGCTTTGACTGAACCCTTATGTCCCCCATTGAGCCTTAGACTGCATTCTCCTATGAGCCTGTACTTCCCGTCCCTGCTTGCATGACACTCAATGAAGTATTAGTTTTGGTTGGCTCTCAGCAAACAAGAACTGAGGAGAGGCAAAGGTGTCGAATCATGTCCCTGTCTCCCAAGAAGCTTGCCAACTGGTACTGGAAACGAGAGATCTGATACCTAGGAGAAAGCGAGCAAGAATTCTAAGGCTGTTTACCACTTTTTCAACCTAACCGTGATGTATCCATTTCTAAATAATAGACATTTGAAGTTGATTTCCTGACAGTTTAGATACCACTGGAATGTGTTAGGACTTTTCCTTTAGCCTCAAGTCTGTTTGGTGTTGGCCAAGTACTCTTGTCCATGGAGCCTGCCCTAGAGTGTGGTTGATATGCCCAGCTACTCTCCATGGGAGAAAAATGAGTCTTTCCCAGCAGGTACCACAATTGCAAACTGCTTCTTTGGTTCTTTATTTTGTTTTTGTCTTCAGAGAGAGAGAGAGAGAGAGAGAGAGAGAGAGAGAACATGAAGTTGGGTGTGGAGAGGGATGAGGTGGAGCTGGGAGGAGTTGGGAGAGGAGAAAGAATATGGTCAAAATATAGTGTAGGTAAAAAAAAAAGTCGAAGAGAAGAATCAAATTAAAAATCGAAAATTAAGCAAGGGAACCTGTAATAATGTTTATTATGGGAATGGACTTCTTTCTTTTTCTTTCTCTATCAAGGCTGAGTGATATGAGGATAGGGAGGTTTTTAAGGTAAAACAAACAAACAAGTAAATGAATAAGTAATACGAGTGTCCTGCATGTTCTAGATGTGTGGTAAGGGTGGACGTGCCTTGAATGGACCTTCCTCTTGTGTTCAACCTCCAGTCCAAAGGTGTGATTAACCAGTCCGCAGACAGATCTAAGGGCTTCTCTTGTCTATGGCATTGCTTGATTTTTGTGCTAACTGCTCAATCAGATGGTTCAACTTTTCTTGCTCTGCTGGGATTTATCTCCTCACACATCGGTCAAGACTCTGGGGTGAGCATTTCCCCATCACCACCTCTTAAAAGTGAGATGAGTCAAGACGAAGTTTTCATGAAGAAAAATATTTTTTATCCGAAAGACATCTCAGGGGAAAAAAATATCTTAAATACCAAACCCAAAAATAAGTATAGGGAAAAGTCAGGAATATTCCAGCAGCCAACTGTTTCAAAAGCATGATCACCATTTACTGTTCACTGAAGGTGTGCTAGACCACAAAAGATCTGAGCATGCCCTTCGGCATCTCAAGAGCTCAGGGCACAGCCACACCACGCAATGCTCTTAGCGTTTCAGCCCAGTATGTGTAATGTGCTAATATCTCGAGTGGGGTTTTGAGTCTGTCGTTCATGTGTTGTATTGACAGAACACCAGGCTTATGTGAAATTATGCTTCACACTGAGTTCTGACTTTTCACAACCTTGGGTACCTGATGCTGCAGTTGCCAGCTCAAAGGTGCTCACAGAGACAAGAAAGTGCCAACCTTCTGAACACGTGGCCACATCATATCCAGCCATTGTTGACCGAAACTGAAATTGAGAGGTGAAACATCCTTCAATAGTCTCTTTATGAGTCTCTTCAGGTCAAAATAAGTTGAAACAGTGCAATACATGTAATAATATATACATATATGCAATGTATGTAATAATATATACATATATACAATATATGTAATAATATATGTGTAATGTATGTAATAATGTATAATGTGTATTATTAAATATATGTGATGATATATTTTACAATTATATAATGTATTATTAAATATATGTAATAATATAGGGAAAAGTCGGAAATATTCCACCATTTAATATATTATATATGTTATTACATATATTGCAATATATACACACAAACACTCTTTCTCACACATACACACTTGATTCTGATAACTTTCTTTTTCTAACCTCCTTTCTTTGTCACACTTGGGTTCATCAATCCCAGTCTGTATACAATAAAATATGACAAACGGTAAATACCCATTACCTCTGTCTTGACTTCTGTTACACGGCGTGTGACCCGTTCCTATCATTATTTTCACTGACATATAAAACTGGCCAGAGATGCTCAAATGTGGAAAATGGGAGAAAGCTTGTGTATTCAGGAATCCTTACTTCTCCCAAAGCCCAGGCTCCTCTGCTTCCAGACGTCCAGTGGAACCATCCATAACTGGAAGTCAGAAGATCGTGGGCTCCCCTCTGTTGTCTCTCCATAAAGTATGCCTCTGTATGAGCAAAGTCCACAGGACTTTCTAATGGGCACAGAAACTGGCAAATGATTTGTTTTTCCTTTACACTGGGCATGCAGATGCATTTCTGGAAGTTTCTCCGCGGGCAGATCTGTCATGTGTACAAACACAGCTCCAAGGGGGCTCGGACGTTGAGCAGAGTCAGACTTTGAAGCAGCAAGTAACAAATGAAAAGGGACTCAGCCTAAGAGCAGAGTGCGTCACAGCCTAGGAATCAGACCTCCAGGGCCGTGGAGCATGAATGTCTCCAGCCTGGGTACTGCTAAAGCTTTCTCTATAGTTTATCGACTTAGAATCTTTATCAAGTACTGTTCCGGTTTATTTTTTTTTTAGAATCTTGAACACATACGCAATGTGTTTTGACCAAATTCTCTCCCTAGTTCCTCCCCACCTCCTCTCACTATGTTCCTCCCACCCAGTCTCCCTCCAAACATCATGCAGTTCTTTATTGCGATCACTGGCCCTAGTTGAAGCTGGTACCATGTACATGACATGGGGCTACCCACTAAAGCATGGGCAACCTACCCAGGACTGAATCCCGGAAGCAAACTGACTCTCCTCCCTCCAGCAGCCATCAACTGCCAATGGCTCTTCAACTAGGGCGGGGTCTTATGATCCCTTCCCCCATCCACATTATCATTTTGCTCGGCTTGATCTCATGCACATCCTATGCAGGCATTCATTGCCACTACGAGCTCACACGTGCAACAGGCCCGTCCTGTCCAGATAACGCTGTTTATCATCCTCCTCCATAACCTCTGGCTCTCCCAATCTTTCTGCCTCCTCTTTCAGGACGATCCCTGAGCCTTGGGCTGGGGGTATGTGTGATATAGATGTCCCATTTAGAGCTAAGCCCTTCACGGTCCCTTCTCTGCAGGCTGACCAGATGTGAGCCTCTGTATTGAGCTCTATCCACTTCCCAAAAGAAGCTTTCTCTGATGAAGGCAGAGAGTGGCATTAACCTATAGGTACAAAGCTGAGTATACAGAGAACAGAGCCGTGTGATACTAGATCCATTTAGCAACATGATAATAATAGATTCTCTGCCCAGGGCCTGTGACCCACTGTGATGTACCTATGACCTACTTTACCATCTGGCTCTTCTCATTGGTTCCAGGGAAAGTTTATATTTACTTTGAAAGTTTGACTCCCCGGAGAAATCAATCCACATTGTTCTCTGAAAGGTCAGATTTCACCTCCTTCAGATAGTTGATGTTTGTAAGGCTGTGTTTCCGTTTGGGTTGTGGAGTTCAATATGTCACCAAAGTCCTTCATTTATACATTACACCGTAACCAGGTGAGCTGATTCCAACTTAGTTGATAGCCTTCAACTCGTCCTCTTGTGGTTGGAATAAAGTGAAAGTTATTGGGTTCTGCAAGTCCCTGGATTACTCACGCCTTTCCTTGGTTTCTACTCCAAAGTTTCATGTTCAGCCAGGAAATGCCGCTTCTGTCTGTCCCTACATCTTTGGCTCTGTTCCCACCTCTGTGCCTTTGTACCTGTTGTGACTTCAGCCAGTAATGTCCCTTCCAGTAGCTCTTCTCGTGCCTCTCTTGAGTCCTTCTCATCGTTTAAATTCCTCCGAAACCTTTCCTGCCCAGTCTTCCCAGCACACGGGTCTTCTGGGTTTAGTTTTGTTTAATCCCAGCACTCCATTAAGTTCTTTAGAGCAGCTTGAGCTTCTGTGTGAGCACGCACACATGATCAGCTTCTTTGTGCATTGTGTTTTTTTTTAATTCTTCAAAAAAGTTAATGGTAGCAATTTTAGAAGTTATTGTGTGCAATTAAAAAAAAGCAAAATGATTAATGGCACATAGTAAATATAAGACCACTATATCATAATTCATGTGGTTTAATTCAATTATTTTCCTGTTTTATCCACTGGACTTTAACTTCTGTCAGAAGATCTTGCCTGAGACAGAGGAAGGGCTCAAAAACCGAGTTGAACAAATTTATGTTTATGATGACTACAGGAATGATCTGGACTGGGTTCTGTTGGCTCATTCCCGTCTTTCTGTGACTTTGTGTCTAAAGCCACCCAGTGAAGCAGGTGAAAGCATGGTGCCACCTTAAATGTCAGCGAATGTATTCTTCCCGGCAACCTTATTTCGCTCAATACTGCCTTTACATTTCAGAACAAATACTTCCTCTCCTTTCCTCTTCCCTCCCTCTCTTATCCTTCTTACTCCTTTCTTCTTGAGTTTCTTTAACTAAAATGTATCTGAACATACTTCTCAGTGTCAGGAAACCCAGTCCCCTTTGAACCTAGACATGTCTGTTCCTTGTAGATGGTTATTTCTGTGGATTATGATTAAGTTGCTGTTTTGACTAGATTCTCAAGACTTTGTCTGCCTTCGTGGTCTCACTTTCTTCAGCTTAGATCACCTTTCTCAGAGTCCCCAACTCACTCCCTTTCCCCTGCATCCTTACCGTAGTAGCAAGGGACACAAAAACCATCCACTTGTTCCCAGACACCCTCCACCTTAATTCATTCCTAGACATCCTCCTTCTTCATTCTGGCTTTAAAAGATCTAAAGGAGTTTCCAAGCATGCCTCTGATCTGAGACCTTCTCCTCAGTTGACTGACCAGTTAGACATCCATCTGACAAGGATCTGCAAGGAGAGCTGGATCACACCAACCTGCCACCAAACTGATGCTTCCCTCCTCCCTGTGTGGACCCAGGTCAGATTGGGACAAGTTGTGTGGTGCTCTAGCCACAGCCCTCAGTTACATTTACTAAGAGACTTGGGTGTGGATTTAATAATCTGAAAGGAAAACTAACCACTTGACCTTTCAGATGGTATATAATTTATTAGAAATAAAAATGTTTTAGAGAATATCCATGGTCCTGGAAATCGAATCTGGGCATTAACTGGAGAAAACACCCGTTCCTACTTGATTCTCTCTCTGGAGCAGATGGAGCACTATCTTGAAGTCCAATAGAATAAAACACTGATCTCGGATTCCTCAGATGCTGAGTATGTAAACTTGAAATGATTTCACATTCCCAAGACTAAAATGATTCATCTCTAAAATGAGAACAATGCCACCTAACTTTTTTTATAAGATTTTTTTATAATATTTACAAATCAAGTGGGCAGTGTACTGGAGACCATGGACACGTAATCATTGGCATTTAGTATTCCCTCACACCCCCAGCCAGAGGCGTGTGTAAGAGGAGCCCACTGGAAATATCAAGGAATCGTGTTCCCCCTCGAGCAAGAGCAGAGTGTCCATGCTAAGCCAGGTGCTGCTCTGTTTTCTCTCAAGAGGCTTTAGGAAATGAATGTTCCACATATTAAACAGAAGAACAAAACTCAGCATTGCCAAAATCATGTACAGCCTACTCAAGGGGAAAAAAAAACTAACTTCACAGCTTGTGATTGGGAAAGGACACGGGGCAGCTGCGAACTGTTTTCCTTTCGTCTCTGCTCTTGGCTTGTTCTTCTAATGACTCGCCTTTAACAATCAGCCCGCTTTGCAATGAGAGCAGAAAAAGTAGAACCAAGGTGTCCCCTCCAACCCCAACGGTACCCCACAGTCAGACTTAACCGCTGGCAAAGACCATGAAAAGAATCTAATAGCCAGCTGCTCCTCTGGGAATGGTGGGAAACCAGCTAGACACCATGCTGCAACAGAAAAGTTAAAGTGTCATGCTTAGTTAGGGAACACTTAAACTAGAAAAGCCCACGGGTCCCTGGAAGCCCTGATTCCATGATTCAGTGAACAGAAAGGACCTGAGCAAGGGGTGGGATGGGTCAGGCAGTTTTCTAAATGATCTTCTACAGAGAGACAATCATTGATGCTTAAATGCCACAAAACCAGACATAAAACACACTGGGGCACCTGCTGTTATGTAATTTCATATGCTTTTAAAATAGAAAAATTCAAATGACTTAAGCCAAACCATTTTTTATTTATTTGTTTGTTTGTTTGTTTTGTTAAACTGAATCTCCCCTGGCCTGCATTAGCCACGCTGGAGGTGCTCTGAGGTCATGAAGGAGAGGGACTCGGTGCCTGTTACCCTCAGAGGGCGACTCTCTGTGGTCATTTGTGAAAAATAGTCCTCAGCTCCAAGTTAAATGGAGTTGCAGGAAGAATGAAATACAGTCACATACAAAAGGCACTTTGAATGGTGCCTCCCTAGCATGTAGAAAGAATTCAGTACAGAGTGTTGTTTGCCTCAGCTGCCACTGTGTAAATGCTGAAGGAATTTAGAACACATTCAGTAAATAGATAGATGATAGATATATAGATAGGTAGGTGGGTAGGTAGATGATAGGTAGGTAGGTAGGTAGGTAGGTAGGTAGGTAGGTAGGTAGGTGGGTGGGTGGATAGATGGATGGATAGATAGATTAGATAGATAGATAGATAGATAGATAGATAGATAGATAGATAGATAGATAGATAGATAGATAGGTAGGTAGGTAGGTAGGTGGGTGGGTAGGTAGATGATAGGTAGGTAGGTGGGTGGATGGATAGATAGATAGATAGATAGATAGATAGATAGATAGATAGATAGATAGATAGATAGATAAGCATCTTTGAAGCTATCTTTGGAAGTGTTGCCAGATTTACATCATCTTCAAAGAGGTAGAGGACTGTTAAATACATTAAATGGCCCTTTCCTGCAGGTGAGTCTGCACCAGGATGGAAATGGGTGTGGAGGACACTGCCAGTGCAGTTTGTCTGTCCTGTCTGTCTGTCTGTGTCTATGTATGTACCTGGGGGACAGTATGAACACTCCAGTAAATTTTGTCCACATCAACTTTTCTTCTTACCTCAAGAAGCTGTGAACCCGCCTCCTTCAAGACTAGATTCTCTCTCTGGTAACTATTAGAATTTTGGCCAAAGAAGTATATGAATCACTATACAAATGCCTTTGCAGCACTTTATAGATACATGTAATGCTAATATCTATTTAAACACGTATCTCAAACTAATCGTAGATACAACTGATAGTTTGGCCAAATCCTACTCAACACTCAAATAAGTAAATATCTTTCTACTCAAATTTCTTCTCCTTTTCCAGTGCTTGAGAATAGATACTTCAAAAGGGAAAGAGGCCTCAAAAATAGGAGTTTAAAAAATGGTAACAGAAAAGGGGGCAACTAGAGAGATGGTTCTGTGGTTCATAGCACTTGCTAGTCCTGCAGAGGACCTGGATCAGTTTTCCGGAACCCACATGCTAACTCCAATTCTCTCCTGGCCTCCTCAAGCACTGCACCGAGTATACATGGTACACTCCTATACACTAAATAAAAATAAATAAATCTTTAAAAAATGGTGACAACAATTTCATTGTGACCAAATTAGCTGTCAAATATCAACTTAAAAAATAAATCTAAGATTAATTTATTTTATTAGAATATATAACCTGAATGTAGGAATGTCTCTAACTTATTGAATAGTGGTTTATATCTAAGCAAGAAACAAAGAGATGGACCCAGAAATATTCACTGTGATGCTGAATTGATAATAGACATGTGGGAAGAGTTATGATTACATTTTGTCTATATATGTTTATTTTCTACTAATACTGTATTGTTGGTGGAAGCTGTGTTCATTCACAGATGTCCAGACCACGAAATAATCACTCAGAAACTATTTTATTTGTAATACTGTTTGACCAGTGGCTTACGCATATTTCTAGCTAGCTCTTATATCTTTATTAACCTATTTCTGTTAACCTCTATATCACCAAGAGGTCGTAGCCTACCAGCAAAGTTTTGGCAGGCTCCAGTGCAGGCATGTGTCCCTGGTGGCAGCTACAAGGCTTCTTTCTGACTCTACCTCCTCTCTCTCTTTCTCTATCTTCTCCAGCCTGGTTACACTCTGTTAAGCCATTGGCCAAAAGCAGCCTCTGTATTCATTAACCAATAAAAGCAACACATAGACAGAAGAACTTCCCACACCATTTCCCCTTTTCTGTTTAAATAAAAAGGAAGGTTTTAACTTCAACATAGTAAAATTACATTTAACAAAAGAGGTAGCAAGCAAGAATTACAGTTATAATATTTATATCTACTTTGTCTTTTATCATTACTAAGGAAAACTATAACTATCTATTCTTCAATTCTATTAAAAACTTCAGAAGGATATAATATTACCTAAGTAAACAGGAAGTGCATTGTAAGCAACTTATAAAACTCTAGAATTGACAGAGACATCTCACTGCCTGGACGGTCACCCAAAGTTCTTCTATAACACTGGGCATCCATCTTCAGCCCAAAGGCCCATAGTATCCAGAAAACTTTCCCATGAAGCAGGATTTTTCAAAGACAGTTCTACATATATTGGCAGTTTATCAGTCACTTTCTTCTGTATCCTGCAGAATGTCTGGCAGACACTTCTATGAAGCAGGAACCCCAAAGGACTGTCTCACCTTCTTTAGGCAGCTTCAGCAGTCATTTTTCTGTGGGTCCTGCATGTCCAGTTCATACAGCATAACGTTAAGCAGTCCAGGCAAGAGCAGTTTCTTGTCCAAATGGCTAACCAACTCCATGAGGAGCCCATCATCCTCTTGAAGTAGATTGGTGTTGCCAGGAGCAGAGGAGTTTCATTGTCATGAAAAGTCCTAAGTTCTTAAAACATTTTAAATGTCATATTCTGTAGTCTTTGAAAGATTTGAAGAATACCTATCTAATTGAAATATATCTCAACCTAACATGATTACAATCTTGACTCTTATAAATGACTTTCTATTAACCTATGTTTCTTAATTATACATTACATTTTTAATGAGCTGCACAAACACAATACTTAATCAAGAGCAGAAATACATATACAACAAATTGACCTAAAATTTGTATCAATAAGCCAAGATCCATACCAATACAAATCCTTATAGCATATCCCCCTTTAAATGTAAACAAACATTTATAAACAATATTTGAGAATTTAGGCATAGTTCTCTCCAAACTGCTTCCTGCTTTTGGTTGGTGAAGTAATTTGGGGGGGGGGCAGGGTGTTCATGGTGAATTTTCATGGGATCTGGCTATGGAACATTTAAATGGGGTCTATGAGCAGAGTGCTACAACTTTCTTAATAGCAACATAGACCCACTGTGTGCCTAAAACTGGGGCAATGTACATGGCTCTCAGAGGCAGCAAACATGTCTCCTCCATGTTGGACTGGGAAGAGCAAGCAGGCAGGGTTGTGTTGGCCCTACCACACCCTTTTAGCATTAAAAAGAAGGGGGCCCTTCTGGTCAGAAAATAATTACAGCTACACAATAAAAACAGATTCAGATGAAAAGGACCTCTCAATGGGTCACAGTGTGTTTAACAAATGTACATAGGCTTGGGAGAGAGAAGAAAATGAGTAAAGAGACAGTAAATGTAATATAAAATAGTACAGACAGTCATAGATTAAAGGAGTAAAGATAATAAAATAAATATTAAACTTGTAGAAACAGTAATAGAGTAAGAAAAATAAGCCACGTAAAGATGGAATATACACAGAGAGACTGGATTATGTATATTATTTTGTTTTCTTTGAATTTTTGGCTGTGAAGGAGCTAAGTACAGAGAGACATTTCGTTGTATGGGCTGCTAAGTTAAACCAACATATATTTTAAAGGTATCTTGACTTTAGAATTTGGGTCTAAGGATTTATTGCTTTGGAAAAGAAGTTCTTCTTTTGTTTCCACAGAGAATGAGAACCTGTGGAATTCTTCCAGACTAATGTAGTTTGATGGATCACTGTATTTTCTACTTTATCTTGTGGCTTACAGATAATGTCTGCATGAAATTGTATTGTAGATATTATCTTTAATGTATGATAATCTGGAAAATAAAATCCTAATTGCAGCTTCAACAAAAGTCCATGTGACTTTAAATTCCAGAAAATTGTTCATAAACTAAAAGTATCAAGCATGTGTAGGAAATGCTGTTGCAATCAAGAGACTATGTGATGGAGGGCTAAGACAGAGAGGCTACAAAAGGACTACAAGATCCTCTTTGGATGCCGATCCATCGTATGAGATGGGGAATTAAGCGTGGAGCATATGGGCTGCAAGATGCTGCAGCAGGTGAAAGCCCTCGTTGCACAAGTCTGGCAGCCTGAGCATCATCTCCAGAACAACAGTGGAAGAACACCGTCCCCATATGTGTGTCATGACACACGTGAGCCCACATTCAGACTTATACAACACACACACCCCCACATACACAAAGCTTGATCATCATCATCATTATCATCATCATAATAATAAATGGAATTGGAGCACACTCAGCAGCTATTATATGACCATTTGTACTAACTGTACATCTGAATGATGAGCTAAATGTAGCTTTATTCTTGTGCTTCATAGAAAAATTATAAACCTGTTACTTATTGCAATAACTAGTATCTTCATCATTCAGAAAAGATGTGCATTGCATTTCCTTATAAACTGACACCAAATTGACCCAAAGCTTGAGTGTAAGAAGCTAAGATGTGCGTTTTATTCTAAGAAAATTATGTACCGCTTTATTCTGTAGAAAATATTATACAAAGAATGAAATATTATTTTCCATGTGCACATTTGTGAGAGCTTGAGGTCGTTTCACTATGTATGCACCCTGTTTCAAGTATCCTGTTTAAAGATAAGGTCACACGAATTCCAAGAACAATCTAATTGAGCTCAGTATAAAGCAAAAACAATTCTCCCCCCAATAATATCTCTTGATGCCTTCAGTTTGGACCTGAATGAAGATAAAGGGCAAAACCGTTTTCCAGCTCAAGCACGTATTAGGGACAGAGCAGCTTCCCAAGATCTCAGGCATGCTTCCCTAGCAATTGATTTAATATGGGGTATGAAGTCAGAGATTGTAAATGAATTCAATATTGTATGAAAGTTATGAAGCCGCATGAACTCCTCAAGCTGTTCTGAGAGCCGGAGCCACCGGTATGGGCATTTCTGAGATACGATTTCAATAAAAACAGCTGTTTTGTCTCTAACTGGCCATTAAGTAGGAAACGCAACGTCCTATTTCTATTTGGTCATCTCAGTGGTCTATCCAGACTGAAAACTTGCCGTACACAGCCATCTCCCCACGGTCAGAGAAACTTCAGCTTCAGCTATTAGCGCATAAGATATTAGGTGATTTCTCTTCATTCTGTGATTTAAGAATGTAATAAAGGGCCCCCCAGATCTGTCAGTTCTTGTCAGTAAAAGAGCAGCAGCTGGAAAAAAACAGCACCTCGGGCCTCTGATCATGCTAGTAAGCAGTTTAGTCAGTGGCTAACAAAACCGCTCTCTCTGTGGCTAGTCCTCCGCAAACACCTGTGCAGTGTGCCCTGCAGGGTGCTAAGCAATAACTTTTCAACTGTGTCCATCCTCCCATGGCATGGATTTCTAATGCCATAATAAATAAATGCCGCCGAAAGCGTAGTGAGTTCATAATTCATTTTGAACACTAAAATATTAGGAGAGAATTTGCTAGAGATGCTACATTTAATATCCACGAACTATGACCAAACGGTGCATAAATAATTGCATCCCAGGAATGATGAGCATGTTTTATTCTTGGCCTCCATTTGTTCCATCTATGTGATTTGACTAAGGCTTCACCATCTATCAGTGCAGAGAAACACTGACTCATAGAACCCACCACAGTGACAGACAGACTGGAAATCAGTATTATCCAATACCTTGACCACCAGCCTATGAGCTGGCAAGTACTTGGATTCAGGACTGGATCTCGGCAACTGGAAGTGGGGGTCAGTCTTTGGCAGAGACGTCTATGGAGCTCTTGGAGGATGGGAGCTTACTATGGAGGTCAGATGAACAAATGGGCCAAGTAGAGAGTGATATAATGGGAAGGGGAGGAGGTGGAACACATGGGGTAGGTGGTAAAGCAGAGGACCACCATGGAGCGGTGCTCCCCAAACCAGTGATCGAGCAACAGGGTGAAGGGCTGAGGACTGTCGTTGGCTTTTGTTAGGGGCAAGCGGTGTGTGAAGCTGAAACCCTCTGCATCTACAAAAGCAGGCAACAGAGCGAGAGTAGATGCTAGCTCCTAAGGCGTGAATCTGAATGTCTATGGTCTTGATAGTGTAACTGTCACCCAAATGCCAAAGGAAATCATAAGAATTGTAAAATCATATTTTTCTCTGGAAAGCCATAAGAATCCATAATGCTACAGAGAAGGTATTCTATTATTTCCTTTAATAAGAAATGTTATAAATTTATATTGCTCAGATTGCTTTGTCCAAAAAAAGCCATATTCACAAATTTCTCTGAAATAGTTTCTTAGAGCTAACTTTAAGTTACAAATTCCAAAAAGCAAAAATTTCATTGCAAAATATACACTCTATATTTATATATAATCATACTAATCAAAAGTTAAACATAGCCAAAATAATAGCATTTTAACTGAATGCATATTGAGTAGCCTGCTTCATTTCACAGGTAAGACAAAGAAGCCTTAAAAATATGAGATTTAACATAGTTTTCCCAACCATGGCCCAAACCTAGGTCCAAGCCATCTTACATTTTAAGCAAAAGACAGGCTAAAGAGATATACCAGCATATTTGGGGTTATGTTTTGTATTAGAGAAACAGGAAAAATAGAACATTCACTTTTTATTGCCTTTCTCATGACACAAAATAATTATATATATTTGCCACATACAGTGTGGTGTTTTTTGAATACATCATATAGTGAACAAATAAGAATAATTAGCAAAATGAAAAATGCTAATAGCACGCCTCATTAGGGACAATGAATTGAATCCCTTTATATCTCCAAATTCAGAAGGCACATCTTTATATTTTGTATTATACTTCCCCTCATTTTTTTTTCAAAAGTGCTTTGTTAGTATCCTGTATGCTAGAAAATCTGAACCAAACAGACAAGGTTTTTGTGCATTTAGTGCGCATTTAAAAAATGTCAGACTTTTGCACAGTAAACCTCCCTTATTACAAATAGAAAAGACAGTGTGCGGACGGTGTAAAGAAAAGGCGGTGATCTTCCAGGACTTAGCTGTTGAATCCATCAATGTATTCAAATACTGCTGTCAAATTTTTAGGATTAGCTGTAGACAATCGGTCCTACAAACCATCAAATCTTGACGATATGTTTGCTGATATACAAAACAAAAAACAAAAAAACAAAAACAGGCCCCATATTTCGCGTGAGTTGACCGCACGAACTGTTAATTCAGTACATGGGGAACCTGACAGTGGTCTAGCCCACAAATGGCCAGTCTTGTGGTTGCTGTCGTAGGATCAGTAAGTGATTCGGGAAACCCTCGAAGATTAGAAGTCAGATCAGGCACCACGTAGTCCACTCAGGCTGCATGTGTCTGTTTCTGGAAGTAATAACGATTTCTCAAAATGAAGTCGTTTATATTTTTAGCTCGACGGTGTGGGGTGAGTGATTTCTTGAGAGCCGGGCTCCCTGGGGCACTGTGCCAAGTCCACCTCTATTTGTTTTTCATTGGGCTTTTCATTACCATGCTGGTAGATACCGGGATCATTCCGCCTCCTCCGAGACGGCTGGCGTAGCTGAAGCAGAGGCACGACGCTCTGAGTAGGTGGAGTACGTCCGTTCAGTGAATGCCTGTCTTAGATCTCTAACTGTGGTGCCAGTCTCGGGGCTTTAATCTCCTAACAACAGCCAATTGGCCATTTATAACGCGGTCTGATATTAAACTGCTTACATCCATCCATTCTGGCACTTAGAAGGAAGGGCATTAACCTCACGCTGTACCAATCTAGACCCCGCCCTCTCTCTTTTCTTATCTCAGAAAGGGCAGCTAGATCCATCTCCGGCCCCACTCCGCATTGCTCTTCCTCCCACAGGTTCAATCTCCAACTAAAACTGCTTGATGGGTTCAATGGTTTTCTGCTTTCCATAGCTGTTACCTAAATCCACGCCCCTGTCACGTGAAAACAATCCTCCCAATGGTTTTCAGGACCCCAGGACTGCCCTTTGTAGCCCTTTCTAGCTCACTTCCTTTGCTTTGAGCATCTGTTAATACCCGTTTTCCTCCATGACCAAGCATTCTGTCACTTCTTTCACAAGTATCTTGTGTTACACATGAATAGAATGGAGCTTGGTTTGTCCAGAAAAATTTAAAAAAAAAAACAGAAATACAGATTCTTGGACTTCCCATCCATTCCTCAAGTCTTTGATCTTTTATTCTCGTTTGAATGGAATGTAATTCCTGTGCTCGCTTGAGAACCCCACTGTGGTCGTGTGATACATGTGTATAATAGGTAATAGTCAAATATGCCGATTAACATCACATCTTCTTAAATCTTCTTATGTGTTGGAAAACATCGAATTCCTCTAATAATTTTGGAATTTATTAAACTGTTACATGAGATAGCTCTTCTACTGTGTGATGCAGCATTTCATGAATTCCTCCATCTAGCAATATCCCACTCCCACAGCCATTCCTCATGGTCTTACAACCTCTTTCCTGCTTTCCGGCTCCCAAAAGTGAGTGAGAACAAGTGGCTGCCTTATTCCAACTACAATGTGAAACTCTTCGATTTAAAGAATAGAGTTTAGGGACAAAATGAGCAATCTCTGGTTTTCTGTTTGAAATATTGGTCAGGGGCTTCAAATAATCAGTCGCGATCTGAGACTTTTAAGTGTAGACTAGCCCTTGGTGAATGCATGGCCCCCCGGCCTTTTCATCTTATAGGGAAGGAAACTGAGGCCCAGCCATAAAAGTCAAAATGATCTTTCTAAATTGACAGTTTCGTCTATAAATTCTTTTCTAAGCCTGCTTTCCAAGGACAGCCGAAATGTATACAAACTATCACTATGCCACACAATGTCTGTTTAGTCTAGCCTGGGCTTACTTTTCCATCCTTACATTTTTTTTTAATTTTTCTCTTCATTTTATCCCCCGTATACATGTCCGTTCGGTTGGGTCTTCTGTCTTCCTCTGGGTTATTGCCTGTGGTTTCCTCTTTGTCCTTGTTTTGGGTCCTAAGCATACTTCAGACATTTGATGCTATATCATCTTCTCCATAACTGTGCCCCCCAGTGCTCTCAGGGTTCCCAAGCAAGCATCACGTGGTCCCTATTTGCAGGATCCAAGTGGAAGGAATAACGGCAGTTGTTAACCGATATTTGCATCGCATTACATGGTTCCATCCCCATATTTTAAGAATCTGACATTCGATATTTTAAAACGAATTATTTCTACTTTTAACCTGTCATGGCACATGTCAATTTTTCCATCAGCCCTCCTCACAAAATCTATTTTCAGATAAGCTTTAAAAGATAGATTGGTTCATTCACATCCTTCTGTAAGTCACTGATAACCCTGAATGGCAACCCTTCCTGGAAGCACATGCACTTTTACAGAAACAGAGTGCGAAGTCGCAGGAATGACTCTTCAGTGCAGGAAATTTTAGCCATGAACAGTAAGTCATGAGAGCTGTGTGTGAGGGAAGGTCGGTTCCCACAGCCTTCAAATCAGCCTCACAGGTGACCACCTCCCTCACACTCCGAGGAGGAGGAGGAGGAGGATGCTATTCTTATTTATACAATTCGGAGTACTTGTTGTTTTTGCTTTATGTAAAGATACTATTTCACATGGTATAAATGCTGAATTCATCATGGAACATTTCTGGTTTGATTCCAGGGAAGCAATGTTATGGAAGATCAGGATTTGTTGGAAATTGGTATCCTTAATTCTGGACACAGACAGAGAATCCTACAGGCGATCCAGCTCCTTCCAAAGGTAAGGGATGGGGGCTGGAGAGATGGCTCAGTGGTTAAGAGCTTGCCTGCTCTTCCAAAGGTCCTGAGTTCAATTCCCAGCAACCACATGGTGGCTCACAACCATCTATAATGAGGTCTGGTGCCCTCTTCTGGCCTGCAGACATACACACAGACAGAACATTGTATACATAATAAATAAATAAATAAAAAACCAAAACAAAGGTAAGGGATGCTTTACCGGGATTACCTTTGAATGATTCCCAGTGACTTACAGTCAAATATGGAACAGTATTTACATGAGCATACAGTGTTTCTACATGCTACTGCAGCCTGTAAGAATGGTCTTAGTCCCCACTTTCATCAGACACAAAAGACTGACAGAAGCTTCACTTGGGTTTAAACTGACCTACAGGAATGTAATATTGGAAACACTGTGGAACAACAGAACGGATTCAGAATACCTCTGCTGTGTGAGTCCTAACTCACGTACCGTTACAGCAGAGGCCAAGGAAGATGCGATTCTTGTTGAGTGAATACAGTAATATCCTTCACAGAAAAGCTTCATGAATAGGAGAAGTTCTTACGTTAGCCATAAGTCTAACAGAATTAATATCTGGAATATATAAAGAACTAAAAAAAATCGAATGTCCCCAAGACCAAACAACCCAATCAATAGATAGGTTAATGAAATGGAGAGGTAGCTCTCAAGAGATGAATTAGAGATGCCAGCAAGTATGTTGAAAATGTCCAGCATCCTTAGTTGTTGTGCTGGATGGTTTTATGGCCACTTGTCACAGGCTAGTCATGTGAGAGGAGGGAACCTCAATTAGGAAAACCAATCCTAATTAAGACAGTCATCAAGGAAACTCATAGTCAGACTAGCTCAAGATTTCATCTCTTCCCTCTCTGGGTGGCTAGCATTAAGAAAATAAGCAACAACCAATGCTTGAGAAGATATAGGGAAAGAAAATATTTATGTACTGTTGGTAGGGATGTGAATTAGCCCTTTTATTGCTCCAAAGGTTCCTTCTAAAACTCCAAACAGAACTTTCGTCACCTAGGTAGACACAGATAGGTGTGTGTCCGGAGAGCTCTAAGTTAGTATACTACACAGAAACCCGTGTACTGCAGCTATGGGGTCAGCCTAGGTATCCGTTAACATGTGAATCGATTTTATTTATTTGTTTGTTTAGTTGGTTGGTTTTGGTTTTTTGAGACTGGGTTTCTCTGTGTAACAGTCAGGGCTATCAAGGAACTCGCTTTGTAGACCACGCTGGCCTCAAAGTCACAGAGATTCACCTGTCTCTACCTCCCAAGTGCTGGGATTAAAGACGTGTACCACCACCACCTGGTGTGAATCAATATTTTTAGTGTTTTTTTTTGTGTGTGTATATATATATATAATATGTGTGTATCTATACATATGATAGAGGTTCACAAAAAAAGAGTAAAATTGTGTCATTATCTAGAGTATATATACAGCTGAAATCGTCACATTAAGCCAAATAAGATATGGCATCTTTTCTTTCATTTTGGGGTCCTAGAATTCTTTATATCCACACATACACATGAGTGACATGAAAACAGAAAGAAGGGAAGAGAAGAGACTATCAGAGGAACAGTGGGAAGGGGGCTAAGCAGAGAGATGGGTATGGTCAAAATCCAGGATATACTTAAAGAATGTGTCTATATAAAAGCCAACACTATATGCAACGAATATACACTGATAAGAATATTGGGGCAGAAGAGCCTCATGCTCCACTAGACGTTTTATCTCTTGTAGAAATGTCAAGACGGAGCGTCTGGAGTCACTACAAGGGACTCTAATGATGCCTGATAACAGAAGGCGTCATATGCAGAGGTCCAAGTGTCCCATCCCATCGTGTATTTGCAGTTGATCAGTAGTTTTTCCAGTCTCCATGTGATCTGTCAACCGGGTATCATTTTTTACTGGAAGCTGTGTAACCTAGCAACGGAGTTGACCTTATGTTTCCAGAAAAGGTTTGAGAGGAGCTTGAAGGAAGTGGTAGGGTGTAAGTACCAGCCTTTCAAGGTAGTCGGATTTTAATTGGTGAGGGAAGGAAAAGGCACGTCAGGAGGCCAGAAGGAACCGTGTCATTACAGGTGTTACCTAGGCAATCACTTTCTGGAAGCATTTGGGAAATAATTAGGCATTTTAAAAGCCAGGGGGATCGGCACAACAGCGCAAATGTTCTTAATGCCTCGGAACTGTACGGTTAAAATATCTAAGTTGGTAAGTTTTACGTGTATTTACCACAATTTCCAAAATCATCGGAATAGAAGAAAATGCAAGGTGCTTAAAATAATTGAAAGGTGTGTGGCCCGTAGCCAGAGATAAAGCAGGAAGCGTGGATTTCTTTCATTTCTTCAGGGCTAAGGAATTTGAATGTGTTTTGTAGGCACTGGGGAATGCCTATGACTAGAATCCTCTATTCTGCTTAATTCTGGAGGCAATTTACCAGAGGAATTGAAGGAGAGAAAGTTGAAGCGGGGTCTGCCAGCTGGGAAAAGAGGAAGCGAGGCAAGATTGGAGCAGGTGAACTGGAACGGGGGCACCTACACCCATCGGCGTTTCCAGTGTCTTCTCCCTTTTTTTCTCTCGTCCTGTCTAGGGAGGGTAGAGTTTTTCCTCAGACAGAGAGTAATGAATATTAATCATAGTGTCTAAGGAAGTGATATAATGAAATTTGCCCACTGACGGCGATCTGAGTTTCTGCGGACAGAAAGTTAACAAATTAACAAATCAAGGAGAGCCAAGAGCTTAACCAAGGGGGAAAGAATGAACGTTTCTCTAGACTTATTTCTCCAGTTATTCCCATGGGCACGTTATTCACCTCACTACTTTCCCTCAGCAAATGTCCTACTTGCCTTCTGCAAGGGCTTCTATAAAGCCATGGCCAACACCCGGGGTAGTCTCAGATCCGGAACCAGCTCGGTGCTCCACAGATCAGCGAACCTCCCACTCCACAGTGCTACCATTATTTAAAGTTCGGTTCAGACGCCATCAGCTCGCTTCCTCTGAGAAACTTTGCCTAACCTGTGACCGCTTCTCACTACACCAGCAGTTAGAAATCTGATATCCACACCCACCCCCTTCAGTAAGCCTGCCAGC
>NC_022024.1:31100829-31107208 GCF_000317375.1 Microtus ochrogaster | reverse complement strand
CACATCACCCCACGCTGCACATGGCCAGTGCGGTTTTCTAAGCCTCCAGACTTAGAAGAAAGCCCTCACCTTGGTCTGCAAAACTCAGTAAGATCTGGCCCTTTCCTACCTCGTGGTCTTCTTTATCATTCTCTCCTTCTACGTTCTGGTCGGTGACTTTCTCTTTGTTATACGAAGGGACAAGTTCATTTCATCCTTCAGAGTCCCATCCATCACTAAGGCTTGAACTCGGACACCCACCCCACAGAGGTTTTCCCAGCCTGGCAGTTCCCCTTCTCTGCAGCTGTCATCCCTTTAAGGGCGCCTGCTTTATTTTCCCCACAGCACCTGTGGTTACCTGAAGTTCTCTTGTTTCATTGTTTCGTCATTGTTTTCCATCTTGCTGAGAGGTAGCCAGTCCCGTGGGACCAGGGACCTTGACACCTTAGCTCCTTTTTCTACAGTCAGCCCCTTGACAGTTTCTGGCACCAAGCAGCTACCCAGGAAATATTTGTGGATTGAGAACATACAGTAATCTCTCGTTTATTTGAGATTTTTATGTCCTTCTGCTTGCTTGTATCTGATGATACTGATGATAATTTCTCACGTGACATAAACATCTGAATGTCAGAGATCACTCAATGCTTTAAAGTTTCCTCGTGCTTTATTCAATAATATGACCATTAAAAGAACGAATGAATGAGTAAATAAATGTTGCCTCATATACCATTCAAATATTTTCAAGACTCAGAATGCCTCAATTTTAGGGTAATTCTGTAGTCATCCACATACAATTTCATGAGAAACAAGAACTGAAAGCCTTAACCTAGAATGATTTGGAGAATAAATCAAATGTTTGTTTTGAAGAAAGGATATTATTCCCATTGTGGAGAGCGAGTTATTCCCATTGTAGAGAGAGACGCTAGGAAACAATGCAGAATTAAGCGGCACTCAAGAGGCTGTCGCGGAAGCGTCTACTCCGTGCACACAAATGAGTAGAGAATGTATAAGAATAGGCAAATCCATCCTCCACAGCACAGCAGACAGCTACAATGCGGCAAACTGGTGCTTAGCCTTGGTAGGTAAAGGGCCCCATCTTCAGATGGCTAATAGTGTAACATTAGTGCTGGCACCGCCATCTGCATTCACTGTGGCTCTGCACTGCTAGAATAAGTGACAGAATGTCTCTCTTCGTTTTAGTCACACCGTTTTGGTCTTCAGAGTCTTTCTGCCCCTCGTCTGTCATGAGAAGCCTTCCATAATCGCCATCTGAGACACCTCTGTAACATACTGTATTTGGGAATTAGTGAGGTTACTCCCAAACAGGGAAAAGACGATCTTCAAAGTACAACCTTGATCTGTTGGCTTGTTTCAAAGCATGGTTTACTTATGTTCCTGTTGATTCGAATTTTAAAGAAAATAACTTCTTCGGCAAGATTTCACCTGCAGTATGTCAGCTTTAATATACACCAGTGCAGAGGTCCTCAAGTCGACAAACACAGTCGATATGTTCATGGAGTAGATTACGCAGCGTGTATTCTAGCCACACTCCTCTTCAGGGGAATGCTGGCATTGAATCAACCCCTCCCCCCTTAACTCGCCTCTGTCTTTTGTGTTGTTCAACCTCCAGCAGTAAAGCATGCCCGTCAATTCTCACACATCACCCACTTCCTCCACCAGTCCCAAGTAAGGCTTTCGTCAAGCCTGGAAGTTTCCCAAAGCTTTTGAAGATCAAAACCTCATCCTCTTCCCTTTATGGGAAAAGAACCGTGTCAGACCTCTGGGAGAAGTTCTGTTCTCTCTTAGACGCTAGACAGGTTGTACTTTTTCTGTCCCTTAGACACAGGGAAATTATCTGATCATTGATTTGCAGTGTGTAATTTACCCTTTTCCAGGTAAGAACCCCGTGGATAAATCTTTACTATGCTTTCTTTTTAAAGGGGCATAGGTGTTCTTGCCCTTCAATACCAGAGGTCCTAAAAGTCAGATACTCACAGGATTTTCATTTTATAAAGGTTTAGGGTGATCTGTGTCAAGGCTCATATCATACCCTCTTAATATCACTCATCCGGAATTGAAAATGTACCCGGTCAAACTTACCCTTATCATGTCCCGTTTTCCCATGTGTCATCTGATTTTACCATGGCTTTTGGAGTTACTCGGCGGCAGTCAAATACCATCCTCTTTTCTTTTCCAGTCATCCATCCCATCGTTCTCTTGGGTCTGACTCAGTCCTCTGCCCCGCCACACAGGTAGCGGCCACCAGAGCAGAGTCGCCCAGCTGCTTTCCATCACCAACTTAACTGACTTCAGTAAATCTGACCTGGTGACAGCCTGTTGACATTCTGCTCTGCGGCTCCGGTTCCCAGGGCTCTGCTCTGTTCCTCCTTCACCTAGTCATGTCCTCAGTTGAATCTCAGAGCCCCTAGACCTCAGATTCGAAGCGTTCTGATGAAGCTGGTGCATGTCGTCATCATGGGATTATAGAGCACTTTCTGGAACATACCCATCCCCCTCGTTCAAATACATTTTCACTGGCTTTCTGTTTTCAATGGTTTCCTTCACTGCCTAAGCCTAGAGTTCTCTCTGTAGAGTTCAGACTGGTCTTGAACTCAAAGATCTGCCAGCCTGTGCCTTCCAGATGCTGGGATTAAAGGTGTGCACCACTTATACTCAGCCCTAAGCTTTTCTTTAATTCCTTTTATACAAATTGAAAGCTTATCTTTGGGTGGGGTCTTGCTCTAAGATCACTTTCTTTATTCCACTTAGTGTCAGACTTTTCTTTAATCTGGTTACACTTCCTGGTGCTCTTTTCCTCCTTCAACTGTACATATTGTATTTTTCCTTGCTCAGGTAGTTCTTTTCATTACAGATCTGTATAAACCTGGTCACTAATAACCACAGGACACAGTCCACAGTGGGCTGTTTGTGAATCTCCTCTGCAAATGCAATCAATCCAAAACTCTTTAATTTAGCCTTAGGCAGACTTTTTGGGCAAGGGCAGAAAGCATCCACAGTCTTTATCAGAATACCATAGTCTCTAGGCCACATACTAACTAACATTTGTCTCTTCTGAAACATCTTGAGTTGGGCCCCCCATATTACAAATCACCCTTAGCACCAATGTTTTTCATTCTCCTACTTGTCCCATTAAGCCCCACTTAAAATGTCCACATAAAACCATGGTCCAACCTCTCCCAGCAAAACCCTACTCCCGGTACCAATTTCTGTCTTAGTCAGTGTTCTATTACTGTGAAGAGACACCATGATCTCAGCAACTCTTTTAAAGGAAAACATTTAATTAGGGCTGGCTTACAGATTCAGGGGTTTAGTCCATCATCGTCACGGCAGGAAGCATGGCAGCGTGCAAGCAAACATGATGCTGGAGACATCGCTGAAAATTCTACATCTGAATTGGCGGGCAGCTGGAAGAGAGAATAACACTGTCCCTGGCTTAAGCTTCTGAAGCCTCAAAGCCCTCCCCTCTGTGATACACTTCCTCCAACAAGGCCATACCTCCAATCTTGCCACTTCCTGAGTCTCTGGTGGGCCATTTTCATTCACACCACCACAGGTACCAAACACCTTCCGTAGAATGAAATCGCTGACTTTTCTATCCTCACTACAAGACTTAGTTTTTTTTTTTTTAAAAAAAAATGTTTCTATTTTGAGAGAAAAATAAGATTCTATATAGCTACATAACAAATTACCTCCCAAGTGGCAAGTGGCAACTTCTGTTGAGCAGGGACCCTAGTGTGGTGTGACTGGGTCTTCCACCCTAAGGCCTCCCCCAGGGCCGTAGTCATCTCCAGACTCACTAGGAAGGGCTCACTTCCTCACTCACACGTGTGCTTACAGGCAGGGCTTAGCTCTTGTGGAGCAGGAGTTGGACCAGGCCTCCCTTAGCTCCTTTGTATAGGCCCCACTATAGAGCATCTCACAAAATGCGGTCAGCTTCAACAGGGTGAGCCCAAGGGACTGCCGGCAAGATGGAAGTCAGTCACCTTGAGGTCACCTTGAGTGCAGCCAGAAAAGTAGCATCCATCCTTTGGCCACATTCTCTTCACCGGGAGTCGGTCGCTAGAAGATACTCTTATCAGTCATGAGAAGCTAATTAAAAAATGTTCTTTCCAAAAGTTGTGCTTATGGGCTTATTGATTTATATGTGTCAGTGAGCTGTAGACAACAAAGTCAATACCTGCAAACCTGCTGTTGAGTTTCTGGGTTGTGGTGTCATGTCAGGCTATATCACCATCCACACAGACAGGAACTATGTGTCTCCTTTTTCAGTGTTCATAAATATGACCTCTAAGTCACCTCATGTTAACATGATGACCTGAGGACATGAAAGATGAATTTTATTGCTGTTGATGCTAGTTTTTTTTTCTATTTTAACCCTATCTATAGGCAGGAGAACTAGGCTTTGAAGTATATCATTTTAAAGTGTGTCTTGGGGAGGCAGATTTCGAAGACGCCTCCCACCCCTCTGTCCCGAGTCTGGACATTTTGGGGTTTATATTGCCTTTTCCTGTCTCTGCTGGGGAAGTGTGGTTAAGTCTACTAGGACTTAAGGATATTAAAAAAGAAAACACATTTTTGGAGAAATAGCAAAGCTAAAAAGAACAACATCCTTTAAGTCTAGGCTTGACCAGAGTGGATAAACCAAAGTGACAAATGACAAGGAAATCAACAACAACGAACCCCACCAGTGAGCAGCAGCAGAGCTGGTTGAGGGTCAGGCTGAAACACCTTTAAGGACAAGACAACACAGACTGGTGGCACTTACAGCGAGAAGACAAAATAAAGCACTGAGGGACAGATTTGGTGATGGCTTTTTACTTTGCTTCACCTGTAGCAGAGGAGAGAAAACAAAAAAACAAAAACTGAGTCTTCTTGAGGTGAGCTCACTGATGACTTAGGATGGGAAGGGAGGGTTACAGATGCAACATTGTCTCAATTTAGCTCCACCAAGTCCCTCCTCTTAAAGATGAGCTCTTTCAAGGACTTTAAAACACAAGTGTTTCTGAGTTGTAGTCTTGATGGCTAAGGCAGACATGTATCAGCTTTAGGGGAGAAGCATTCAAGCAATGCAATTCCTTTAAAAGTCTAGAAAGGAAGGTTCGGTCTCGTTCCCCTGTCACTTAGAAAAATGACAGAAGCTTGTTCCTGTTTCTTCTACTCTTTTGCAGAAGAGCAATGAGAAAACAGAGGCCATAGGTGCAGATGCTCCCATGGTGCCTTTGACAGGGGAGCCTCACCCTGTCAGCCCATCGCTCATCCTCTCTGCGCTCATTCTTTCTACTTCTGTTTCCCCCTCCTCCTCCCCTCCTGGTGGTGCCCTAAACTTTGTGACACCCGGTATCGGCCTGGACATCAATTAAGGACACTGTGAACTGGAATCTCGCATGCAAGCACATATATCACTTTAGTGTGGGGAGGTTCCGTCCTCAAGAAAATGCAGAGCACAATTTGATCTGAGTTCGTAGAGTGTTCTACTTTTTGTAGTGTTGCTCATTGGTGTGTCAGGGTCTATGCAGGCTCAGTGCACTCTTAAAAATGCTTTATTGTTCGGGAACAAACAAGTATGCTCCCTTACATAAGGGGTTGGCAAGCTTTCTTCTTGTAAAAAGTCAAGCCACACTTTACCAGCCATATGTCTTCACTCGTAACCGTTCAACTCTGTTACAGAGCGAAAGCAGCCACAGAAAATTCAGAAATGAATGTGAGTGTGTTTCAATAAAACTTTAATGGCAAGAACAGGCAGTAAGCCATGGTTGTCCTGTTAAACACAATTTACTGACACCCAACTTACATTAGCAATAAATCTCCAGCTAGATAGAGAGTTTTTACTTCTAAGAATCTTTTAGCCAGGAAAAAAACTTAGATCAGAAATATAGCTTACTATGTCAGACTAATGCAAAAAAGACCCAGGATAGCCCAGCAGCCTCCTAACATCCCCACCGCCAAATTCTGTATGATAAAGGCATTTTGGAGTGGCTGACATCTGTTGGAAAAGATGTCACTTTTGGTGGCCATGTCTGTGGGAACACTTCGGGGCTCCACACATACCAGTCCATAAACAGTTTTTATTGAGTCCCTCTGTGAGATCTGACGTGGGCTTCTCCTTTCTCACAGTACCCTCTCACGTCAAAAAAAAGAACTCCAAAGTCTCCAATCTTGGTGTTTTCTGGCTTTCTATGCCTCCTCTCTTTCACACAGATACTGCACAGAATTTGGGGGTTAGTACTCTCCCCCTCCTTCTGTCGATACTATCGTGTGGCACCTTCATCTGCTCCTTAGAGTTTCTACTATCCCCAGCCACACACACACGAGGGACCAACAGACCTCTGCCTCTGCGTTTATAGATCTATCTCCCCAGGAAACCACACACACACACACA
>NC_022024.1:31099716-31100553 GCF_000317375.1 Microtus ochrogaster | reverse complement strand
ACACACACACGAGTGACCAACAGACCTCTGCCTCTGAGTTTACAGATCCCCAGGAATCCCACATAAGATACAAAATCAACATGTCCAAAGAGAGGCTATGTTCAAAGAAAAGTGGCCTGAGCCTCAGAGTTTAATTTAGCATTATTCATTGTGGAAATAACTGAGAGAGCCTCTACACACCGGATACTTTCCATCATGCAGGTTTATGATGAAGAGCATTACTAACAGCCCATAGCCCTTGAGTTCACAGAGCATGTATTCCAATAAGAAGATTATAGAAATAGATATGTTTCCAATGGCATTCCTTCATTATATATCATGAATAATATATGTATCTTGTTACATATAGTATATCACTGATATTTTCAGCATTTTACAAATACAATAATATGCTTTGTTGTGTTCTGCAGTAATATTACACATATAGTCATGCATAATATACGTTAATCTTATAGGATCTATTGTGAAGAAAAATTAATAAATAGGCACAGAACACAGGGAATGCATAAAGAAAGAACTTGGAATACTGTAAAAAAAAATCAGTCTTTTCTCAGGATAAGGGGTTGGTGCCACTGAAGATTGAAGAAGGAAGAAAGAATAATTGGCTTTAAGGTCAAAAACTTAAGTAATTTGATGTCTATAAATTTAGAAGTAACAGCAACCACTGAGCTCCTTCTCATTACTCCTTAGCCTGGCACGATGCACACGCTGGGAAATGAACTGTTGCAAATCCAGAATGTCAGTGGCTTGACATTTGACTCTTTCTGTGAACTCGCAGAAGGTCCACTGCTACCGTGTTTCCTCCAGATGGTTAAGAGCCTGGGTCACTTCTGCCAC
>NC_022024.1:31094945-31099084 GCF_000317375.1 Microtus ochrogaster | reverse complement strand
AGGTCACCCCGGATGTGGGATGTCGGGCTGGAAGGTCACCCAGGATGTGGACTGTTGGTGCGAGAGAATTGTCTGTATTCTGTCAATCATGTTTTAAATAAACGCTGATTGGCCAGGTATTTTTTTTTAACCTAGAAGTGGATCACGCACTTTAGACCACATTAGATTTTTCCAGGAGTCAAGTTCATGGCACTCACTAAACGGCAAAGCAGAACAAGAAGGACAAACTCACTTCGCAAGAAATGATGGTAGAATTCCTGAGAGTCAGCCCACCCTGTGCCCAAAACACCACTTCTTCTCGGCCCCTTCTTCTTCACGTGCCTTACTTAAGTTCCCCAAGTTGTATTTTTTTTTTAATAATAAATCTTATGACAGCCTTTCTCTGAGCAAGAACAGCCATTTGGCCTCTCTGTGGTGCCATTGTATCCTCCTGACTAGTTTTTCTCTACAGGTGAAGATTAGCATCTTGACTGTGCTGTCTTCATTATCTAAGCATGGAGCACTGGGGGCTGGACCATCATAAGGCTCCCTTCATGTTTACTACACTGAACGAAGCCTCACAATGGAGCAGATTAGAGATCCATCCTGAATGGGGTAGGGAAGAACTTTTAAAGCTGTTTCCTGACATGGTGGCTCTTCTTGCCAATGCTTAAAGGAGTAGGGCAGGTCCTTTGTGCATAAACCACCCGTAACAGTGGTGGCCTTAATTTTCTAGAGACCTCTTCCATAAATGCCTCCCCACTTGTGTTTGCTAGTGAAAATCAATAACTAGTAGATTCTTTAGGAACACGTTGGGAGCAATGTTTCCCTAGAATGCTTTTCTCTTCAAAATGGCAAATTCTACTATTTACAGGGCACAAAGTGGCTACCATGGTTGGGGCAATAGATATTCAAGTAGATTCGACTGTTAGGGGTGAGGGTAGTGCAGTCAAAAATTCACCTGTTTTTTTTTTCCGAAGTTTTCATGAGGTTTCAAAAAGTCAAATGGCTACTACATTCTTCCAAAGGAACTAAGAGAGGGGATGTCTCAATATCTTCCTTGAAATGAACTTATGTTGAAGCAGTTTACAACATAGACCAGAGAGCTGAAATCTTGTGCTAATAAGCTTTCCCTGATGTGTATAGAAAAACAGAGAAGAAATTAGGGGAGTGAACAGGTCCTGTTCTAATGCTTTCTCCTGTAGCTGTCCACCTCCAACCTGGAGCAGCTCACCTCCGTTTGCTACAGAGCAGTAGGCACCTTAGAGTTGTGCTGTAGCCACTGGGGAGAAGGAAAGGGGTGTGGTTAGCTGAGCCTTTTTCTCTTCCCTGTATCTGTTTTCTAGGAACAATCACAATTTAGATCTAGAAAGGACTTTAAATATCCAGTACGCATCCATCCTTTCCCCGGGCATTCAGGATAGATTGCTACTTTGTAAC
Organism: Microtus ochrogaster; assembly: GCF_000317375.1. Classification (NCBI taxonomy): domain Eukaryota; kingdom Metazoa; phylum Chordata; class Mammalia; order Rodentia; family Cricetidae; genus Microtus; species Microtus ochrogaster. Next base: position 31,097,665 of record NC_022024.1, on the reverse strand, counting down.
AAACCTGGAACTAAATCCCAGCCCCTGGCACTTGTGACAGTTGCCTCTTGAGTGAATACTGTGTCATTTTATAGACCCAGGGCCTGGGAGATGAGTGTGCAGGAGAGAAACCGAAAGGAGACCAGACAGGGCCAAAAGATGAAAGCAAAAACAAAAGTGTTTCTAAAATCAGGCTTCATTCATGGATTCAGGCTTAAAAGGCAGCTTTTGAGACCTCCATGGACCTCTCAACCCTGTTCTTGAAGCTGGGCAGGAAAGACTGTGGCAGGCAGAGATCCAAAAGATCTGAAAAGGCAGGCAAGAGACAGCCAGAAGGAAGAATGAAGGCTTGCATAGGTCAGGTCAATTGGCCGGCAGCCTCCGAGGTCTCGCTTATCCTCGGAGGCAGCCATAGAGATGACATCACCGGCTGCAGACATCACCGCACCCTGAAAAGAAAGCCTAACAGAATAAAGAGAAATAAGTAAATCATCTCATTCGTTTCTTCTTCTGTCTGGGCAGAGAAAAAGGGAAAATGGGCAAGATGGAAGGGAATTCTCCAGAAGATAGGAGGACCCGTCTTTACAGCAGTAAGCTCCATGGAGATGGCATTTTCATAGCATTAAGCCAGAAAGCATCGTGCGTGATGGTTGGGAACGTGGCCAGGTTCTGCATTTGACGCTTGACTGGGCTCTGCCTAATTGCACAACCCTGAACAAGTTTGTAAACTTTTCTCTGCCCGTTTCCTCACCTGTAAATGGAAGTAATGATTTTTTTTTTTTACCCTGTAGGCATGTTGTGCCAATTAAGGGACTCCATAGTGTAAATCAGACACTTAAAGCAGAGCCTAGGTTGGTGTATTTGCTCTATAATGGTCTAGTAAGTGCCTAGGTTGGTGTATTTGCTCTATAATGGTCTAGTAAGTGCCTTTTTTTAAAGAAAGTTGAAGCTGAACCACAAAATGTGTATGATTCCTTCCGCTCATTAAGGATGCTTGAAAATTACTACTCTGGGCAGAAGCAATAAACAAGACAGTCCCTATTATTTATTCATAGAATAGATACTTAACGAACTGCCTGCCTCGTGCCAGGTGCTGTTCTAGCTTCTGAGCACTTGGTGTGATGCAAGGTCATTGTCCTCGTGCAGATCATATTCTGCCTACCAATGGAAATAAACCTGTAGAATAGGGGGTAATGACACCTAACACTGTGGGCAGACACTAGCGAGGGAATGGACAAGGAATGGTGAGAGCATCTGCATGCTAATGTAGGCAGATACTCAATCAAAGCCATTTAATAGGGTTCTTAGCCACCTCTCTGTATCATCTAAACACCCTACGTTAAAGCAAATCGAGGGTGCCAAAGGGGTACTGAGGTAAGTGTGTTAAATAACCCATTGACAGTGTCTCAAGAACTTGCAATTTTTCTGGGGCTCCAAAATGCACCATCTTGGGCTTTCTCAAACCCAGTGTAGCCACCTGCCACGTATGTCACCTTAGGTGAGTTACTTCGATCCTCTGCTCCTCAGTTTCCTTGTTCGCTAGATGAAGATAAGGTAACTACTGTCTCACGCTTAGGTGGAGTTACAAATACAACAGAACAAGCGAAGGCCCTGGCACTTAGGCCCAGTTAATATTACACCCGCCTACTTAAGTTCCGTATATCCACAATTACACAGATCAGTAGTGTTGTGATGACACTCCTCCATAGGACAAAAAGTCACCCGAAAGGGAGGCACTTGCAGGCACCCGCATCTCTGACTGGCACATCACTGCAATGGCGTCTCACCGACAGCTTGCCACTCTCCACCAGTAGATTTCGCATAATATGATTACTCACTATCTGGAAAGAAAAGGAAGAAAACTGCAAATCTGCTTGTCGTCATCTGCTAACTTAACCACGCTGGAATACATTGCGGGCGATTGCCTCACCCGTCAGAGCTAGGGGAGATGGTATGCAAAGCTAGAACCACAGCCTCCCTGTGTGAGAGACTAAACAAGCTAGCATAATGCCGAGAGAGCTGCTTGTCTCTGCCTGGTAGAGATAATGCAACTTGCCCCCCTATAGCAGGGCCAAGAGAAGACAGAGAAGAGCTTCCAGAGCAAAGGTTTCACGTACGTGGTATGGAGGAAACGGAGGCAGACTAAGAAGCTGAGTCATCAAACCCTGACGCTGTATGTAGCTCCTGAGAATAGATAATGGCATTCTGATGCCATGGAAACACGCAAGGATGTGAACTTCCTCAAATTTTGGAGAATAGAACACACCTACCAGTTTGAATAAGCCATTGTCAAGCCCCGGTTGCCCCAACTCTGTGCATTTATTTGACAGTTGAATGCAGTTTGACTACATTCTTATTTTTAATCGATTAACATTCAGCAGAAATGATTGTTCTGTAGGTCTGCAGAGGCGATGAGCATGTATGTAGGTCTTAGATACAGTGTAAGGGGAAAAGAAAAGGATGAATTTACCCAGTGGTGGCAGCCAAGGGCAGAGCATGGACTGAACTATAGTAGAAGCAAAATTGCAAGCTTTGGCTATTGCCTGGGGGAGGCGGCAGGGGAAGCCTCTTCTCCTCAGGGTTAGGAGAGGGTTTCTGCAGGAGGAAGCAGATGATTCAAGTAGCTATTCCCGTGTGCCTTGAAAGCTTTATTGTCATGAGATTTTTGAAACAGCTCACGACGCTCCAAGCAAAAAAAAACAAACAAACAAAAAACACCAAAATGGCCAGGCGGTGGTGGC
>NC_022024.1:31092535-31093839 GCF_000317375.1 Microtus ochrogaster | reverse complement strand
TGGACCCTAATGCCATATCTGTGTGTTCTGTGGACCCTAATGCCGTGTCTCTGAGTTCTCTGGAACCTAATGCCATATCTGTGTGTTCTGTGGACCCTGACGCCATATCTGTGTGTTCTGTGGACCCTAACGCCATGTCTCTGTGTTCTGTGGACCTGACCATCATGTCCCTGTGCTCTGGGATCGTTCCCCAGTTCATTTGCCACTAGGAAGAGGCCACTTGCCATTTTTATTATCTCCTGCTTTCATTATCTTCATTGTCTACTAACCTCCCTTCCAATAAGCAGGAATTCCACTTTCTCTTTCCTTTTTAAAGCTAACATAACTGCTGCTCTTAGAGGAACTGAATATCAAGAAGCTGCCAGTGTCCTTTCATGGCTTTCAGAGAAAACACATTTTATCCTTACTTGTTGTTCTCAGAATCCATGCTGGAATAAATGCCAAACAGATCCACTTTAAATAATTTTTAGGGTTACAATTTATGAATCGTGGGCGTTCTGACGGGTTAAAAGCCTTACCTTAAACATATGCTCAGTTCTAACCCTTGAATCTTTCTTTGCTTAGAAACCACTGCTTGGTGGCGAAGGCTTGTATTTTCTGAATTTCTAAATACTAAGAAGTAAATGTATTACAGGAACATTGGAATGTGAAGTTTTCCTCACCAGTGTATAAAAGATGATTACAGGAAATTTAGAAAAGATTGATCCCCTTGCCTCTGGGACTCAATCACACCTCATCTGTCAGCATTTCCCGGCATCCACTTGCACAGAACACTTTTTCTCAGTGTTACATGATGTAGTCACAGAGTACACAATTCACCGTATAACGAGGACATTAGCATCCAGGGCTTCGGTCCAGGGACAAGAGCCGGTGTAGCTACAGACACGGAGCCTGCAACACGCATCAGACAGCCGCAGATCCGTCCACCCATTCAGCCATCTCACAACTCCTGTTGGCCCTGTGTGAGGTTCTGAGGTTAGAATGGGAAACCAGAGAAAGCTTGGTCTGTGCTTCTGTCATTCTAACCTACATTTAGACAGAGAGGGGTGGATCCAGAGCTAAAATATTACGTGAAAAATGCTCTCAGAGGAGAAAACTAAATGCCTGGGATCCGGGGAGGATTTCTGGATGGATGATTTAAGATGCTTAAAGCGAATCTCAAAGAATGAATGGGTATTTTAGGGCACTGAAGGAGCCACTCTGGGAGAAGATGTTGCCTGTTAGGACTGGGTAGTAAGAAGAAAGGGAAGGCTGACTGATGTTTTTCTCCTTGTGTTCGTGTGTGTGTGTGTGTGTGTGTGTGT
>NC_022024.1:31088138-31092339 GCF_000317375.1 Microtus ochrogaster | reverse complement strand
TGTGTGTATGGTGTGTGTGTGTGTGTCCGTGTCCCTCCCACTCCACATATTATTCCAAGAGAAACTAGACAAGGAACTTTCAATTTCCAGGATCAATCAAACCTTTCTTTCTCTGAAACATACAGGAACTTTGGCTCTTAATTTTTATTTTTTATCTTTTTTTAATGTATACTAAAGAAAATTATTTATTCCTGAGGTCAGGGACTTTGCAGCCCTTGGTTTTCAGGCAATGCCTAGGGATTTGTTGTGTTATCTGTTCTCCATGGGAGCCTTCTCCCTGAGTTAAACAAGTTACAGCTTTTGACATGGCTTTGATAGGCACCTCTCTGGCAGTGGCTCCATCAGGAGCGCTGAAGGTTCTCACTCAGTCAGTTGTCAGAAGAAATAAGATATTCTGAAATAACAAAACAAAGACTGAGGCCTGAGAATTTCCCCAGCAACAAGCTTTCTCCTCGTGCCCACAGTTCCCACCCAAGGGAGAGGACCATTTCCTGGACCAGCCTTAAAATACAGGTATAAAAATGTTCCTTGGGTTGTTTGACGTCTGCGTGTGCATGCGTGCATGCGTGAGTACTTGCTCCATTTGCTTCTGCAATGCTGAAACATGAGACTACAGCCTTAGACACACTTAGAGCTGCGTCTCTAGCCCTTGGGGTTTTTGTTTGTTTTGTTTTGGAGGACAGATTCACGCTACATATCACGGGCTATCCTGGAACACAAGGTCCTCCTGCTTTTGTCTCCCAAGTGCCAGGATGACAGGCATCTGTCACTATACCCAGTGTAAGGGAGGTTCTTGAGAACCCCAACCAGGACTTCACAATGGGCTTAAAGCTCTGAGAATGGAGGCACACTTTCCCATATGTTCTGGATCTTCAGAACCTCCTAGCAAGGCTCTGTCTCAGCTGCCTTAGAGTGTACATATACCATTAGCAAAAACTGGCTGTCCATGGACACCTGACCTATTCTGCCTCTCTTGTTGCAATTTATTGTGATGATATCTCTTGTCACCAAAGCTTAAAATCAGGCCACCAGGATGAATCCAGAAGTGGTGCCAAAACTACTACTAATTATGTTCAAAAACTGCTTTGGAGCTACAGGTACCCAATGTGTTGAAAGTACAATAGCCGTTCTCCTGGGGTGTTGCCCAATGTCTTCCTACTAAGGGCACCTTGACCAGTGCCAATTGGATGTTCTGCCAATGCCACTGAAGCCTGCCAAGATGGGTGTCACTGCCAGCTGCCATTGCCCAGAGTTGAGGGCACCAATATCTGCAGGATGGCACCATCTCTGCTCATGAAGCCAATTGTGCTAACTCCTTTTGTTCCCAATGTCCTCCCTCACCCCTTCCCAAAACACTTGGATGATAGAGGCCTCTTCATCTTAAGTCCTGGTGTGTGGGGTAAGGACCAGGGCCCATTAAGAGTGCCAGAACCTGAGATGCGTTCAGAGGAACCAGCCCATCAGATGAGCGTCTTCTGCTCCTTGAATCAAATACATCTGCTTTAGCTTCCGTTTCTGAGCAGAGATCTTTGATGTTCCTGAATCCCTCATTTGAAACAGATCCCTTCCAAATCAAGCCCTACCGGTCACCCATAAATTCCCACACAAGATAGGTAAACACGGTTTTGTTCAAGGTGAGAGCTGTACCACACAGCTCTAGTCAGCAAGTTGAAAGGCTCCAGGTCCACATGAGAAAACAAAGAACATTACATTTTGCTTTTCAGGAGGTCATGCTGACCTGCCTTCAAAAATATATCCAGACTCTGACCATTTCCTGCCGCCTTTTTCCTGGTTTCTCTCCCAGACACGCTCCTGTTTCCTCTGGATGATTTCCACTGCCTCTGAAATGGCCTCTCTATCCACCCTTCTCCACACAGGAGCCAGAATGATTCCTCTGGAACATAGACCAGAGCATGTCAGACCTCTGCTCACACGCATGCACTGGCTCTCTGTTTCCCTCGGGCTCACAGTGAGCCCTTGCAGGACCTTCTAGGCACTAGATTATCCGTTCTCTCTCTGGCCCAAATCCCATTCATTCGCAGCTACACGCTCAATCCACACATAGGTCTTGTTATTTTTTGAAAGCTCACTAGGCTTGTCCCTTCGTGGGGGGTCTTTGTGCTAGCTGAGTCTTCCTCCCACTGTCTTCAGACCCTTCAGACTTCCTGAGTGAAACCTCCCCGGACAACCCGCCTCCTGCTGCTCCCTCTTCACACACACCCCAGAGTTCCCAGTCCTGTCTTATACTTCCACTTTCCAAAGAAACACACAGCGTGCTTGCCTCTCGCCATTAGCTGTCTCGCACTCTTAGAATGGAAAGACAGGGGCTGGTGATATTGGACATTCTGTTCCCTGGGGCCTCCAAGAGTTCCTTGGGTACAGAAGGCACAGCCAGTATCTGAAGAGTGAAAATATCGATGGATGGATGGATGGATGGATGGATGGATGGATGGATGGATGGATGGATGGTAGGTCGGTCTCAGGTCTGTAACTGCTTAAGTGAATGTGAGCATGCTTAGTTTTGACTCCCATACAAATGATACCTTCTGTACTGCTCTTCACAGGTAGAACGTAAGTTATTCGTTTGTGTATTGCTAACTCTGGCTTTATGGTACCGTTATCTGTTTGAAGTACCCTAATGAATAAAGTTATGTACATGCCTGAAGGTTCTAAGAAAGGACGGGGATTTTAAATATCAAATAAATATAACTGGCATTCAAAGTTTTCATTATTTTCTGAAACCTGAGGTTTGAGGAATTTTTTTCCCACCGAAACGAAAAAATGCAAAAGAGTTTCCTGATTGATTGTAGCATTTAAGGTTTCTGTCTTAAGAGGAAAGCAGTGAGCTATATTAACAACCAGATCTCTACATGAATGTCAGAAAACATGTACTGGCAGAAGAAAGAGATCTCGTGTCTTTTTCTAAATATAATTCACATCACTGGGAGAGCTGGGGAAATGTGAATGACAGCAAGTGTTCAGTGCCTTGTTCTAGCTGCAGTGAGCCCTCTGTTTGCCTTTGATCTAAACCCTTGCTTCAGAAAAGAGCCTCGCACAGAAACAAGTAGACAAAACAAAGTAGAGATATTTAACACAGGGCTCCAGGGTCAACCTGATCTCAGTAGGGTTTGTAAATTAAAAGATGGTAGGAAATAGAAACATTTCACTTTATTGAATTTTTAAAAAAAACAAACAAACATACTTTTAACACAAAGCTTCAGGGAACGGTACAATACAATCATTCAGCAAAATCACCCAACCCTTGTGCTATATTTATATGTGTCCCATGTAAACCCTTTATGGGTCTTCCCACACACAGCCCACAGAGTTTCTCATGGCAAGTAGCTAGCTCTTCTCAAGTGGGGCCACAGAGAGTTACTCTCTGTGTGCACAGATGAAGCTAAAACATGCCAGAGCCTGGCGAACAGGGCACTCACACTCTTGCCAGCAATAGATTCTCCTGTAAAACTGCTGTTGTTGCTGTCATTCTTTCCCAGTCATGATTTACAGTTATCTCTGTTGGCAATTCTGTTCTTTGAACTTGTGATCAGACCAATGCCTTTGACGAAAACGTTTCTCCTCTGTCCTTGAGGACAGAAGTCTCGTCTCACCTAGCTGAGGCATCTCCTTATACTCTGGGATTAGAAGTTGGCCGGCCCTGTGTTTTGAAAACATTTCTTACTATGCACTCTTTACTGTCCATTGTTCCATTAGTATTTACTCCCCGATTTAAGGTATTAGAGTTGGGGATTTTCTCTGGGCTAAATCTTAATTCATTTCTCTTACTTCATGGGACATGAAGAGACAGCATCCAGCACAAAGCACTTTCCTTCCCTTTATTTCCTCTCCACCAATAGACAGACAGACAGACAGATGGATGGATGGACAGATGGTTGGATGTACAGATGGATGGATGGAAGGGAGGATGAGTGGGAGATAGATAGATAGATAGATAGATAGATAGATAGATAGATAGATAGATAGATAGAATAGGAGGATGGGTGGATGGATAGACAGACAGACAGACAGACAGACAGACAGACAGATAATAGAAGGATGTAATAGAAGTATGGGTGGGGGGTGGCTGGATAGATAGATAGATAGATAGATAGATAGATAGATAGATAGATATAATAGGAGGATGGGTGGATGGATAGACAGACAGACAGACAGACAGACAGACAGACAGATAGATAGATAG
>NC_022024.1:31086741-31088038 GCF_000317375.1 Microtus ochrogaster | reverse complement strand
GATGGGTGGATGGATAGACAGACAGACAGACAGACAGACAGACAGACAGATAGATAGATAGATAGATAGATATAATAGGAGGATGGGTGGATGGACAGACAGACAGACAGACAGACAGATAATAGAAGGATGTAATAGAAGTATGGGTGGGGGGTGGCTAGATAGATAGATAGATAGATAGATACATAGATACATAGATACATAGATAGATACATAGATACATAGATACATAGATAGCCTAAACTTTAATTGAACATCCCAGAAGTCCATTGTTAGTGAGGCTAGGGAGTATATGCACTCCATAGCAACATTCAGACACAAGCCTCTTACCAGTGGGGGCCTATGTGTCTCCCTATTCTTTTATGAAATGTGTACCTACAACACAGTCTGTACCTAAACCGAGAGGCTTGGCGCAGTGGGGCCTTCTATGCTTGGATCTTCCCCTTGCTATTGCTGTACAGCACAGAGAACTTAGCATGCCTTGCTTCCCAGCCAGAGGCTCAGCTTCCAGGTCCCACAGAAGAAATAGCATAACCCATGTTCATAGACTCCATAAAGACCCTATAGATCACCTAAACCCTTAGCAAGTGAGATGACATTTGGGAAGCCTCTCTAGGCTTTTTAGAGTGCCATATAGCTGTCAGGTGGTGTCCTTGATGCTAATAGTGGTGTTCATCCCCTAGACATCTCTGTGCAGCAAAGTTTCCCTGCCCAAGCTCTTGGATATTGGCAAGTGGACCTTTCTCTGAAACCCTGTGGTTAGTGGATCTGCTTTCCTCTTTCATGTTCAATCATTTTTTTTTAAGAATTTCAACCACAGAAGAGAACAGCGCATTGATCTCTAAGCCCAGGACTCAGACTGGGCGGGGGCGGGGCAGGGGCAGGATTTGATCCTCACACCACCTCACAGACCTGCATTTGGACTTGGCAACACATTGTCTGCTTTCACCGCTTGTCCTGGTTTACTTTCAGGGCCACTGACATTCTGAGTCTTGGGTACCAGCAGCACAGAGCCCAGGATGCTAGAACAAGGATCTGGAACAAGTTGTGGGGCAATACTGGCCATGTGTGTTGCCCTGGTAGGCAGGCTGAGAACTCAAAGCACACCCATGTGGGAAAAGAGAAGCCCCAGTCCACCGCAGCAGCACGGACAAGTTTAGCAGCTGAGCTTGGCACTCTGGGCACAGGTAGCCCATTAAGTGGTGGGTTTGGGGGTTTTCACCTGGGCAATGACATGTCATTCATATAACAACCCTTGCCTACATAAGAATCTGCCCCAAGTCTAATCCACACAGCT
>NC_022024.1:31080661-31086631 GCF_000317375.1 Microtus ochrogaster | reverse complement strand
AGAGAGAGAGAGAGAGAGAGAGAGAGAGAGAGAGAGAGGCAGGCTGCTTTTACACAAAGATCATTAGCCTCAGACTTAGCTCCAAGTGCCCTTGGCTCTTTAATTTTCAAGAAAGGCAATCAAAATTCCCAAGCAGGCCAGCGAAGACAGTTCAGCGGGTATACATTCTACTGCCAAGCTTCATGACTTGATCAAACCTGAATTTGATCCTTGAGACCAACATGATGGGAGGAGGAAAAAGATTCTGGAAAGTTGTACTCTGACCTCCACATGCATACTGTGACACACACGCACCTCTACACGCACAATAAATAGATCTAAAATAAAGAAAATAGCCACCAAGCAAGTTCTTCCCGCCCCCACAAACTCCGGAGCAGGCTCATGTTCATTCTTGTAGGCTACTGATCATCCTCAACCCTTTATTCCTTCTCCTTCCTTGTGCCATTTTGGTTGCTTCCTAAATCCTCCATCTCTGCACTTTCTGCCTCCTAGGAGCTAGCTAACACTCACCCACTCAGGTGCAATCAGGTCTCTGTGCTTTTCTAAGAGATCCCTCCTGACTTACCCGCCAGGTCCTAGTGCCCTCTTCCTCTGCAGCCTCCTTCCCCACTGAGCCTGCCTTCCTTGAAACTCTTTCTCCCCACTTCTCCTCTTGTCCTGACCATCTTGGCTCTGCCCCCTCAGGCTGATGGTCAGTTTCCTAGTCCACTGGGAGCGGTTCATTCTCTTCTCACACTTCAGCATCCCCCTGCGGTACCACCTCCTCCAGACTCTAGCACTCCACGATAAACATCTGTGGAGTTCCTGCGTGTACCACGGATTGCATTAAGCTCTCCTTGCATTGTTCCAATGAAGATATATGACAATGCTCGTGGATTCTTTCTGTCTGTCATATTACAAATCGCATGGCGGGTGCTTGGCAAGGGTAAGGAGTTTACTCAAGGTCAGGCAACTAGGAACTGTGGCAGCCAAGGCTCCCATCTGTGCTGCTCATGATGCCAGGGTCATGTGACTCCCTGGAACTCTTCCCCAATTTTCAGGTGCCGTTCTTCGGTTTAGTTTCTCATGTCAGAAAAGTATCCATATCATTCTACTGTATTTTTTTTCTTGGCCCGTAAAACCATCACAAAACTAAACATCCAAGCTAGAAACTTGGGTTACTCTCCCTAACTCTAACCTCATTCTTATCTCTACGTAATTGTTGCAAATGGATGATGATATGATTGACAGAAAGATGCTCACAGCTGCAGTTAAGGGAAGAAAAGCTTATTTGAAAGCAGTAAATGTGAACATTTATGGGCATACCAAACAAAAGGCCCTGCAATGCACTGTCACATGAAGGCAGTGACGCCATAGGAATGTCTCTGTGCAGCTATCCCGTTTTCACTTATGCTTATATTCAAGTAAAGGTTATGCTACCAAAACAAAGAGCTTCATAATGCAATTTAGTGAACAGAACGTTGGTTTCACCCACATTACAGTTCCGAAATGAACAGTCTGGTTTACAGGTTGGCTCTACGTTCTACAATCCCAGAAGGACCCAGGACCTTTGCTCTGTCCCTGTGTCTCATCTAAAGCATGTTTACTCTGGGTGATTCACAGACTGGCAGCCTTAGCATCAGCATACTGCTTGTGAGAAATTCAGCAGCTCAGATACTCCTTCAGCCCTGATACTCCTTCCAGCCCCACTTAATGAGACTCACAGGTCAGCTGGCTGCCGCGTGACTCCTCGCAGTAAAGGCTCTGGGGTATAGTTTTTCCCATGGAGTCAGAACTACCCTGTGGGCATTGATGTTCTGGACAATGGGAAGATTTTCAAAAGAAATAAACTCCAGAGCAAAGAACTTTTTTCATGTTGAAGCTGATCTGACTTGGAAGATAGCTACATGCTTAGATTCTGTTAGCCTCCTGTAAATGACAAACATATCTCATAATAGCATCCCCCAAAAGGCTGATGTGTCTTCTGTCTGATTGAACAATCGTGAGCCCATCCTACTTACAAGCTTTTGGCAGAATAATCTCTTGTCTCAATGGTGTGATACTTGACATTGTTAAAACAAAAGCTGGATGATGGTGACTCTCACACCTTTAATCCCAGCACTCAGGAGGCAGAGACGGGCGGATCTTTGTGAGTTTGAGGCCAGCCTGGTCTACAGAGCGAGTTCCAGGATAGCCAGGGCTGCATAAAGAAACCCTGTCTTGAAAAAAAAACATAAACAAAAAAAGTTGAAATAAAAAAGAAAGAAAAAGCAATGCCTACCTAATCAATTATTGGCTTTGGAGATTCCTTATTCTATTGAACTAACTGGCATGTTAGTATCATAGTTCCAATCTGGCAGCTTGCTGCAGACTGCTTTTGTTGTGCTTTAATCCCAAATACAATATATTCCATCTTTCTTTTTCTGTTTCTATTATCTATTATTAGTTGGTTTTCTGTGCCTTTTGTTTTGGTATTGTTGTTTTTGAGATAGTATTCATGTAGATCAGTCTGACCTCAAATGTACTATGTGTCCAGGCCGTCCTTGAACTCTTGATCCTCCTGCCTCCTTCTCCCAATTGCTGAAATTGTAGACAGCCCACCGCTATGTAGAATGTATCATCCGTTTTCATTATCTTCCATCCTTTACCTCTGTTGTCTTAGAAAGTAGGAGCACTGTCTATGCAGACCAAGCTCATTTGAAGCAGATAAAAAGAGTGACGGCCTGGATATATGATCACCCCGTGTAATCTCACCCACACCTGACTTCAGCTCCCCTTTGTGACAGCATGACTACAACTGTTTAAATACCCCTGTATGGCAAAGATTGTGCAAAACTCCACTTGCATCATTTCACTGGATGAGTGGCAACTTGGTTCAAGGATGTTCTTGTATCTCTCATGTTACTGTGTGTGTGAATGTATGTGTATATATATATACATATACATATGGTTTGGATATATAATAGGTATATGTATGATATAATATAGGTATAGTATATATAATATATGTGATATAGGTATATTATATAATATACCATATATATATATATATATTACCAGACTGAGTGAGTATTTCAGATAAAATGAGACTAAAAAGGAAAAGGCTATAGCGATCATTTTGTCCCAAAAGTCTTCTGTTTTGCTGGTTTTACACATTTCTTTTGAAAGCCAGTAAAGTGTTTCTTCCTTTTCATACCTACACAAAACATTTCCAATGTGAGTTGCTAGCTGAGGTACAGGTAGCCTCAGAGGCAGGGACATTCCAGAGCTGACTCCCTTGAAGGTCGGGAGTGCCCAGAGCCCTTTCCTACAGTCCCCGTGCTCACCTTGTCCCTCTGGTGGGCACAGTAGCTAGACATATTCCAAGAGGCTCTGGAAGGACACCCAGGCGGAAGGCAGCAAACCCGGAAGGCGTGTGGCAACTGCTTTAGCATATCTGAATTTAGTGGAGACTGAAGTTTGGCTGCTGTTTCCTTTTTCGGTCCCAGCTAAGGTTTTCCCCAGACTTTGGAATTCAGCAAGTCAAACCCGGCTGCATTGCTGTGAACCGTTGTTAGGAATGCCCGCTGTCCGCCCACACTGCCTCTCACATCGCAGCCCGTGCCGGACTCTCCTGCGCATGCTCCATGGTACTGCTGGCCTGGCAGGCCCTGAGGCTGTTGCTTCCTAACGCGGTCTCACCAGATGTTCCTGCTAGAAAAAGAGCTTAATCATTGCTAATTTGAACAGCATTTACACTACTACCTGAGGGTATTGCCAAAGAGCCAGGAAAGAAACGTGGATGCTATCTAACCCGTAGTCTGCGCCTTTCCTATTTTTTTTCTCCTTTCTGTAGTTTTGTAATCGGGCTTTGTTGTTGTTGTTGTTGTTTTTCTGGGTGGGTAAATCAGGTACTATCTTATAATTAATTTATAAATCATAGAATTACAACACTTACGGGTTACTGTAAAGAAGAACTTTGAGGTCGTTGGTCTAACACCTTCCTTACTGAAGCCAGGGAGGGCAAGGTATCTTGCCCAGGGTCACACAGCTGGTGGAATCAAGAGGATGGAATTAAATCCATTGCATTTCATAGTAAAGCAAACTATCTAAAGTTGGTTTTGGTTCTTGATACATGTAAGTTTTAAATGTTTTAAATGTACCAGTGTTTGGCCATAAAAAAAGAAATCCTTAATTTTTATGGCACAGAGTACAGAATGTAGGTCTCCTACAAATGAGTCCCAAACCTCTGAAATGAATTTTTCCCATGTCTACTTAAATAATTCAATAAACACTTAGCAAATGCCTGCCATGTGTGAGATGGTCCTGATGGAGGCCTTGGAAATCACGGAAGTTCCTAAGACCTTGTTTCTTCACCAAGGGCAGTGAAGCTAATATGCTACTAATGCTCCCTTGAAAGTAACGTGGCCTCAGAGAAATCTTGGGAGAGCAGGTCGAGAAAGGGTTCCAGCTAAAGAAGAAAACAGAAGCAGAGTTATGGAGGTAGATGAGCTGTCCGGAGGACTGTGTCCCAGTTCTCCAACTCATGCAGTAAGCATGTGCAATAAAGACTGACTTCGGCCGTGATGGGTAAAGATGGAGTTCAGTGAGGTAGGAAGGATGTTGGTGCTGGCTAGCTCAGTTTCCTTCCTCCTCCTCAGTCTCATGCCAGCAGTTGCCAACGGACTCGTGAATTAAAGAGCCTGAGTTAGATTCTATAGGTTCAGTTCATAAACACCAAATTCATAAACACAGAAAACTTGTAACCATAGTCAGCTTTTCCCCCTGTGTATTGAAAACTCAGTAGCTGGCAATGATAATCACAAAAATGTCTGGTTTTCTACCCCCATCAGTCTATGGGTCAGCTGTAGTGATCTAACACGGACTGGATTTTCCTGGGCTCCAAATTTAATCCTAAGCTTTGGGTTAAATTCAACTTCATAAGTCTTCTTTGACTTCCTAGTACTAGCAATCATACAAGTACTCAGCAGATAGTAGACGTACAGGGATGGTGTAAGAATCAATGTGTATACGTCTAGCACAGGCAGAGCACAAAAGAATGAGCGGAACAGAGGAAAGAGAGAGGCTGCCAACCAGCCATTCCATCGGCCAGCATCAATGGAGCTGGGAAGCACCTCCAGCCACAGTGAGACACAGTGGGGTTCCCCTGGCGTAGGCACAGACTGCAATTCTAATGCAGGAAGAGAGGCAAGAACTTGGATCAGTTATTCTGTGTCCTTGGGTTACCTTGTTCGGGAAATGTCGAAGCACAGACATGTAATCTGAGAGGTCAAGAAGAAAAGACGCTCGCAGAGGTAGACCCTATCTGCAACAAGATGAGAGGCATGGGGAGTGCAGGGGAGGAAGGGTGGAAGGCGGACAAGACAGTTTGAACCAGCCAAGGGCAAAGGCGTGTGCAGCTCCCATCCGTGTGTGTGTGTGTGTGTGTGCCGTCTAAAACAATTGGGCACAAAGAAAACGAAGAGTCATCGGGTAGGTATGAATCCAAATCATCATGCCAGGCAGTTTGCACACTATACCAAAAATATCACAAGACTTGGAGTGCGTGTTCTAGAAAAGAGGGAGGTGAGACTCACCTAGCTATCTAATTTGCCAAAGACAGCCCAACCAATCAGTAGCGCTTCTGGGACTACCAGATTCTAGAGCCCTCTTTGGAAGAAGGAGACTGAGTTGGAAGCCATCTTGGAAATCAAATCAGTAGGGAGTTATGATGACTGTTTCCTGAGCTTCTACCTGGGCAAAGGACTGATGCCTCCCCACTGGCTGAGAAATGTGGGTGGGAACTTTGTTCTCAGCTGAAGGATAGAAATTGGTTGTTTTATATATTTTGGAGATCAGACCTTTGTCAGTTGCGGGGCTGGTGAAGATCTTCTCCCAGTCAGTGGGTTGCCTTTGTGTCTTAGCGACAGTGTCCTTTGCTTTACAGAAGCTTCTCAGTCTCAGGAGGTCCCATTTATTCAATGAGGCCCTTAATGTCTGTGCTGCTGGGGT
>NC_022024.1:31075131-31078626 GCF_000317375.1 Microtus ochrogaster | reverse complement strand
AAAAAAAAGAAATTGGTTGTTTTACTCCAATCGACGATAGCTATAAGATATGAGATGGCCTTAAAATTTATTTTAGTTATGTGTTTTATAATTCATGAAGATTTCAGTCCTTGAAAAGTAACTCTAGACATAAGACAAGAGCATTGCAGGCATGGAAAAATATATGAGCCAAGTATTAAGAGTGCCTTGTGCAGTTCATGGTTGGGAAGTGGCTGGTAGCCACTCCGTGACTGTTGACATGTGCGTGTGTTTAGTCGTATCAGTATCGTATGGAGCAGGACAGTGAGAGGCTGGGTCGATTTTAGTTGACTTTGCGTGGTGCGATAGGACATCTGGGCTTTTCTCTAGAAGGAATCACTGTAGATTCTGGTCCAAGGGTAGACTTATGAGCCTGGCTAAGGTCACACTGAGTATAAGCTGAACCAGAGGTGGGAGGCCAAGCAGAAGGATTTTGCACTCATTTGAACCAAGTGGTAATGAGAACCTGAGCTGGGGAGTGGCGGGAGAAGCAAAATTAAGGGAACCATGGGACAGCTTCTTTGGAAGAAGTTACTGCATGGCGCAGTGGTCACCCTATATATCGTTAAAATACGTCTCAAGTTCATTTTGCAACTTTATTTGGCTCTCAGTGTCTCCTCCAGTCAGGTACGCAGAACCTTCATCATTCGGTGGTCATCTGTTCACAAACATTTTGATTTATGATTACAATTACTGTGCAGGAGGCATTTTAACTGATCTGTTCTGTGCTGTGTCCACGGCATCCACCAGAAAGAGCGCGGAGTATTTATTGGATAAGCAAATGTACGGATGCTGCTCTACACACGTGCACACGCCCATTTCCAGAGTATCTGCACCTTGGCGTTCTGGCCACCCATCTGTCACCCTTGCCTCTCCAGGGTGGATCAGACTTTATAGGAGGATCCAGATTACTGAGCAGTCTACATGCAGTGAGATTTTAGTGTAATGTGTTTCCCAGCCACTGCCTTCAATCAAGTTCCGTTGACTCCCTTTGCTACTTCTTAGTGTGATTTCAGATCCGTTCAGTAATGTTCTCATTATGTAAAACAGTAGAAATTCAGTTCTAGCCCATTTCAAACCTCCAGTTTTATTTCTCTCTCTGTCTCTCTCTCTCTCTCTCTCTCTCTCTCTCTCTCTCTCTCTCTCTCTCACACACACACACACACACACACACACACACCCTAATTTCAGTTTTCTTCCAAGACACTAACACCCCACCCCCTTTTCTGATCCTCAATTGCTTGGTCTTGGGACAAAATGGAAGGTATTAGAAGAAGCAGTGAATGTCTTGGTCCATTGGGTTCATTTTGCAGTTGTCTGGGGGGCACCCCAGATTCCTCCAGTGACCATTGAGAAACCAAAGTGTGACAGGTGGTCAATGACTGCCCTTTGCCAGGAATTGTGTATGAGTTGTCCGAGGTGACCTGTGGGAAGCCTATTACACAATTCTCTGGGAAAGAACAACCGACTCTTTTCTTCTTTAAAAAAAAAAAATCAAGGATCCTTAAGCCTGTCCAAAGTAGCCACTGCTGGCTTGGTCAGCTTCTTACTGTTAGGTTGTGTCAACCCCCATGTTCCCTTCTTCCCTTTTGCTCTTTCTCCATTTATTCCATCAGATGAGTACCCTATGTCTTGGGCCAGTGTTCAGGTTGGTTCACCCACTTGTTAACCAACCAGGGAGAACGCACCACATACCTGTAGTCTGTAATCTACCAAAGAGGAAAGTGCTCAGTACATCCGAGCCTCCACTTCAGGTCCTGGTCTCCAGGTTTATATGCAGCACTCAGTTATCTGTGCCCACCACTAGACTGCGTTTGGCAAACTCTGACTCACCATTCCTTGTCACCATACAATGAATACTGAGTCAGAGCCACATGGACAGGCATTTGGTGAGTTGCCCAAAGGGGGTCAGGCCATAAAAAAGCAAAATACGAGCATCCCACACACCCGAGGTGCTGGCGCCGACAATGAACTGCACTGTAGCTTTGAAACGGTGGGTACTGAAGCCTAGAGCTGTAGGTTAGATTGAGGAGTGGGCTAGCTGGAAGGAGGGTAGGGGGAACAGCAACTTAAAATGGAAAGGTAAGGATACTCTGAACCGAGGACCCTGCACAGTGACAGAAAGCTCACGATGCTGAGATGAAAATCTGAATCCTGGGTGCCAACACTAATCTTTTCCTCTGCACACAAACCAGGATCCTACAGATTTCTGTTCATCATCTCCTTCGATCTGATGGAAGAGGAAAGCCCCTTCTGCACCATGCCCACTTAGCTGCTCCCAGCAGGCGCCTTACTGAAGGCTGATGAGGGGGCCGCTCTCCCGAGGAACTCCAGTACCAAACCCTGTCCTGGCATGCAGGCAGCCTAAGTTTCAGAAGTGAGTCATGTCAAACACAAGAACCATGAATTCAGCTTAGATTTCAAATAAAAAAAAATAAAGGACTTAGAAGAAGCTATATAAATTCTTCAACCCAGAAGTTCTTCCTGCTTAAATTATTTTCACATTCCAATTTAAACCCAGAGACATCATGTTGCTGTCTCACTTCTTTGTTCCCCTGAAGTATTAAAAAAAAATCTGTATATAGCTGACAAAAAATAGAAGCCTGTCCGCCAGAAAGTCCCCTATTCATGTCTAACACACTGTAGAGCTGAGGTGGAGCACAGGGTCTTGAAGCCCCCAGGGCCTCTTTTGAACTGGCTTGCCACAGCCGTGTGTTTCTCCAGCGTGTGTGCTCTACCTACATTACATGCCTTGCATAAGCATGAACCCCCTTGGAATGTCTAAGTCATGAAGTATTTTCACACACTCGGACGTTGCGCGTATGAGAATTACCATCTCTATTTTGAAGATGCCCTGCCTTTCGCCTTCCTCCCGTCCAACACTGGTAACTCAACTGACATCCCTCGCAATTCCCTTCCAACAGAGCACCAGCAAAGTCCTGAACAGAAGTTTGACATATTTCATCATCTCAAACCCAGAGTTAATTTAGCAGCTAAATTGGAAATTTCTGGGTGTATTTTTGAAAACTAATTCAGCGTGAAAATTACTAATGATTTAGAATTGTTCATAGAGCCTTTTCCTTCTCCTTACTTCTCTATCCAGAAATATCTGATGCTTTATATCAGATTAATTTGCAAGTGACCAGATGCTTCCTTTTGTTGGGACTGAAGGGAGCTGGTTTAAGTAATGGCTAACGTATCGTTCTTTGTTACAGATGAGACCCATTGGTCATGATGGCTACCATCCCACCTCTGTCGCTGAGTGGCTGGATTCCATCGAGCTGGGGGACTACACCAAAGCCTTTCTCATCAATGGATACACGTCGATGGACCTGTTGAAAAAAATCTGGGAGGTTGAACTCATCAATGTAAGTTGCTCTCTCTCTCGACACCTTAACTGTTCTGTTTTCGATATGACGTGAATTTTATTGCAGGTGGAGAATTCTTTATCTTTCTCTGTGACTGTTTGGACATCTA
>NC_022024.1:31066629-31075031 GCF_000317375.1 Microtus ochrogaster | reverse complement strand
TGTGTGTGTGTGTGTGTGTGTGTGTGTGTGTGTGTGTGTGTGTGTGTGTGTGTTACTCTGAGGTCATTGTCTCTTGATGTTTTGAGATGGTGAACTGAGACATAAGAAGAAGAGCTTCGGGGCTTTTTGCATTATCTAACGAAACCTTCCAAGAAGTTCTGGGGTTTCCATTTTAGGAAACCCTTGTCGGTTTAGCATAGGCATGTGGTGGCAAAATAAGCTTCCAGCCTGATCTCTGCCCCTGTTCACTATTAAAAGCCAGAATTGTCGCGTTTCCATCCCTTAAGCCCATTCTTTTAGCACCTCTGTCGTGTTTCTTTATCTTCGTTCCTTAATTAGGATTCAAACCCCGTGCTCGGAGAGACTGCTTCCGCTCTTGCTAAACAGGCTGCTGTAGTCATTAAAGCGTTATCTCCCGGAGTTGGCGTCCAATCGTATGTTGTCTCTGCTTCATGCATACATACGCTTGGCATAAATTTTCCGTCGACGCTGGCCAGCATATGTTGCCATGTATTCAAGCCCAGAGAGATCAGCTCAGTCCTCGTAAGCGATTCCGATTCTTCCTCACTTCCTTTTTACTCTCATTTTTTTTTTTCTAAATACGAACAGGTGAAGGAATGAAGTAAAAAGGTAGCGGGAAATGATGGTGTGCGTTTGTGCTGTGCTCGCGCGTTGGGAATGTTCCTTTTTAAGATAATACAGTGATAAATCACTCTTCTAGAGGGTTGTTTATCTTCACAGCCTGATGATTGGGAGGGCATTTGCAAAGTGAAATAAAGTCGACAATTTTTACTGCTCCTTCTTAGCTCTCTTCTGCTTGTTCTGTCGCGCTCCATCCCGGAGTCTAGGTTCTACATGTTGCCTGCCATTAATTATTTTAATGAGCATTGTGACCGTTAGCCAATATGTTTTGCTTTTGAAAATGTATCTTTCAAACTACATCTTTGCTGGGACATTTTACAAAGTTGTTCTTGAGTCAAAAAAGCACATGAAGTTAATAGAATCTTGGCTTCTCGCTTGCCGTTAGTAACTCTTAACTTGTTGCTCCCTCACCAAAAACCATCCTTACCAAAAGAAGGCCACTGCCTGAAGCTCTGGTTAGCATTTTTCTTAGTCATTGTAGCAAAGGAACAAGTTGAAGCTGCCTCAGGTTTTGGTTGTGATGGGTAAAGACTTCCGTCTCTGGTTCCTCTGAGGCACTCGCTTGTGAACACGGCCTTTTTCCATACATCAGCCACATCAGTTTCCACATTGAAATAAATGTGTCCTGCTTAACGGTAGAATTTGAAAACTAACCCTATGCCAGACCCTCAGAATACACCTGTTCCCTACTGAAGAGCTGATTAGGAAGTGGCGTGTGGGCCATTCACCTGACTGGTGTCAGCGGTACTTCCCAATGAACAGGATGGCTTCTGGGAAGGCTCTACAGTATCCCTCATGTTGGGTGACAGGGAGGTCCTGATGCTGGAAAGCCCATAGGTTTGCTGCCTGGGCCTAGAGACTAATCACAACCACCTTTGAATTCCGACAAGAAAACAAAAATATGCCTTCATGCCTATGCGGCCTCTTTGGTTTCCCTTTTAGCTGCACTGACTAAATTATGGTCTGATTTAGAGGGGTTCAAGTTTGAAATATTGTTTCAAAGTCTGAAGGCATAGTCAGTGTGCTCAAAGTCCTCCGACCTGTGTGCCTGCCGTCAACACAGCGTATCTTTCTTAAGTAAACTCATTGGGTTTAAATTTCTGTGGCATTTTATATATGGGAAGTTGCCACTCTACAAGGAGAGAATGCAAGTCATTTAACTCAATAGACTTGTTCATTGTGGGCAAAGAAACAAAAAGCCGAAAGCCAAATGAACCTTTAGACACAGAATTAGAACGCGAAACTTCATCGCTCCTTGAGCGGGGCATTTCATTTAAGGAGTTGAGGTTGTTGGGGCTTTTTTTTAGTGTGAGAAGGGCTCCGTGTGCCTTTGAGCTTGCAAAGCTTTTTGAGCAATCTCAAATTCAAAACCCTTTCATCAAAAAAGAGAAGACAACGTTAAGACCTTTGTTTATCTGGACTAATGAAGAGAAGTATGGGGTGGTCCCTTGTGTAGCAGATGGCTCAACTAATACAGTATCGAGTACCAATAAGTTGTTCCCTGACTGATACAGGGTACTACCATAATCCTGATCTAAAGTGAAGGCCTCTAGGGAAGTCCTATCATGGGTCAAGGTAGAGTGGCTGAGTCCCATCCTTGACCACTGCAGAGACTAGGTCCCCTCATAGGTCACTCGCTAGTTGATGGTTTCCCTCCTGGATCTTTGTGGAATGGACCATTGATGGCTGATGTGAGGAGCTGATTTAAAGGGAGCCAGACTGCTCTGGTGGCTCTTTCTCCTCCTGAAGGGAAGACAGACAAACTCCAGCTGGGAGAGGTGCAGAGGTCAACAGGTGGAGGGAGGAGGATAGAGGGCAAGTAGACTTGTTGGCATGGCGATAGCATCAGCATCATTGATGAGACACTCAGTGTAGATGGTAATGCACTTGTTGTTATTCTCAGGAGTATAATAAGCTTGTGTCACCTATTTCTATCAGGATATGAAACTGGCCAGATTTCTGGACTTGAATCATACAAATGTGTACTTGAAACCCTCACCTTTGTAAAGCTCCCGAAGACCTTTTCTTTGCGGTGTATATTAATGTTTTTTTGGAAAATCAAGGTTATCTGAATAAACAAACAAGAGGTTTGGACACAAAGCTACCCAAGGGTTAGGAGGAAGCAAAAGGAGAGAGATCTCACCATTGTTAACACAGAGAAGCGTTTAAGGCAGCAAGCGGTGCCGGTTCTGGAGGCCCAGTGCTGTCTCGGATGAGAGCATGAAATATTGGCCAACAGTTGACCCTCTGAGCTCAGAGACTTCGCATTCAGACACCAGTGTTGACTGATTGGCTCAAGTCCTGGCCGCCATGGGTAGTAACATCACATTCCTACCTTTCTAGTGCCATTTCAGTATGAAAATGTGGATGTGTCCAGAGAGATGGCGGGCGGATTGTTTCCTCTGCAAATGCTAGCTGCATGAACCACCGCTTAGAGTTACTGTCCCTCCAAGGGCTTGTTAAGGGAATTAATGACTAGTTAGTTAGTAGTTCAAAGGTCCATTAATTTTTTTTTCCCCTCTCAGAGGTTTCTCAGTCTTGGCATATGGTCCTAGCCAGTCTGACTAGTATTTCTAACTGCTACCACCAACCTCCACAGCTCTGCATGGGGCAAATTTTAGACAGAAAGGAATATATGTTCCCCATAAAGTGTGTATAGATGACTTATGAAATTAAAAATAATAAGCTAAGGCCCATGTGAATAACTCGATTTCACTTTCTGGACAATAAAAATATACAAAATTATAAAAAAGAACGTTAATTTTTTTTCTTTTTTATCTCTGTGTGTCTACTAAAGGGACTTGGGTACATCCAAATAACTCTAAACACTGTTCCTTCAATTCATTAACTCGTGAATCTCATTGTAGAACCTGCAATTACTATCTTCCCATTGACCTTACCATCATTTACCAAGGGAATCGTTCTAGCCCAGGCTTAGTGTACCCTGCAATACTAATAATGGCAAAGGTTCGTACTGAAAAAAAATATATATATATATATATATATAATTTAGTGCATTCTTAAATCTCCACTCATAATACAGAATTGTTTCTTAAAACGTAATACAGTATTTGGTTTTAGTACCTCTGGGTAAAAGTTAATAAAGTAGCTAAGGCAACAATACCCATATGCATCTTGTGAAAGCCCTTTCTCTTCTCCAGTGGATAGCATCTGGAATTACTTTAGCAGCAGTGAATGGATTAGTTTGTCATTTGCTTCTTGCCTGACTACTTCTGAAACTGTGCTTGCACTTGTGGAGGGCGGTCAGGTTGCTTTGCCAGGTTTCCTCGATGTTAGTGATTGAATTTCTACCTTTCTGGGGAAGTTCTGCGATAATCTAACTCAGCGGTCAGAAGGTTTTTCCAAGGAAACTTGCTAACTGTGCGCCCATTCTTTGGTCACATGACTTGATCGCTTCGCAGGTTGTCGCTGTAAGGCCCCTTGTTTGCAATTGTTAAAAATATAAAGACAGCGACCTCTGAAGGTGAAACCAAGCACAGGATGTTTCAGAGCTGCCGCTTGTGTGGTGAAGCAATGTTGGTCCCATACGCGGAGAGCCAGCCCTGTTCTCCATTCCGTTGTGTGGCTCCTTGTCTCTCTCTGGCACCAACTGCCTTCTATCTAAAGGACTTCCTGTAACATTTTAAACAACGTGAGGCTGCCAGGGGTGAATTCTGCCAGCTCCTGTGCCTCTGGAAGAAATTTTATTTTGCCTTCATTTCTGAAGGATACTTTTGCAGGATGGGTAATTCTGTATCCCCATCAATACGTTTCCAAATTGTTCTGAAACAAATTCAGAAATTCTTTGGTCTTGTAAGTAAGGTTTATTGGGAAATACTGGGATACTGTCCGGCCTGTTGCTAGTATTTCCCACTATTGGGCAGAGGTCCCGAGGGCTTGAACCATGTCTTTGAAATCCCAGAGCTTTCCAGCCTGAATAGTATAGAAACTATCACCAGCTTGATTTGGGAATCTAAGAGTTATATCTGCCAGTCTTTTCAGATGCTTCGTTGTCTGGCCTCGGGTAGGTTCTTTATATGCATGTACTGTTTGTTCAGTATTCTCTCCCCTCCACCCAGCAAACTAACCATGCTAGCCTCCCCTCCGCCCAGCCATCTCTAACCACGCTGGTTAGCTAGTTATCATCAGCCACCCAGTTCTTTCTGAGGCCCCTCCCTCCTGCAAGCGAGGCCACTTGTATCCTATATTTGCTTCCTGTGTCCCAGGCCTCACTGCCCTTGTTGTGCTGTGTCTAACAGCACGAACACCAGCAGCACTCCGCACAGATTTCCCTGGATTGCTGGCTTTTTCAGGCAGGGACGTCAGTGTGATGTCTGTGAGCAGAAATCGGATCCCTTCACACCCGCTAGGCACAGGCCTCCCCCTCCAAGGAGCTGCCCCAGCGTCTCAGATGAGGCACCGGGGTATCAGGTGTCTGACAGTGTCCCAAGTGATGCTCAGGTGCAGCCTCTGTAACCAGTGGGGACCACTGAAAGGGTTTAACCGGAGGAATGGCATGGTCAGAAACAGTAAGAAGGCAAAGCAGACGGCGAGAAGAAGCTGAGTCAGCAACTCTGTGTCACTGCTGTTTCCAGCCATGACTATCGCAGGCACAGAGGCAAAAATAAAATAAATAATAGCAATAAAAAAAAAGAATCAACATTGCCTCTAGCACCGAGGGTATGCCTAAATTCGGAGCCTGTAAATAGAGTCCGTTTTCATAATTACAATCCCACGTATCAAAAGGAGGATAAATTACAGCCAATATTCCTCTGATGCTTTTGATGGTGGCTAAGGCTGATTTTAGGACCCCTCCAAGGCTGGGCTTCTGTCAAATGGAAATTTTACTTAACTGTTTATAGAGAGTAAGACACACCGTGAAGTCAGGTTTCAAAGGGGCCCTCTTTCCTTTCATCTTTATTTTGGAAGCAGGTCACTTTGCTTTGAAGCCTGAATCCACCACGCAGTGTGCGGCCTTAAGTCACTTCCCCTCTCTGGGAACTCAGTTGCTGGTGTCTAAATAGAGGACAATAATATCTGGCCTGCTGCATCCTAGGCTTCCTGCGAGGCTTGAATGGCAGCTTTCTCTTATCCATCTGATTTTCTTCTCCCTGGTTTTATTTTCCTTTTGCCTTTTCTTTCTTACTTCCCCGGATTTCTTTCCCAGAGTCAGGCTGGGAGCTGGTCCATGGGGGCACACACTTTGATATCTAGTTGTGTTTTCCTCTCCCACCCACAAACACAGGTCACATCATCTGGTGTATGAACCCCAGTCTTTAGGAACTGGGACTCAGTGCCTGTCCCCCTTCATCCCCAATTCCAGTCCCTGAACATCTCCCACCCAACCCCCTTTTATTCAGTGTTGATGCTTAGGTACGAAATTGCTGATTGCTTTGCCCTTACCCCCAGCTATGTGGGTGCTGACCCTTGACCCTCAGCGTTGATCTAAAGGCACCCAGATTTTTTTTTCTTGAAACAGGGAACAGAACAGGGCAGTGACTCAGAAACTAGGGGTGCATTCAGACACAAGTCATCATAAATCTAAACCTGTCTGGAATCTGTCCCAAATGTTAGCCTTGATGGCCCATGACAATGGGAACCTCTGCAGCCTCATGGTCCCTTTTCATTGATTTTTTTTACATCGCATACTATAAACCATAGAACCATAGTAATAAAGCTGGTGACATGTTCTTCTCTGTTTTTCTCAAATTTTTTAAAGGGCAGGTAAATTTTTGATTCCGGAAAAGTCTTCTTTTCAAGGCGTTTAGGACGGAATTTGTTATTAAAGAGATGCAGCTCTGTCGCTGGCAAATTGTGACAAACTGCTTCTCTCCCAGGAGACTTGAGAGCCAAACGCCTGCTCCAGAGTACAGAAAATAAGGGGGGGAGGGCCTCCATACATGGAAATACACATATATGCAGACAGCCACTGGTGCGTGTTGGTCTGGTGGAGAAACCCTTTCTGTTCTATTTTAAGAGACAATCTGATATTATCCGGGAAGAACAGGGAAAGCCAGAGATTGCTTTTCCCCAAGAAAAACTGTTAAGAGTTTTGAAACCTCATCTACATGCTAACATGCCAGAGACTGGCAGCAAGTATCGAGTCCGAGAAAATGGGGAAGGTTTACCGCCGCCACCGCCGCAAGTGTGGAGGCGGTTTGCACTAGCCATTATGGAAATAAGTAGAAGCCATGAAAGAGAAGTAATGAGGTCAGAGATGCGGTCGTTTGGGATTCATGTCTGATTTAAAGATATGTAAGGGTTGCCAGGAGTTTAATTTCAGCTATTTTGGTTTTTTTAAAAAAAATGTATTATATTAAACTGCAAAGTGTGGTCTCAAATGCTTTTTGATCTCAGGTTAGCTTGAACCTCAGAAAAGGCTGCAATCTTACCTTACGGACGCTATGTCTGGCGCTCTACCACCACCTGGTGGCAGCATACCTGAAGTACAGGGCAGGTTACTAAATGAAAAACCCAGTTCTTAAATGTAGAAGAACCCAGAGACCTGAAATTATACTGTGCTGGTCTTACACCAATCCCTGTTTCTGACTCCTTGTCATTCATGAGAGTTTTACTTTTGTAGACATGCAAACACCAAATCCAAATACCACGTGACTAAAATGGTCTTTAACAAAATAGAAAAAAATCCTGTGCCGGCATTCCAGTGATTGGATTAATCCAAGTGACACGGCTCCTTGATAAATGCATATATCACCCCCCCCATCAGACACTAGACCTGTTTATAGATGTCTTACAGTGTGAAAAGGGTTTTGGAGGGGAGTTCTTTTAAATCTGTCGCATGTTCGTGATAGAAATGTTAGTGATAGAAAAGAGAGCTTCTGGACTCGGGAGAGGAAAGCCTTCGACACAAGCCATAAAAGAGAGAACTGAGGGCATACAAGCATAAAACTGGTGTCCAGAGCTCTGGTGGGAGCACAGAGTCTTCTCCTGCCTGGGTAGAGGTGGGATCAGAGCCGGTGGGGAGGAGCCCTCTGGACGGGAAAGAGTTTAGCAACCATGGTTAAAAATCACAGGTTCACAAAGCGGAGTGTGTGTGTGTGTGTGTGTGTGTGTGTGTGTGTGTGTGTGTGTGTGTGTGTGTGTGTGTGTGTAATACATAGTAATGAGGCTGGGATGACAATGTTTGTCTGACTGCTGCTTTGTCGGGCATTGTTCTAGGCCCTAGAAACGCCAGTGGGAACACAACCAAACCAACACAGCCAAACTGGGGGATGCACACCTGTACCCCAGCTGCTGGGAGAGTGAGACAGAAGGGTCACATGATCAAAACCAGTCTGGGCAACACAGTAAGACCCTGTCCCAAAACAAACAGTAAAAATGGGGGGCTAGTGAGAGGACTCGGTGGACAAAGGATCTCACCGCCAACCCTGGTGACATGAGTCACACGATAGGAGGGGAGGGATGGCTCCTGGAAGATATCTTCTGACCTTTTTGTACTATGGCACACACCCAAGCATGTGCGTGAGCATGTACACATGCACACATGTGTGCACACACAGAGGTTTTTTTAAAAAATTATTTAAAGTAAAAGGAGAGGCTCAGCATAGAGCTCCTTGATAGAGTGTTTGCCCAGCATATGTGATGCCCTGGGTTCAGTTCCCAGGAATAGAAAAAAAATTACATTGGTGCAGTGTTCTAGAGAGAAAGACAGACAGTCATCACGGAGCATATAGTGTAACATCAGATAGGAAAAAAGTAGGGTGGGAGACACAAATAGATTAGATCTCTTTTTTTTTTTT
>NC_022024.1:31034071-31066529 GCF_000317375.1 Microtus ochrogaster | reverse complement strand
GCCTGCCTCTGCCTCCCGAGTGCTGGGATTAAAGGCGTGCGCCACCATCGCCCAGCCAAATAGATTGGATCTTAAGAAAAGTGACCGTACATCATTTGTGAAGAAGGTTACATCATCAGGCGCATATCTGAGCAACGGAAGGGCACGAGCAGCAGCCCAGGCTGAGGGAACGGTGTGGTCAGATGCCCTGTGGTAGCTGTCTGAGGGAAAGGGAAGACGGAGAACATCAGAGCTCGTAGTGAATGGTGTCAGAGAGTTAGCCAAGGACCAGGGCCGGGAGGATGCAGAGACTAGCTGTGTGCCAGGTAGGGGCATCAGCATCAGAAGGGTTTTAGGCGGGAGAGATTCTTGGCTTGGTTTATCTGTGAGTCCTGGGTGTACGGGAGGAGCAGGTGCTAGTGGGAGCAAAGTTACCATTAGTCCTGTGGCATTGGTGAGAAGAGGTGGGGATCTTTGATCCTTGCTTTACCGTAAGGACAGGCTTGATGAACTAGAAACTGTTTGCAAGAGAAATAGAGGGGGTTGAGAACTGGTTGATGTTCTCTTAGCTGTTTCCTGAGATTGAGAAGGAAAGCAGGGTCGTTAGAATCAGGCTCGCGTCGGGATGTGGTAAGTTGAAGCACCTACCAAATGTCTCCAATAAAGACGTACAGAAACAATTCTACATAGGGGGTACGCAACCAGTCAGCTCCTCTCTGCATTGGAAACAAGGATGTTGCCAACAGTCACTGTGGCCCAAGGCTGGAAAAAGCCACTGTGCAGCCAGAGCCAGTGTCCATGCCCGGCACTTGCAGGAGGCCTTCCTTTCATGCAAAAGTGCTTTGTTTTTACAGCCAGGTATTAGAGCAGCCAGCCTGGGGCTCGGAGCACAGCGGCTGCCTCGCTCCTCCGCCACAAACTGGGCAGCTCATCCTCAGCTATTGACCCGCTATTTGTAGAGCCCCCAGACGCCATCATTAAGACGGTGTCCTGAGCAGATTGAAGAGAATGACCGTTAACCCTGAGGACAAACAAGGCTGGGTTTCACACGCGGTGATTGACAACTTGTCCACAGCGGGAGTGTGCATTATTTTATCCTGGTTCAGCTGGCTCGCTTCCCAAACTGTTCCCTCCCATGGATCTTAGAAGATGTTACAGGAAGAAAAAAAAAATACCTCAGGGTCACTAGTCCTGGCTTTCAAAATCAGAACTCTAAAACATAAGAACTTCCTTAAGTCGAATTTAAAATGATCGTCCCGGGAGGGCTATTTTACTTAGTACTAAGACCATTTAGAGCTAGCAAGATGGCTCAACGGTCAAGGGCACCTGTCTCCAAACCTGATGACCTGAGTTCAATTCCGAGCTGCCACCGTATGGAAAGGAAGGACTGGCTCCAGCAAAGCTGACCTCTGACCTCATGTGTGTTCCCTGGCATGCACACACACACACACGCACACACACATGCACGCACACATGCATGCACGCAAGCATGGGGAAGGAAGTACACACAAGAGAACATACACACGCACAATTTTTTTTTTCTATTTTAAGACCACTTCACAACCTTCTACCCCTGTTCCACTAAACTAAACTGTGTTTAGACGTGTTAGGCTGTTCCCTCTGACTTGGGGGAAGGGGTTGTGTGGTTTTGAGTTAGGGTCTCCTGTAGCCTAGACTGGCTTTGAAATTCCTGTGTGGCCGAGGGGTGACCTTGAACTCCTCCCCCCCCCCCCCCCCGTGTCTGCCTCTCAAGCGTAGGGATTACAAACGTGATCCACACCTGGCTTTAACAAGGCTTCGATGCCAGTTCTATCCAACCCATAATAGCTCGGACAGAGTCTGTGTGCACAAGCTACATCGGCATGTCGCAGCGATCACAGGGTACCCATGAGAAGACACGCGGTCATTTCTTAAGGAGAACCGCATGTGCTTCACATTCAATAGAATACGGTGTTAGCAAGACACGGGAGGGAATGAAAGAAGATTCCACAGCTTGAGTTCATGTTCCCCATCCTCCAGAAAAAGAAACTCCTCCCATTCTTTATTTCCATAGAGTAAGACGCTATTGTGTCCCTCTACTGAGAGAGACCTCGGATTCTGTCAGGATGTGGCATCAGGAATGAAGTCACTTCGGGGATCTGACATATACAGTCATCGAAGCTGTCAGGTGCTGGCAATCGTGACCTCTGCCGCTGTAGTCCCTTATGTACCTCCTGCTTTAAAGTCCCCGGGCACACAGCGAAACTATCAAACCTCACCCTCCGCCCCGTGCGGATGGAGGTGTAGGCCCGCGTGACGGGAATACTCAAAGGAAACTGACACGGGCAGTCATTGGAACCGAAAGAATCAGGGAGCTGCTGTCTGGGAGACGCGCCGCCAGCCTGGAGATGCACCTCTGTGCAGCTGAGCCAGCGGAACCGCGGGCCCTTTGAGGTCTGGACAGAAAAGCCTGAAACCCCTGCAGAAGCCCAGACCCATCAGCCCCGTTGCCTCTCCTACTTCCTCCTGAGGTGTCCTTGATGATTCTAGGCTAGATACCCTCTGGCTGCAAACTCCAAACATGGTCTGCCGGTGGCTTAAATGAGAATAGACCCCATAGGCTCCTATGTTCGAATACTTGGTTCCCAGTTATTAGTGGGAAGGATTAAGAAGTGTGGCCTTGTTGGAGGAGGTGTGTCACTGAGGGTAGGTTCTCCCTCCCCCCCTCCCTCTCTCTCTGTCTCTCTGTCTCTCTCTCTGTCTCTGTCTCTCTCTCTGTCTCTCTCTCTGTCTCTCTCTCTGTCTCTCTCTCTGTCTCTCTCTCTCTGTCTGTCTCTCTCTCTGTCTCTCTCTGTCTCTCTCTCTGTCTCTCTCTCTGTCTCTCTCTCTGTCTCTCTCTCTGTCTCTCTCTCTCTCGTCAGATTTGGGCTCAGCTACTGCTCCAGTGCCACACCTGCCTGTCCACCGTCTTGCTCCCCAAATGCTTTCCCTTAAGAGTTCCTTTGATCAAGGTGTCTCTTCACAGCAACAGAAAAGTAACTAAGACACGCCCTTTCCTTGGGGCCATTAAACTCACTGTCCCAGGACTGGGTTACCACAGGCCCTCTTCCTATTGTCCTCCTACATCAGAAGGATCAGGTGTCATATCCCTCCAGCCGGGGCTCCCTCATCCTGCGAACTGATTTGGGTCATTCCATATTTCATATTACTTGGTGGATGTTTGCTTCTATAACCCCAAATCTCTTCATTTGCCTCTGTTTGCTAATGACTATATGCTAACCTCTGCACCCCCACACACTCAGAATGCATTTGTCTAAATTAAGTCATCTATATCATATTTAACATAAGAAATAAAAAATAGGACACAATAGAACTATTACTTTAAAATATCATATATTTTATTTGAATATTTAAAACATGAAACCCAACTGGTGTTTCCTAAAACATCCTTAAATTCTGTTCCAACACAAACTTAAGTTGCCAAAGTATTTCTTCACACAGGCTAAAATGTTCAATGGTCACAAGACCAACAATATAAAAATAAGACAATTGGAATGATTTTTCTAGAACATGAAAAAATATGTAATGGTAAGAATGACCTCCTAAGATATGTCTATCTAGAACCTGTGGATTTGTTTCCCTTTGTGGTCAAAAATAAGTCCTTGTTAGGTTACAGATGCAGGAGATGAAACCGAATAATCTTGATCAGTGGTTCTCAGTCTGGGGGTCATGACCTCTTTGGGGCCACATATCAGATATTTACATTATGATTCATAACAGTAGCAAAATTGCAGTTATGAAGTAGCAATGAGATAATTTTATGGTTGGGGGTCACTGCAACATGAGAGGCTACATTAAAGGGTCACAGCTTTGAGAAGGTTGAGAACCACCGCTCAAATGGACGTGAAATTAGATTAGTGTTCATAGAAGAGAAAAGACACAGGCTAGGGAGAAGCTGGACATGAGAGAAGATACGGCAGACTGGGGTGGTCCTGCCACAGACACCCGGGTAACCTAGGGTAACCCAGGGCTAGAATAGGAAAGGAAGGATTCTCCAGTGGAGCCTTCTGAGGAGCACAGCTTTCCTGACATCTAATCACCCATATTGTGAGAGATTTCATCCATCCACCCAGGTTCTGTTTGTACAACAGCCTTAGGAAGCCCAGACAGTGAGGTTCCAGAATCAGTACCTATGATTTAATGTAATGGCCCCACAGTTGTTCAAGAAACCTCAATTTGCATACAGTATATGCTAAAAGAAAGCAGTCCCCAGCCAACCGTAAGCAGTGACCTCCTTGAAGAATTGGAAAGACCACCTCCCTCCACCCAGGGATAGGGTGAAGTACTAGTGGAGGCATAAATTTTGCAGAAGCAGTCAGGCGTGGTGCGGGAAGAGAACTGCTGTGAATTAAGTTGGTGAGGGTCGGAACTGTTTCATTAAGACAGTGTTGTCATTTAAAAAGCTAAAACCTGGCCAGTCGGCCTGAATTGCGTGGGTCAGAAAGAGGTTTAGAAGTGCTGGCTCAGCTGGCAGAAGTGCTTGCCGGGAAACCTGAAACATGAGGTTGATCTGCAGATCCCGTGGTGGAAAGAGAACCAACGCTCACGTGAGCTGTGTCTTCTGATCTCCACACACGCAGTGTAGCATGTGTAGCCACCTGGGCAAGTGCTCACATGAGAACACATGCACACATACACATGCACACGTGCACGCACATACACGCGCGCACACAAACACTAACAAAATAGACTCTTGTTCATGGCTTTGGGCCCTGGCTGTGCTAGGCAAGCGTTCTGTCACTAAGCTACCTTGAAACCCAGGTCTTTCTATCTTTGCTGCACTTTCTGTTGCATGATGGTCTTTGCGCCCTACACCTCATGACTACAGGGTGCCTGCCCCTGCTTCGGAAGTCACAAGGGAGAGGAAGGGGGAGGGCCATGGTCACAGGAAATCCAGACCTTTTCGGTGATCCTTTCTAGAGCTTACACCTCCTCGACCACTGTCTAACTTCAAGGAGACTGGGGATGTGTCTGAGCCTTCCCCAGCCTCTGCAGGGAAGAGCAGGCAGGAGAGGGGAAACTGGAATGGGTTATGCCATGGGTGATTGAAAGCATCTGTGATAGGGCTCTAAAACACTGCCCAGAAGACTATGGGTCCTCTGGAAAGGTCTTACACTGCTGTCAATAATTTTGAGTGAGAAGATCCTTAGCCTCTCAATTGCCACATACGTTATATAAAACTATGAAGAAAACACTAATTTCTTCAGTCCATTTGATTTGGGACATTTCTGGAAAGCGTAGCCGGGTCTCCAAACTTCCCATATAGCCCTATCAATCTTTTAAGTCTCCAATTCTTTTATCTCCCAGCACGTTGCTGGGTATTTCAGGTTAAAAACACCAGGAAAACAGCAAATCATGGAGTTATTTTTAAGAGTCAAAACAGAATAGAAAACAAAAAGGGAATTCAATTTGTGGTGGGTTTTATTCTCCCCTTGGCCCTGCTCATCTGCAAATGGAGGAACAAGGGAGAGGGGATCAGAAAGAGAGAAGTGGGGTGTTCCTCTCGGTTACATTATGAACTGACCTCTCGTTGCATAAGTAAATCAGTGGGTGGGGGTCAGGGTCCTAGTCCATTCCATTCAGGGGCCATTTGCCATCTGCCTGCCTTGTGCTTGGCTCTATGCTGAGTGCTAAGGAGTAGATTCTGGTCTTCCCTTTGAAGAGCTCACATTCCAGTAAGAGCATCACATGATGTGATGCTGGTCATCTTCAAGGCTTGCCTAGGGACACTCTCACAGGGACCTTAAAGTAAGCCTCTTGTTAGAAAGTTCATACAAGCCAGAGCCTGCATAAGAGCAGACTGAAGCGTGTTTTCTGGGCGTGAGAAAGAGGTCAGCTTCTGTACTGCGCCAGCCGTGGGTGCCTGCATAAGACCTACACAAGATCAAGCCACTCAACATTCCTGCATGGAAGGTGACAGAGCTCATGAACCCCCATACCCAGCCATGAACCCCCATTCCCATTCATAAAGCTCCCATTTCCCAGCCATAAACCCTTATCCCTAGCCATGAACCCCCATCCCCAAACATGAACCCCCATCCCCAGCCATGACCCCCAGTCCCCAGCTAGGGATCTGTGGCTTTGCAGAGAGAGAGGGAGGATCAGGTTTTTCTAAGGGTGTGGCTTGAGTCAACCATGTTCCAATGGATGGGTCCAAGGCTGTAAATATGTGGACAGCACAAATTGGAATCAGTGAACTTAAGAAAAAAACCAAAAGGACAAACAATTAGGAGAGGGTGGGGCTGGAGGCTGGGCATGGGGGTGAATCTGGAAGTAGTTAGGAGAAGTAAGAGATGAATATATAAAAATACATAGGCTGCATGTATGAAATCCTCAAAATATTAATGAAGATATTATGTTTTCAGTGAGTCTTGGTGGTGCATGCCTTAATAATTTTACGTGCCGTAATCAACACTGGGGAGGCAGAAGCAGGCACATCTCTGTGAGTTCCAAGCTAGCGTGGTCTGATGAGTTCTGGGCCAGCCAGGGCAGCATAGTAAAATCCTGTATCAAAAAAATAAAATAAAATAAAGCTAAAAGGCGAGCCCTGGAGGGAAAGGGTCAGGACTGTCTTGGAGGGGAGGCTCTGTTCAGACTCACGAGGAGGAAGAAACGGCAGCAGGGGTGGATCCTGGGACGGAAATTCTCCTGTCTCCCACAGAAAAGGAGAGGAGCCAGCAGCTACAGTAAGATGCCAGATGCCGGGGTAGATGAAGTAAGGGGAGGGGAAGGCCGTGGACTATGCCATGTGGGACTACGAGGCCCCAGAAATAGAACTCAGACATAAGATGTGTCGAAGTTCCAGCCATCTCCCAGGTGGTCCCCATCGCCAGGCAAGTGAAGCAGCCATATCCTGTGTACCGAGAACTGTGGCTGCCTCTGCCCTGCCCGCTTGCAATCAGAGGCTGTGGTCCCTGCTGCACCCGTGACTGGAAGGCACGGGGACCTGACAGTGGGGCTGTGGGGTGTACCCAGGCCGACAACCCCAGCCAGCAGTCCTCTTCCAAAACCAGAGCAAGACAGAAATGGTGAGACCTAGTGTTTCTCTAGTGATGCAGGGAGCAAGTGTGGATATTGGGGCTGAATTACGGTGCCTTGACCGCTGCCTGGAGGTCAGGTGAGCGGGATAAGGTCCCATTACTTCCCCCAAAGCATTTTCATTAGCTCTGTAACTGGCCAAGCGTTTCTATCGGTTGGATGTAGCATCATCATGCCTCTGGATTTCACAGAGGAAGGGCTGGAGACTGACCCGGCGGATGTGGTACGCGGCTGCGCCAGAACTCAAGCCCGGATCTGTTGGAATCCGCGTCTCTCTCCAGAGACCCCAAGCATGTTTCTGTCGATCTTTTTATAACTTAACTACATCATGTTCAACGTTGCCATCTCCCAGAATATCTGCTAAACACGAAGTGCGCCTCACGCTTCTGGGTTTCTTGCCAGTTACTGGAGAAATGTGAGTCTCAAAGGGGGGGGGGTTCTCTGGAAGAGCCTGCTTCTGCCCAAGGTCTTCTGTCTTTCTGCTAAGCATGATGAAACTTTCCCTGATGCATCTCCTGACAAGCACTCCACAGGAGTGGGTTGCGCTGTTAGCAGGGTGAACAAGCAAGAGGGGACTCCGGGCTGCGGAGCAAGTAACCCAGCCTTCCTCACAGGTAATGTGCAGACCACTCTGCAACATTAGGACCCCCCCCCAGCCTTTTCCTGTCCATCACCATGCCCCTCCTCCTCCACTATGAAGAGTGACAGCTACCAACTGGGTGGCAATGCCCTTCCCCAGGCGAGTGCTTTAATACGTGGCAGGTAGCTCAGGAGGAACAGGGGGAAAAAAGATGGCTTTATCGGAAATTTACCAGGCTAATGATGGTTCAGCGTCTTATCCAGTCTGCACCTTGCTGGGGAAGTGGAGACTGTCTTCATCTCTGATAATCCTCCACCAGAAGAGAAGCGGCAGGAGTCGGTACACAAAAACCTACTTTGCGTGCCACTGTTAATATAATTTACCTGCAGTTGGTTACACCAGCAAAATCTGTTTTTTTTTAATTATGTATATTTACAAGCAGGTTTGATTTATTGAGCACAGATGATAACTGCAATTCCCAGTCTAGATTTCCCTCTGATTTCTTTATTTATCATTTTGTATGTGAAAATTGTTATTTTAATAAGCTTGGTTGTAATCAACGGCAGCCACATTTCCTGTTAAAGATAAAATACCATTTAGTGTTCATTAAAAGCATTATAAAAACCCCACAGCTGTACCTTTTCTGTTGGTTCTTCCAAATAAGTAAAATTCATACTGAAGCAACTCAATAACATGTAAAAAGAAGCTGCCATGACCACAAAATGAGTCGTTTCTGGGCTGCTTTGGACACAGAAAAGACACCGTTTTATGGCCCTTCTATAAAGATATAGCGCTTGTTCTCATCCAAGGGTCTTCTTCCTGGGAAAAAGCAGCCTTCAAGAGTGACCATCAGGACCCAGAAGGAGAAGGTTTTCCGTCTCTGGCTTTGGGACAGAAGGATTCTCTCTAAGCGGTGGCCGCATCATCTTCCCTAAAAAGCGTTTGGGACTTCAGCTTCAAAGGCCAAGCAGGTACAGATAGACATATACGTGTATTTTAAAACACACTGTTCTTTCGAACTCAAAGGAATCACTGCAGATACCGCTTGGCAAATCTCACTCCGAGAAGCAACGCCACAATGCCCACAGAGTGACAGCAGCTTAAGCTGATGTCAGCGGCCCACGGTCCTCAGACATCTCAAACTGTCGAGGAAAGTGGAGTCCAGGAGAGTGATGCCTTGCTTGCCCAAAGAGTGGGCTGGACAGAGAAGTCAAGGATTTATCAATAACGTCAGGGATGGGAACCTTATGTCCATTGTGTTCGGAACACTTGTCTAATTGCTTTAAATATGCCGGCCACTTGAAATTGGCTTAAGTAGCACACTTTGATACAGATAACTGCAACGAGTGATGTTGCAAACTGAAATAGCTAACATCCACCAAGTAGCTCCCGTGCCCATGAAATGGAAGCCACTGAGTCCGTTCTGAACTGGGTTCAGGAAGGAACAATCGGAGGATGCCCTGTAACAGAGAGAATTTGCGGGGAACAAAGGGGGATAAATTATATCTAGATTTTTTTCCTCTTCGTTACTGCAGAGCAGGTTGTTAGCAATACATGGCTTGATTATTCTGCGAGATATTTATGGAAGTCAGTAAAACTTTTGAAATACACATTTTTCTAGAGTAGTCGTGGCAATGATCTTAACACCTGGCATGTTAAAGCCCCTTGGAGGCGCACAGCGAGGCTTATCTGCATATATTCATGTTCTTCTAACGAGACATTCTTAGGGTGAGTGTTGATTTTTCTGCCTTGCATTTGGAGACACTGCAGTTCAGAAAAGTTAAATAAATCGCCCAAGGCTGGTGCATGAAGGGAAGCCATGAGCCTGTCTGACTGTATGTCTCTGCCCTTCCTACGGTGCCACAGGCACGGCTAGCATCCTCTGAGATAAGTCCTGGTTCTTTACGTGAGTTTTTCATCCGTGGAGTTGACAACCTTTTTAATTTAGCGGGATGCCCTACTATATGCAATCAAGCAATATTATATGCTGAAAGTTTCATGGCCGTCCCATGAGCAGCTATGAAATTATCCAGCCAGGCCTTTGGCTTTACGAATTTCCTCATCTGGAAAATGAACGGTTTGGATGCTTGCCACCTAAGGATCTCTGACCACCCCGAGTAGCACCACGGAAGCCCCTAGATAAGTGTTTACTCATTACTGAATTACTTCTGACATCTTCCTTACTACAGTCCTGGCTGTAGCTGCCTAAGGAGGCACTCCATGGAGACTGGATGCACCTACATGCTTCTGTATCTGTATGCGTGTGTTGCTGTCGTATGCGCGTACATGTGTTCTTCTGTATACAGATGTGTGGAAGTCAGAGGCCAATGTTGGGTGTCTCCCTCAGTTGTTCTACACCTTATTCAGTGTGACAGGCTCTCTCCGGGAACCTGAAGCTCACTGATTCAGCTAGAGTGGCAAGCCTGCTAAGCCCAGAGGTCCTGCTGTCTCTCCGCCTTCCCAGCAGTGGGGGCACAGATGCCCACTGCCACCCAAGCTTTTTATGTGACTGTTGGGGCTCTGAATTCAAACCCTGATGTGACAAGCACTTTACTGGCCAAGTCTCCTGAAGTAGTTTTAAAAGATAAATTGCAGGGGAGGGGTTGGAGGGATGGCTCTGTGGTTAAGAGCACTGGCTGTTTTTCCAGAGGACCTAGGGTCAATTCCTGTCATTCACATGACAGCTCACAACTGTCTGTAAGTCCAGTCCCAGGGAAGCTGATGCCCTCTGCTGGCATCCAAAGGCCTTGCGTGCGTACGGTACACAGATACACATGCAGGAAAAATACCCATCACACATACACATAAAATAAATGGATAATTTTTTTTTAAAGTCAAACTACCATGTCAGGGGTAAACGAAGGTGAAAGCTGGTCAGGAACAGCTAGCTGTACACCCGTGACGAGTAGAGTTGCATAATAAGGAAGCACTAGACGTCCATTATGACTTAAATCTAAAGTACAGGCAGGCTGGCAGTCAGAGCTGGGGAGGAAACAACGCCCACCTCACCGTCTATGACCAGACTTCACTTCCAAAAGTCCAACTTGGAATAGGAAGAGGCCTCAACATCTCAAGATTGGAGTTTTCCACTATTTTAAAAGATGAATATATTTGATTACCAAATTGAGACTGGTTTTCTATTCAAAATGATCACAGTATTTTTTTAACTTTGTTTTTTTTTTAACTCGAGCAGTGAGTAAGACTACCCAGAGGTAAGAAGGAGCTAGTGCCACTGAACACATTGAAAGTAATAGTTGGGGGAGAAAGGGAATTTTACAACCATGAATCACCCACATGCAATGTACTTGCTTTATGCCAATATCTATGAGTCAACCACCCAACCGTAAGTAGAGCAAGACACAATTAAAATTAACTCTCTTCTCCATGATGGATGCAGGAGTAAGCAGAGCGAGACCCAATTAACTCTGTTTCCTCCATGACAGATTAACGCGTCGGCTTCCATGGCTCTTTCTGTGGTCCTACTTGATTCAGAATTGTGACTCAGAGGTTTAGGGCATGTGGGATCTGTCTGTGCCCAACAGCAGACTTTAGAATGAATGGCTGATAGGAGCTGTTCCTTTATTTTATTTGGTTTTATTCGATGGTTTGTTTTGTCTTGTTTTTACATCCCAACCAAATTGTCCCCTCCCTCCTCTGCTCACAGTTCCTCCCACCCCCAACCCCCACCCATTCCTCCTCTATTTCTCTTCGGACATGGACCAGCCTCCCATGGATATTATTAACCAGTCATGGTCTATAGAGTTACAGTAGGACTAGTCACCTCCTCTTCTGTGAACACTGGATGAGGCAATTCGATAGGAGGAATAGGTCCTGAAAGCAGGCAACATAATCCGAGACAGCCCCTAATCTCATTGTCAGGACTCTCACAGAAAGACCAAGTTACACAACTGTAACATATAGAGAGAGGGCTGAAGTCGGTCCCATGCAGGCTCCGTGGTTGTCAGTTCTGTCTTCTGTGATCCCCTATGAGCACAGGTTAGTTGGTTCTGTGGGTTTTCTTGTGTTATCCTTGACCCCACTGGCTCCTACAATCCTCCCTCCCTCCTCCTGCAGGATTGCCAGAGCTCTGCCTGATATTTGGTTTTGGGTCTCTGTATCTGTTTCCATCAGTTGCTGGATGAAGCCTCTCTGATGACAGTTGGGCTAGGCATCAAACTTTGAGTATAGCAGAATATCATTAGGAATCGTTTTGTTGACTTTTTTTTTTTTTTTTTGGCAGTCATGTTTGGTTCTATCTTAAGTCTCTGGGGTATCCTGCATCTGGGTCCTGGCCCTCAGGCGTGAGCTCCCTCTCAGGGCAGGGTCTGGGTCTCCAGCTGGCCCAGTCACTAGTCAGTCATTCCCACAGTTTCAGAGGTGGCATCTTTACCCCAGCACATCTTGTAGGCAGGACAAATGGTAAGACTAAGGGTTTGTGACTGGCTTGGTGTCCCTGTCCCTCCACTGGAAGCCTTGCCGGGTTACAGGAGATGACCAGCTCAGACTGATAGGAGCTTTTCTAATGGTCGTTTTTTTCCTTTTCAAAAAAGAACTTGATCCTGCAGCCCAGCCTACCCTTCCTCGTCCGCAATGTAGGAGAGTTCAATGTTCCAATGAAGTGGGTCTTAGTTATGGAGATTTGACTAAATCAGCTCAGTTCTTAACGCAGGCTACACACTAAATGTCCGATGTCAGACTCGCCCCCAGACCAATTAAATGGAAATCTCCCGAGGAGGAGCCAGGCATCAGTGTTCTTGCGAGCCCAAACAGAGAATCAGATTTGATTCAACCACACAGCAGCAGTGTCTCTTTGCTTCCTGTTTTCTCAGAACACATGCATTGCATATCCTACTCTATTAAAATATTTAATGATGTATCAAAATGGAATTCAGGGAACAGATTGCAGAGATAATGGGATAAGCTTTTTAATCATCATTGTTTGCTCTAGAGGGAAGAAAAGTATTTCCGTTCTATTCAGTGCTCCTAGTACCGGCCTGCTACGAAATAATGAAGGAATCTGTGTGTGCGCCCTGTAAGAACGATTTAATACTGACATCAATTTCATCACTAATGTGGAACACAGAGAGTGAATGATTATAGTCTGGCAAAGATGTTTATTGTTTGCTTAAGTAAACGTAGCCAAAGAAATTTCTATTGATATTGATTAATTATCATTGAGTGGGAAATGGCCTGCTTGGATTTCTGTTAACAAGACCCATGGGAAATGATGTGGAAATGCATATATCCAATATTTGAAAGATCTCATTACTCCGTCCTTCAGATATGCAGATTATTTTGATTATCTAATGTCAAAATACAAAAACATGTACTCAGGAGACCTAATTCTTTACTCTAGATAAAGGACTTTTTTTTTTCTAGATGTCTACTATTGAAGCCAAATGACAAAACTCAGATATACAAAGGCCCAAACTTACAAACTTGCAAATTAGAGAGTGATCATTCACAAGTAAAAAGGCCTTTCCGCTTTACAAAAGGATCCATTCCAGCTCTTCTTTAACCACAGACCAGAAAGACTCACACAATAGGCTTTCTCACAGATGCTGGAAGTGCCCCCTGAGATCCTTGCTATTTTAAGTAGTCCTATGGCGAAGTCTTTTGTTATGCAAATCCCTCCCTCTAATTGATCTGTTTGTGTATGTATAATTTTTTTTCCTGTGGATCTGAGTTTGCTAGGCACCCTTTACTTATTTAAGTTCTTTTGGGGAAAGCAATCGCTTCCTATCCAGAGTAACTGGTTAGTCTAAAAATACCAATTTTGAGACAGCTGGAAAATCTAGATAAAATATTTTTTGAAAGAATTTAATAACCTTCTGAGCCAAAGAGACAGAAACTAACTCTACAGAGGGCAGAAAAGGGAGATCACTCACAAACCATCAACCCTAACTAACACCACATTAAATAAACAAAATACGGATATGAACAAAAGAACCCGCTCATAGGCAGAAGAAAACACCAGGGTATGTTAATTTCTCAGCCTCAGTTGAGATTGAACGAACATAGATTCCTAGAGCCATGACCCCCACTGGCAGTTAGGGCTTCGTGTAAATTTGGGTTATTCATCTATCAATCTCTGAACTGCAAACTTTACGTGAAAATGGATCTCAGGCTAGTGATGCCTCAGGGAGGCTAATTCCAAATTCCAAATCAGATTTTGTTTCCTGGTGTGCTCCAAGCAGCAACCAATTGCTGGTGCTGGGCGTCTAGAAGGCACCAGCTGAGAAGATGGAGGCAAAGCTAAAAGCGGTTTTCCCTAGCGTGAAGGCTAATCTTGATTGTCAACTTGATAACCTCTGGCGTCAACCAAAACCCAAGCAGCTGAGGACACCTGTGAGGGGTTTTCTTGATTGGACCGTTTGTATTGAGGGGACCTCCCTTTAATCCCAGCCACATCTTCTGGTGGCAGCCTGTCTAAAAGGATGCTGAAGAGGGAAGCTTTTACCTTTTACCCTCTTGCCCTTACTCTTCCTGGCAAGTTTATCTAAGCTGTTGCTGATGTGTCCCTTGGCTAGTATTAACCCCGCTTCTGCAGGATTCCTGTGCATACTGAAGACTAATAGATCCCTAGGAATCTTCAAGAACTTCAGTACTAGCTTGGGACTACTGAGACATCCTGTCTCCTGAACTCATTGAACAACTACTAGATTCTTGGCCCTTCCATCAGGAGACAGTTACTGTTGGACTACCCAGACCATAATAATTCTCTCGTGTGTGTGTGTGTGTGTGTGTGTGTGTGTGTGTATGCGCGCGCGCGTGCGCGCGCACATGTATGAGCAGGCTTATCAGAA
The DNA here is from genome assembly GCF_000317375.1 of Microtus ochrogaster. Classification (NCBI taxonomy): domain Eukaryota; kingdom Metazoa; phylum Chordata; class Mammalia; order Rodentia; family Cricetidae; genus Microtus; species Microtus ochrogaster. Next base: position 31,052,087 of record NC_022024.1, on the reverse strand, counting down.
ATCTATAATGATATACTATGAGAAAAATATATTAGGTTATCTATTACACTGAAACAATGAAGGCCAAAAATAAATGTTAGTTATAGCAATAGAAGTAGATGAACTTTTGACAAAACTCAAAACATATTTGTATTAAATTAGAAACATGAAAGTAATTTATTAGCCTAAGTAAGTGTTTATGTATGTCTGTATGTGTGTATGTGTATGTATGTATATAGGTATTTATGTGTGAAGCTTACTCTACATAGAAACTTCAACATCCCTTGAAATCTGTAGAGGACCTTGAAATCTAACGTTGAATCCATTCCATGGTGGCTCCCTAAAGAAATAAAAAGAAGCGTCATTAAGTATTTAAGAGAAGAAATAAGATAACTCACAAATAATATGTTAATATTTAATTAATAATAACTTTAGAAACAATGGAAGGTAGACTTCCAATTCTCAGTAGTTTAACCTAGCAGGTTCATTTCTCCATCAACTTATAGTCTAGTATGGGAGCTCCTGGTTGGGCAGCCTTTCACATGACTGCCCAAGAACCCAGCAAACTCCTGTCTTATCCATGACCTTTAAAAGATCTTCCTCGTCTTCTCTTAATGAGCTGCAAGATGATGAAAGAAAACAGGTAAGTCTTATGAGGCAGCTGTTGCACCATCTTTGTCCACATTGCCCCTTTTAGAATTCAGCCAATCACATGACAAGCCATGTAGGAAGAAGACTTGGAAACATGATCTGCCTGCCTGCATGGGAAGACAAGGAAATTGGCTTTGTAAGCATCTCTGTCTTTCACATGTTGTCTGGGTAGAAACTTCAAGAGAATCGCCAAACTTTCACATCTATTAGAAAATTCCAACAAGATTAGATATTGAAGGTTGGGTATTTGCATAATAGATGAACTGTCAATTCACAGAAGGAAACAAATCAGATGTCTGATAAGCATATTAAAAGATGTTCAGTGCTAGTCTTTAGGAAACTGTAAATTGAAGCAACAGCAGGAGATGATTTCTTACTCTTTAGATTATGAGCAGTGTAGACATTTGATAATACCCAGTAAGAATGTGCCAAAGCAGGAACTTCCATATTTTACTTTTGATTGACATATTATTTGTACATTTAGATACAAGAGATTTGGAAAATCATTTATTTGTACAGTGGCAGAGCAATGATTTGGGAAAATTTGAAAATTGAATGTGTCAAATGTTTTGGCCATTAAACTATACTGAGTTTAAGCCATCTGCAGTAACCATAGTAAGGCTTTAATGAATGTCTGAGTTCAGGGAAGGGACTGAATCCAAGGAGAAAGGGAAGAAGGGTCACAAAATGAACTCTGCCACAGGGAGTGTTCCAGTCAGCCCCACGAGGGAGATGAGAGACAGAGAACAGTGTAGCTGTGAGGGACAAGGAGGAACAAGCAGAAACTCTCCCCAAGGAAGGGTTGCAATATTGTAGAAGCCACAAGGGCATTGAGAAGTTGCAGGACTTCCAGGAGGGAACTGAGAGTCAGGACGGAGAGGGTACAAGGGCGGCAGGTAGGATTTCTACCAAGAGAGGATTCCAATATTGTAGAGCCCATCAGGACAGAGAGAAGCAGTGGGGAATACAGACAGGATGGACAAGGTCTCAGAGACCCAGAAGTGTTTAAGGAAGCTGAGCGGCTTAGCAGTCAGCTCCCAGGGACAGGAGGCAAGGAATGGGTTGCAGACCCTAGAGGGCATGAAGAAGATTCGGGAGCTATTGTTGCTGGCAGCAGTGAGGCATGCTGCAGTTTGGTGTAGTGAGAAACACACAGGTTTGAGAATGTTTCAGACATGAGTCAGAATTCTGGCTTTTCACTCACGAGTTGGAGGATCTAGAAGAGTTGCTTAGTATTTCTGACTTTTGCGATGATATCTTTCAAAAGGAAAGAAATCGTGTCTTTCAGAGAATTGTTATGGGAGTAAGTGCTGCATGTGCTGCTTCTGGTGCTGTAGACAGGGGTAGGTGTGACTTGTAGGCATGGGTAGGTGTGAATTGTATATGTGGTTGGGTGTGAACTGTAGATATGATTAGGTGTGAATTGTAGGCGTGGGTGGGTGTGAATTGTAGACATGGTTTGGTGTGAATGGCAAACATGGTTGGGTGTGAATTGTAGACATGGTTGGGTGTGAATTGTATATGTGGTTGAGTGTGAACTGTAGATATGATTAGGTGTGAATTGTAGGCATGGGTAGGTGTGAATTGTAGACATGGTTTGGTGTGAACGGCAAACATGGTTGGGTGTGAATTGTAGACATGGGTGGGTGTGAATTATATATGTGGTTGGGTGTGAATTGTATATATGGTTAGGTGTGAGTTGTAGACATGGTTGGGTGTGAATTGTATATGTGGTTGGGTGTGAATTGTAGATATGGTTAGGTGTGAGTTGTAGACATTGGTTAGGTGTGAATGGTAAACATGGTTAGGTGTGAATTGTAGACATGGTTAGGCGTGAATTGTAGGCATGGTTAGGTATGAATTCACATCTCTTCACAGTCCCAGACTGCTACTATTACTGGAGTTAAAACTGTGTTTCCCTGCTGAGCATCGTGGCGCATGCCTTTAATCCCAGCACTCAGGGAGGCAGAGGCAAGCATATCTCTATGAGTTAGAGGACAGCCTGGCCTACAGAACAAATGCTAGGACAGGTTTCAAAGCTACACAGAAAAACCTGGTCTCAAAAAACAAAATAAAAAAACAAAACAAAACAACAACAACAAAAAAACCCCACTGTGTTTCCCCAACATTCTTATTTTATGTCCCTATTGCTTGATAAATACCCTGATCAAAAGTAGCTTAAGGTATGGGTTTCTTTCCTTTTCCTCTTGAGTCATAGTCTGTCACTAATGGAAGTCAGGATTCAGGGCAGAAATATGAAGGCAGGAGCTTGGAAATAAAGTCATAGAAAAATCTGCTTACCCTCTAACCTCTCCTCAACTAGCTTTTTTATATAGCCCAAGACCCCCTTCCTAGAGATGCTTCAAATCACCTATTTCAATTAGGCATCAACAAAATACCCCAAGATGTGCCCACAGGCCAATCTAATGTGGACAATTCCCCAGATGAGACAATTCTGGACCATGTCCAGGTGACAGTTGGCGATAACCAGGAAACTCTTCGTCAACTTGACACACGAAGTCATCACCTTAAGCTATACCTGTTCCTCTCCTGTTTGTCCCCAATATCGCGCATTAATGCAATACATCATATAATTTTAAAAAATCCCAAAGTCTTTAGAAAAACACCAGTGATTTAAAAGTCCAAGTTCTCTTTTGCCCAGTCTCTTAACTGTGGGCTCCTCTAAAATAAAAACCAAGTCACTTATTTTCTTATTCCAAGAGGAAAGAATCAAGGCATAGTTACAATCCAATCAAAGCAAAACCCAAACCCAGCAACGTAAACCTGGATCTCACAGTTCAGTGTCTGGCCCTGGGATTCACTTGTAGTAGGCAGGTCCCACTTCTCCAGCTCTGCCATCTGCAATGGACACAACGTTTGCAATAGGCTCGTGCCTTTGCTCCACACCTAATGCAGTCCTGGGCAGTTTTCCCACAGTTCTGCCTTCTCCAGTATCCTGGGGTCTACACCCACGCTGAGGCTGCCCTATCCTCCTCTCTCCACAGGTGCTTTAACTCTGCCACACAGTGCCAGGCTCCATGTGCTCTCCATCACCCCCCTCAATCGTGCATCTCTCCTGACGTCAAAATCAGTATCACAGGGGAAATGTAGACATTGCCAAGTTCCCACTACCAGCTTGAGATTCAGTCCTGGACCATTTGTACCACAGACTCTGTGTGCTAACGCTGAGGAAAACACTTGCCAGGGTATTTCACTGTGAGCGACACTGATCTCCTGTCAATCAGTGCTGATTCTCTGGCTCCTGCTAACCAGCAGCCATTGTCCCACGTTTCTCGCTTCCATATACCCTTAATCCAAAATACCACACAAGCGGTCCTGATTGCGTCTTTGTTTACCTCTGCAACTTAGTAGCCAGGCCTACCCTGCCTGTGTCAGCATTTTTATCTCCCAGGCTCCCACAACCATGCCTTAGGCTCTGAGCACTCAGTGGCTTCTCAAGATTCCAAACACGTCTATGATCTTCTCCAAAACATGATGATCAAACCCACCACAGCGACAACCCCACTTCTGGTACCAACTTCGGTTTTAATAGTGTTTCTGTTGCTGTGACCAAAAGAAACTTATGGGAGGAAAAGGTGAATTTTATCTTCTACTTCTGGGTCACAGTCCTTCATTGAAGTCAGAACAGGAGTTTAAGGCAGGAACCTAGAGCAGAAGCTTAGGATAATGCTGTACACTGATGTTTAAGAGGAACAGTCTCCATCAGAGAAGACGAGAAAGTTTTACGGCAGTGGTTCTCAACCTTCCTAATGCTGCAACCCTTTAATATAACTCCTCGTGGTATGGTGATCCCCAACCATAAAATTATTTTCATTGCTACTTCATAACTATCATTTTGCCACTGTTATGAATGGTAATGTAAATATCTGTGTTTTCCAATGGCCTTAGATGACCCCTCTGAAAGGATAATTCGAGCCCCAATGGGGTCATGGCCCACGGGTTGAGAACCTCTTTTCTAGAGAGTTACATAACTGTGTGAATGTTCTCAGTACCACAGAACTGCTCCGTTTAAAATGGCTCGAATGGGAAATACGGTGATATGTCTTTTGCCCCCACACGCTGAAGAGAATGTTCATGCTCACAATGAGAAGGCACAGGCCATCAAACCACAGCCGACATCAGTATAGTTCATCACCCGCTCGGCAAATAGTTCAGTTTGATAATGCGCTCTGAATTATTTTCTGCTTTCTCCCAGCGCTTCTCAAAAGTGACATTTCTTGTGTTTCTGCATTTTCAGGAAATAGATTTTCAAGCCCTGGAATCCATTGTTACGACCCTAATCTTAGCACTCTTGCAATTAACCAAGTGATAGGCTCCAAAATAGCTACATTAAGATCATTTCAGTCACACCTGGTTGTCCATGGGAAAACGTCAACTCCTCCAACTCAGGTGCATGCAAGTCTCCACTTATGCAACCCTTCTTTAATAATTCAGAACATGGCTCTTTCGGTGGCTGTTAGGCTTCTGATTGCCACGAACTTAAGCAGCTTAAAGCCACATAACTTTGCTTCTCCATTCCCATGGCTCAGTTTCCTTGAGTTGGGACACAGCTGGGTAGCCTTTCTTGCCAAGGTAGAGATTGTAGCTGAGAGTCCCCCATGCCTGCCCTTCCCAGCTCCAGAGGCAGTTGTCAGGATTAAATTCCCATGCAGTTGTGGGATAGAGCCAACACCCTGATCCATTCCTTTCTATCCATCTTACGACATCTTCTCACTAAGTTCCATAGAATATAGAATCATCTCTCTAACGACTGGTATCTGTTTGAATGAATTATTCAGCTGGGGTATTCCCAGCCCAAGCTGATTAAGTCAATCAACTGACTGAAGACTTTCATCAGATCATATCTGCGAAGCCTTCCCTCCTTTGTCTCATGACCCAGCCAGAAGAGTGGGGGTCTTCTCATAGCCACAGGTATGGAATGACTTCCAAACACAACCAGGTAAAAAGTATCATGGGATACTTTTTCAGATGCTCAATTTTCTTACCTGTTGCAGGAGGGGCTGCTTGTTCATCCCGGCTGCCCAGAACCGAAATAATCACACAAACTGTATTCATTAAATCACTGCTTGGCCCTTTAGTTCTAGCTCCTTATTGGCTAACTCTCATATCTTAGTTTAATCCATCTCCATGAATCTGTGCATCACCATGAGGTGATGTAAACCTACCAGCAAAGTTTCAGCACGTCTGTCTCCAGCAGCGGGTCCATGGCGCGCCTTGACTCTGCCCTTCTTTTTCCCAGCGTTCAGTCCAGTCCTCCCTGCCTACCTAAGTTCTGCCCTATCAACAGACCAAGGCAATTTCTTTATTCATTAATGGTAATCACAGCACACAGAGGGGACTCCCACATCACCTACCAGCAAAATAAGGGGTGTTCAGACTCATTATGCCCATTTCATAAGGGCAGGATGCTTAAATGATCTTATATTTTAAGTACAATATCCTGGACCACAGCTATTCAGTATACGTTGACCCAGTCTCTCTGTGAAACAGGAAACTACCAGGCTCTGTGTGTACAGTAGACAGCCCTACATCCTTTCTTGCCTTGCCTCCTTCAATCCTTACAGTTGCCCTCGCTGGCAGGAACTGACATTACTTCTGTGTGGAAGGTGAAGCAACTGGGGCATGGAGGAGTTCTTGCTTCCTCAGGGAGGAAGCCCACTTGCTCAGGAGTTCAAGGGACGTGTTCTCTCTTCCTCAGGGAGGAAGCCCACTTGCTCACCTTCCGACCTCCAGCGGCCTTTCTGCAGATGAGTAACCCACTCTGCATCTCGCCCATTTGGTAGAGCATCATTTGGAAGGTCGGAGCCCCACTCTGTTTTTAACAGGCAGAGTCTAAGGGAGGCCTGCTACCTCCAAATTCCTGGTGCCCTTCTTTATTGTCTCCCTCGCCGTTGCCTCCAACAGTTCCGTAGCCTACACACGCTCCCAGTGAGCTCCGCTCTAATTGAAATGGTGCAGCCTTATTGCTTTTGAGGCGGTAGCTCATAAAGACTTCTGGTTTTAATTCACTCAGTATTTCTTTTGAAGAGATGATGACTCAACTCTTAAATTAAAAAAAATGAAGAGTGATATAATCATCTAGAAATCAGGGGGCTGGTTACCTAATGGTGAAAGAACATGGGGGAGGAAGTTTTGATGGGGTGCTTTCCCAGAAGCCTTCACTTCTCTTCACTTGTTTCAAGTTCAGCCTAGTTTTCCACAACTTTCTACATGCCAGAAGCTTCCTTCAGGAAGAGTTCCGCAGGGAAGGGAGCCTGGGAGAGGGATAGGAAACCCTTCACCATAGGAGATGATGTCCTAGGTACGTTATGCAAAACACATTTCACCTCTCTCCAAAGCGGCTTCGGCTTTGAGGAATAAGGGGGAGGAGCCGAAAAAATGACTCAGTGGCTCAGAGTGTTTGCTGCTCTTGTAAAGGACCCCCAGGTTCAGTTCCCAGCACTCACACGGCACCTCCCAAACCATCTGAAATTCCAGTTCCAGGGGATCCGGCCCCTCTTCTGGCCCCCACATGCACCAGGAATGCACGTGGTGTCTGGACATACATATATACATGCAGCCAAAACACCCAGACACGGAAAATACAAAATGGGGATTTTTAAAAGAATAGGGGAGAGAATTCCAGAGGGACACTGAGTCTACAAGAAACTACAAGGGAAGGAAGTGTAGAAGATAAAGAACCAAGAGTGCATGGTGGCCCTCTTCCCTGAGCTAAAGCAGTTCCTCTCTCCAGCCATTTCTGCTTGCTGTCCTTGCAGGGCTGTGGGTACTTGAAGGTGTCTCTACAGGGGGATACTGCTCAAAGCTCTTAGGCCTGCATGAAAGGAGGAAACCCCTTATATCTTATTTTGTTTCTTTACACCTGCATGATCCATATGCTTACATAGTAAAAAGGTACAGGGTATCGCATTTTCAAAATATTCGGATCAGAGTTGTGCCAGACGTCAGGTTTTGAAATGTGTCCATATGTATATATGATGTGGTAACGCTTGGGGTAGGACCAAAATCTAAACTCAAAACTGACATATGTTTCAATGCATACCTTATATACGTATATTCTAAGATAATTTTATACAATGTGTTAAATAATTTTGTTCATTTAAACTGTGTTTATCACACAGAATCAAATGCAGATTTTTTTTATGTTAGCACTCAAAAGTCCTTTTGGTTTTTTTATTAATTTTGGAGCATCTCAGATTTTGGATTTTGTAGTTATGACAACTGACCAACCAGTATCTCAATTGTTAGGTAGCTGAACAAGGTGAAAAACAAGCAAACAAACAAGCAAAAACAAAACCCAAATGCTTGGTTTTGCTTTGTAAAGTCAACTTAGTGGTCCTCCCCCCCCCCATAAGGAATGACCACTAGCTCTAATCTTAGCCACACTCTCCTTGCTACACTGATGATGTCTCCTGCTGGGTATAGGCCCTATTTTTTTGCCACCACCTTCTCTGGTGCTAATCCTCACCTTTGGCCCAGCCAGTGGATTTCTGCAGGGGTCATCTTTTCCTTCTGGGGTAAACACAGATCCAGCTTGCCCTGCACTCACTCAGCCCTCTGCATGGAGTTTTCCAGAAATTCCCTCATGTGTTTAGCATATGAATATCGTGGTTTTCCTAGTTCTTTTTTTTTTTTTTTTAACTTTTTGGGAGCATTTCAATGGCATTTGTAAGAAAGTCATGAGTTTGGCATTCTTATTGAAACTGTACTCTTGGAGCAGTCACCAAGCACTCCCAACACTGGAAAGATCTAAACATAACAGCAGGCTGAGCTCAGAGCTCCCAGTGGCTAATTTCGGTAATACCTGCCAGGTGGAAGGCAGCTTCCCTGGGCACGGGAAAGCCTTAGGAAACAGTTCCTGTCTTATCATTGACCAGATTCTTCTACTCTGCTGAAGTTCTCTCATTGGAATTAAACAATAATGATTTGCTAGGCCTCTTATCCCTCAAAGTTTAGTTCCTATGGGAGAGAGGAGAAAGAGAATGAAGGGGGAGGGGAGGATGAACAAAGGGAGGGAGGGAGGAGGGAGTCAGAGAAACACTATGATATTTATATAGATGCTTATATACTTCTGTGGGTTTGCTTAGTTTAGCATCATAATAGGGTGTAGGGTGTACAAAGAGACTGCCTCTGAACATAGGACCCAGAGCTGGGGGAACGGGGTACTTGGTATCTCACATCACAAACAGGGCATTGAGAAGACCCCCACAGTGCTTACTAAGAAGGAGCCAAACTCTCCCTTCTGTGTTCATACCCTTCCTTCAGTTACCTCATGTGTCAGTAAGGCAAGGCAGTTCACCGAGCGCAGAAAATGCTGACAGGGTGCTGGAGGCAGCTGGGAGTCTGGACCAGAGGAGTTGTAGAGACCTCAGCCCAGCTCATCTCTCTTGATTTGTCTACAGTTAGAGGAACTGAGTTGTGTGGGAGAAGGCAGCCCCTAGCACACTCGAAAGTGAAAGAGTCACCCTTCCGGCCCCCAGAGCAGGAGGTCAGGCCACAAGTAAGTCCAGGCATCAGTGGAACAGTGGAAAACGTTGATAGGATAGAAGGCTAAAGATGGGTGCAGAGTCCAGAGAGATGGCTACACAGATGCTGCTCATTCAGAAGTCTGGATTTGCCCTCCTAATGCCCAGGTCAGATGGCTCCACAGATGGCTTTGGGACTTTAACTCCAGTCCCAAAGGATCTGAAGACTTGTGGCTTCTACAGGCACCTGCACACATGCGCACACATACACACATTTACATAAATGAGAATAAGTCTTAAAAAACAAGGAAACAAAAGGTTTGGTGACTAAGATCTGGTGCCTGTACATGAGACCTCTGAGACAGGTTCCCTAAAAGAGTAGGCGCGTTTAGGGACAGTGACTAAGAGAGGAATGTGTCTCCAGCTTGCCCCTGGCTGTGATCGGTCTCCATGATGAACAGTTCTAGAAAAGCAAAGAACGCAAACAAAATCTATTGCTTCTTCATGAAAAGCGAATGGGCCTCCTGGTTACTTGAATCTCCACCTCTGTTTCCATAGAGACATCACTTCTGCCTACATATTTTCCAATTCACCAAGTCTATTGTTTCTCAAGTTCTGCAGGATCAGGTTAAATAATATGATTCTTTCATAACTCGCTCCTGATCGTACTTCAAAAATAGCTCATGGGTAGGCAGGCAGCCCCAGCTCCCACGGCACAGGCTCATGATGACGATGGATTTTTAAGTTGGGGCTCATTTGGAGAACATGAACACTGGACCAATAACAAGAGAAACGTTCCGGTTTTTCTGCTGCATCATGCCACATTTTTTATATTAATAATAGAACTAGTTGGCTTGTGAGGTTTTCAGCAGGGTAGTTGAAGACTAGCATAGCTCAATAATTAATAATTCATAAGGCTAGAGAGATAGACGGCTTGGTGGGTACAGTGCTTGCCATAGGATCACGAGGACCTGAGTGAGTTTCAATCCCTGGAAACCACACAAAGCCGGACTCAGCAGCACACATGTATAGTCCCAGGGTTCCTATGGCCAGAGAGGATGCGGAGACAGGAGAATCCCCAGAGCTCACAGGCCAGATAACCTGAATCACACAGCTGCAAGACACAGAGACCTTGTCACACACCAGGTAGCACCCGAGGCTGTCCTCTGACCTCCATGTACATGACTGCGTGTGCACACATCTGCACACATCATACACTGCGCACATTACACATACACACACAAATATAATTTACCTGGCCCGTGGAGATAACTGACAAATAGCGCAAGTGAGTGACTTGACCTCAGTGCCTCAGTTTCCTCATATAGATGGGAAGGGGGGAGTAATAGTGGTGTTTCTACTGAATGATGCAGGAGTGGGAGAAACCACGTAGATGTTTAGAACGGTGTCTGAAACATCATAAAGACACAGTATTAGCTTTCGTGTTTGTGAACAGCCTCCCCATCCCTCTTTGTACATCGGGATCTTTAGATTTCCCTTGTTTCTGAGATTTTAGGAGCAGCTTAGAGATGAGTCCACTCAAGGCGGGACTTGCAACAAGAGAGAGGAGAGATCCGTTTATGACCTCGAGTCTCAGACCTACTGACTCATTTGCCTCTTAGCTTCGCACCCAACACAATCCATGTACAAATGGACCCATAATAGATGTTTACGGAAATGAGGACACAGAGGCAGAAAACTTCTAATATGTATCAATCAATATGAAATCAAACCTGAATCATCTAACCAATATTAGTTTCCTAATGAACCGTGAGATCCTCCCAGCCAGAACCATATGCCCATTGCCGGTACTGGACGCTCAGTGCGTTTGTTTTAGGTAAATTAATATGTTAATTTCCCAAAGTGCTGGTGCCGTCTATTACGTTACAACTATGATAAATTAATCTCCAGTTGACATAGTCTTAAAATGGAATAGGCTTTGGTCCAAGTTCCATGCTTTTGAATGTTTGTGTTTTCTCTACCCTACTTAGCCCCCAAGGTGTCTGCATGAAAGTGTCTCTAAGCTGGGATCTGCCCTAAAAAGTCACATGAAGCTCTCTCACTTGGACGTCCATAAAGTTTGGCCAGCAGCTTCGTGGGGGGCGGGGGGTAGATACCAATTTCGCTCTGCTTCTCCAGTCACTGGAAGAATTTCAGCATCATGTTTTATTCCAGCTATTTGTTCCCATGAAGAAGTACCATGCCAAAGCCTTCAGCTGTACCAACTGGTCTCTCTGCTCAAAATGTCATCAGTGAATTCAGTTATCAGCATATGCTTTTAACTCATCTCTGGCGTGTGTGTGTGTGTGTGTGTGTGTGTGTGTGTGTGTGTGTGTGTGTGTGTGTGCGCGCGCACGCGTCATTCATGTAAGAGTTTTATTTTATGAGCAAATATGCCTACCCCGATTAGAATGCAGAGCTACTGCCTATTTGAATGAGGCCTTGCTTTTGATTGATTACCACATGTGATGTATACACAGCTAAAGCCAAAATAATCCCAAGAGGCGAGATATTCGGGAAAATGGTAGAGGATAAAATAGCTAGTGTTCATGCTAAGTTCTGAGGCAAATAATGTTCAGAAACATGGCTATCAGAGCTGATCCTCCTGTGGAGACATCAGCCTCTCATTCCCATGACTAAGCCTTTTATAGTTCTCAAATTCCCATGGCTGTTGGTCCACACTTTAAAGTAGGGATTAGAAACACATCAAGTGTCGGAGCAGGGTTAGGTTAGGGGCAGATGAAAAGGAGCTGATTGTACAGGGTGACTCTGACAGCAGCCCCGCTGTCCCCCAGGGCTGCAACAATGAAAGCGAGACACCTTTCTGTAAGGACTGCAATCCCATCACCAGCCCACAGGATAGAGCGGAACAGAGCCGCAGTGCGGGCTCCAGCGTTTGTTCCTCCTGTAATGAGCAGCGGGCTCCTGGTGGGAAACTCTGGCAGTATCTCTCTATTAGGTGGCATCTGTCACTCTGCTGTAGGGTCTCCACTTCGCTCCTTTACTTACCATAGCAAGGGACTTTTTTTTATGAAAACAGAACATTTTCCTCTGTGGGAAATCTGTTCCTTCTGCCTCTGCTTCTGCCCCCACCGGATGTTCTTATCTGCTCCTTGCAAGGGCACGGGCAATTACAGAGCGGTGCATCTTCACCCACACAATTTCAGGCAAATATTATAAAAAGCGTACAGATGGCTCCAAAGAAAAGCCTTCCTGCCGCTTCCAGCTCTTCCGCCTTAAGGAAGAGACAGCAATTTCTTTTTGGTTAATACCCTAACTGTTTATTCATTTCCTCAGTGAACCAGCAGCTGTCTATCCTGTGTCTTGATGCTGATCCACCTGGGACCTCAGGTGTGACCACAGCATCACTGACCCTCCGTCACAGAGAGGTTTCTCATGGTCCTTTTGCCCCCCCCCCACAGCACCCACCTGATGGCTCTTTAGCCTTGCCCCTGGCCTCCCACCAACTTATCTTTATCTTTTCCTTTTCTCATTTTTTTTTCCAAGCAGGAGATAAAAAAAGAGAACGTTGTTGCTGTCTTGGGTTGAGTTCGTACCTTTGGAGTGTGACCCCTACTGTACTTATTCATCTGTTCATTCAACTAAGAGTTACAAAGACCCCATCACCAAAATGGCAATGAGCCTGACAATTTACGCCTGTGTAGTGTCCATTTTGTGTTCTTCACATATACACTCACACACGCACACAAGCACATATTTAGAATTGTATTCGATCTCTGCAACAATTTCATGAGAAAGCTATTGCTATGAACCAAATTATTTTATCTGTTAACTTATTTATTCATATTTTGTAGCACACTTAATAAAAACCCAGAGACAGATATTGGGGTTCAACCTGAAGGTCAGAAAAGCAAAGCAACCAGCCACTGGCTCTTGCCTCTACCTCAGTCTGAAACGGTGATCCTCCCTCCAGGAGTCTCAGAATGAGACTGACTGAGAGCTGTCTCCTCCTGTTTTAAAGGCCTGCGCTACTACCGCCCCGTTTCTATGGCAAACTAGTGTGGGTATTGGGATTAAAGGTGTGTGCCACCACTGCTTGGTCTGTAAGGCTGACCAGAGTGGCTGTTTTACTCTCTGATCTTCAGGCAAACCTTATTAAAATACAAATGAAGTACCACTACAGTATTTTATGTACATTGGTGTTTTTGCCTTCACCTATGTCTGGGCAAGGGTGTTGGATCCCCTGGAACAGGAGTTACAGACAGTTGTGAGCTGCCATGTGGGTGCTGAGAATTGAACTCAGGACCTCTGGAAGAGCAGCCAGTGGTCTTAACTGCTGAGCCATCTCTCCAGTCCCATGAACCCATTTTAAAACAAAGTAGAATAATTTGGTCCAAAATCACATTTGCCTGAATATCACAGAGAGCCCGGTTATCAGCAGCTGAAGCGGTCATTTAGTCCCACAACAATCAGTGACTGGTTCCTAGTGTTATTTCCGGAGCCAGCAGCTCCAAGAACTGGCTTACCTTTTGTTTCTCGAGCAACAGTGATTGCCCGGCGTCCAAGAATCAAGTCCACATTTAGGTTAAGGAAAGAAAAGGGGGTGATGTCATCTGGCATCTGCTTTTGTCCCTCTCAGTTGGAATCCAAAGCCTTCCCAGAACCCAGCTTTCCAGTTAGAAAAATCACATCACAAGGACCCCACCAGCAGCAAGAGAAACTGGGAGAGTGAAAATCAGGACAATTAAAAAAAAAATCTCTATGATGAAGACAGCAAGCTCAAAGGAATCCTAGAGTGCTTGCTGTGGCAGCTGGTTGTCAGTATGTATGCTGTAGGTCTTAGCTGGTTAGACAGGGTGGGGGACCCAGGAGCTCCTCATGTGCAAGGGCTCTAACCACTATGCTCCACTGTCCTTCAGTGATAAAGCCTGTCCCTCGGTGAGTAAGAGAGGCATGGCTCTGCTTTCGTAGAGCCTTGAACTGACATACACAAAACACAGGATTTCAAAAATTCCCTAAGTGCTAAAAGATAAAATAGTTTTTCAAATTGTTAAAAAATAGCTAATAACTCTTTGTTATTATTTTTATGAGCTACAAGAACTCCTACAGCCAATGTTGGGAACTGATCTTTATGTAGAATCTTACCGCCAGGTTCAAAGATTGAAGACTTAATAATATAATAATATTACATAATATCATTATAATACCTATTAAAATATCAGTGACTTTTTATAGAAATATACAAATACAGTTCTAAGAGTCACAAGGTATCAAAATGATTTTGAGAAACAAACAAACAAAACACTAGCGGCATCGCACTTTCTGATCTCTGAATACCTTATAGAGCGATGGTGATTCAAACTGTGTGTTACCACCCCATCCCGTGGCACAACCCTGTACCCCTAGCACTCAGGAGGGAGAGGCAGAGGATCAGAAGTTAGTTCATGCTCATCCAAGGCCAGCCTGGGCTACACGAGTCCTTGTCTCAAAAAAATAAAATAATCAGTTGCATGATACATAAGTTTTAGGGATCTAACATATAACAATATGAATTATTTATCAATAATATGGTTCATAATAGTAGATTGTTTGCTTGGAATTTGCGAAGACGGTAGATCTTGTGTGCTCTTCATTTTAAAAGGGAAACTGATGTGTGCCTTGGTGTGATGGTTTGTTGCAGTGATCATTCGTTCCTCGTTGTTTATCAAACAGTCACAACGTGGGCCTCAAATGTAGGTTTAATTTGTCTGCTATTTTGATAAAGCTGGAAAACAAATTTGGGAAACATATTTTGGATTAATATGGGTCAATAATCCCACTTCAAGATGTTTATCCAAAATAGTTGACATCAGATCTTAGAGAAACAAATGAACTGTTTCCCTTCAAAAAGGCCATGATAAAAAAAATACCTAGCCGAAAGCTACTTGGAGAAAAAGGTCTGTTTTAGCTCACAGCTCCAGGCTGCAGTCTGGCTTAGCAGGGTCGTCACTGCAGCTGGAGCTTCAAGCTGCTCGTCATACTGCATCCACAGTTGAAAGCAGAGGGACGAATTCATGCATGCACGCCGGTGCTCAGTTCGTCCTCCCCGCTCAGATAATCCAGGGGTCCTACCCAGGGAACAATGCTACCCGTCGTCCCACAGCAGCTGATATAATCAAGATCGCTCCCTACAGACATGCCCATTGGTCAACCTGATCTGGACCACCGTTCTCTGAGCCTCCTCTTTGGTGCTTCTAGACTGTGTCAAGTTGGTATCTAGAGGGAACCGTTCCGGTATTAACTGCAGACCTGTTTACAATGAAATGTTCTTCTCTGTGAATGTATAGATAGGGAAAGTGTGTGTGTGTGTGTGTGTGTGTGTGTGTGTGTGTGTGTGTGTGTGTGTGATTCCAGGAACCAACCCCACAGTTGAACTACATTAGGTCTGGGAAAAGAAGGAATTCCTATCTTAAGAAGCAGCACACACAGACGAACCTTGAAGACTCTGTAGAGGGAAATAAGTTGTCGAAAGATGATTATCTGTGAGGTATCTACAGTTTAACTCGAATAGCATGGGGGCTGCTGGGATCTGGAGTATGGCAGTAGGAACCTGCTAATCAATTATTTAAGAGGAATGAACTCTAGATATTACCTGCAAGTGTTGGGCCTCTCATTAGCAATACTGTCCTGCGCTTAAAAGGGCCTTAAGGAAGCAGACCTGACAAGCAGTGGCATGTACTAAGATAATAAAAAGTAGATAGATAGATAGACAGACAGACAAGCAAATAAATAAATTTAAAAATTTTAAAAAGCTATTACTAAGTAATTTTTAAAGAAGCCCATTGATCCCACCAACTGCTCCAAGAAGCCATCTTTGCGTTGTTCCTGGGTCTTGCCCCCACGCTGGCTGCAGCCACCTTCGCGCCTGCCTCTTCTATGGTGACTAGCTAGCTAGAATTCTGGATTCCTTTCTCCCTGGCTGCCCCAGCGTGTCAGGTGCAGCCATGGACACAGAGATCACCACCAAGGACTTGTTGAAGAGGGAAATTGTGGCAGAGGCAGAGGGCAATGAAAATGCCAATGAGGAGAACGGGGAGCAAGGGGCAGTGAGGCAGGTGAAGAAGAGGGAGGTGGGAAGGAAGAGGAGGAATTGTTAGTAAACCCGAGAGCAGCAGTCTGAGGGTCACCTGTGCTTCTGATGACAGCCAGCCAGACCCATGCATGTGCCCTTTACAGGCGGTGCCTGCTGCAAAGCGGCCACCTCGCCTGAAGCCACCATCTGCCAGCCGGTTCAGCTACCCACAGGCTAACACAGAAGCGAGTCTCCACTCCCCTTAGGCCCGACCTTCTTTTCTTCTGATGCATGATACTAAACAATGTATATAAGGGAATGATAACCTTTGACCTAGCAGCACAATTCGCTGAAACTTGGGATTGTGTAGCCTTTTGCATTCCACCGAAGTCCCTTTTCCCAGCTCACTTTTTTCTCTGACCCAAGTGACAAGAGAATATATGGAACATCTGTCGTGACCACCAGGATACAGAGGCCCAGCTGGCTCCGAGACAGAACACAGAATGGCCTGGGTACGCTGTAGCCACATGAGCGATTCTGTTCCAAAAAGAACAACACGATTGAATGTAAGCCCAGTTAGCATACCCACGGATTCGTGCAAAGGTCATAGTGTGACCTGTCAGCTGTACGCTCCGGAGTCCTCCACCCTGCTTGCCAAAAGCCGGGCTCCTCAACGCAGGCACGCACACACGCCTGGCAGTTCACCTTGCTCGTTGACTTTCAGGGGAAATTGCACACTCCAGATGCCAATCCGGCGTCTGTTCCGCAGCCAGCTGACTCTGACTGGGCCTCGGTTTGCAGCAAAGTTCTGGGTGAAGAGGGTTCACTGGGCGGGGGCTTCCCTTCAGGAGTCAGGGACAGCTGCATCTGTTGAAGATCAACTAGAACAGTTTCTGTTACCACGCACAAGGAAATCACAGCCACTGATTTCACACTTTCCCTCTCCTGTCAGTACTGTCATCTGGGCGGCAGCCAAGAGCAAAAGCATGCAGTAACAGAAAATTCCACTAGGTGGGTCTGGTGTTCTTCCACCCAGAAGCAGGCGGCACCAAGAAGCGGACTCCATCTTTCCTGGCCGCAAAGGTGAAAGCAAATTTCGAGTGTGAAAATGTCTAGATCACGTGGGCTGGACGACTGGTGGGAACGACTCATTAGAGATCCCTGGGACTGTGGAGGACTATCGCCTCTGCCTCCTTTCTGCACAGACACATGAAAGCTATATTTTAATTTTAACCTTATATTAGGAAAACCATATTCAATTTATGCGCCCATATCCGATGACATGCATGACACAGTTTTCTCATCACTGCTTTGCTGATACCAAAGGCACACGTTTCCAATAAAATACTTTCTCTTGTGATGCCTTCCTTCAATTCAAAGCACTACGGTTCTCGTGTTTAGCGATCCCGGGAGCTGTTGTTATTATGATCTTCAGTAACCTCTGAAAAACATGATAGCTTTGCCAGCTCCTCTCCTAATCCTTGTTAGGAAGCCTCCTATTACACCCTAGGCTAGAACAGTAAGCAAAGCTCGCTTTGAAGATACACCGGGTCACCCCGGCTTCCGAAATCACTTCATCACTTCAGAGTCTTAATCTATCTTCCAGTTTCCCACTGATTCCTCCAGCTCCTGTGTCAAGCTGACACTCAAGGGTCACCACGAAATGTCATATGTCTTCCTGCACAGCACTCTGGGTAAATTCCCATGGTGCCAAACACAGTGCTGAGTTCTCAGAATGGATAGGACAGACAACAGCTGTTCCCTTCCTATCACCCTGGAAACAGTGGCCCAACGACAGGTTCTGCAGAGAGCATCAGACACATATCCACCTGTCCTTGAAAGCCTTCCAACCCCAAGCAGCCTGGTTCCTCCTCCTCCTCCTCCTCCT
>NC_022024.1:31009314-31033971 GCF_000317375.1 Microtus ochrogaster | reverse complement strand
CCAAGCAGCCTGGTTCCTCTTCTTCCTCTTCTTCTTCTTCTTCTTCTTCTTCTTCTTCTTCTTCTTCTTCTTCTTCTTCTTCTTCTTCTTCTTCTTCGTCTTCTTCTTCTCCTTCTTCTTCTTCTTCTTCCTCTTCTTTTTCATTTTAAGTGAAAAGAAGCATGGTCAACTCTAAAATGAATGTTGAGATGAACTGTTTCAGCACAGCAGCCTAGGTGCCTTTCAGTAGTAATTAAATGATAACATTGGAATGGCCCAAGACCAAACAAAAGGCTCTCTGAGGGGGTAGGGATCAGAAACACTAGGCATTTTCTGACGTGAGCCAACAGCATTGAAAGAAATGACCATTGGGAAGGTTATTATTTTTAATACTTTGTTTTATTTTTAGTGATGGGGTACAATTAATTATTGTTTGGATTGGTTCACACAATTCAGAGGCATATAGAAAAGTGGAGGGGCCGCCTTGTGATTCTGTCACCATCTGCTCCTCATATAGTTGTCACCTCTGGAGAAAGACATAACCTTGTGAAAATGGATGGCATATGCCTTCCTGTAATCCTAAAAGGACTGTTTATTCTAAATATGTGTAGAACACGCTTGGTACACAGATGAACATGCTTTTGATAAGACCTTAGCATGTCATGTGTTTCTTTTTAATTAAAATGAACATAAAATTTAGGTTGTGCTTGTCCTTGAAGGTATGCAGTTCTTAGCAAACACTCCCCCGTCAGTCAATCCGTATCCCTATTAAAGCCATGATCCAGGCAGCATAACAAGAAATGTGACAAGTAAATACTGCCTAGCAACCAAACAGCAGTCCCAAATCTATCAAGGTCTTTCCTGACATATTGTTTAATGTTATCTTTCTAAGCAGTCTGGTTGACAGACCTTTTTGTGGCCTGGTGGAGATATAGATGGAACCAAGTGTAGACTTTCTGTCCACTTCCTGAGAGTATCTGGGAATTCAGCCTGGACCGTAAAATGTGTTAACATTCAGCTCCTGCTTGGGCTTCACCGGCCTTTGTTTAGTAAATCCCAGAGTATTAACACTCCATTGCTTCATATATCTGGGCTCCCCAGTTGTTTAGATTAGAGGCTGAATCTGGCCCTAGCTACCCCATTTTAGAAGAAACCGGATATCACATTTGAGAACAGAGTGAAATCATTGATCCAGTTGGATTTTATTTCAACTATTCTATTTAATACCCAGAAAGCCTTGAGCGAGTCATTTAGCTCCTTTGTCCTCTGCTTCCCAATTTAAAAAAAATTCAAGATAATTACAGAGATAATTTCAGTATTCCATAGAAATGTTATAATGGTTAGGATATTAATATATATGATTAGAAAATCTAGCAGATGGTAAACTCAATGTATGTAACAATATCTTCAACACAGTAAAGGCCGCAACGTTACTAAAAATTAGATAAATCAGAAAATGTATTCAAGGAATTTTTAAAATATAAATCATATGTGCTGAGAAATCAGTTTCTTGACTAAAATACTGATTACTATTTCATATAACGTCTTTAATTCATGTGCTTGGAAAGTAGAAAACAAGCGCTACATTAATTACCGTTTTCTTCATGATTTTCTTAAGTGTTATGGATCAAATCACATTTTTCCAAAGCTCTAAACCCCAGAACCCCAGAACCCCAGAATGTCACTGTGTTTGAAGACGGGCTCTTGTTGAGCTTGCCCCTCATTTGGCATTAGCTCGTTTAGTAGTCCTAGAAAACCAACACGCACGCACACACACACACACACACACACACACACACACAAGTCATTGAAACTTAATAAGTTAAAAACATTGCAACCTTCCTATCTGCTAGCCTTCAGTCTAAAGCAGAGTTTCAAACCTCACTAAGCATCCACCATATCTACTGTGGGGGCAGTGATAGCCATCTTGCCCGTCTCCTAGACTATTCTAAGAATCCGCTGATGACACGCATACAATTGTGTACTGTTTAATGATGGGGATATGTTCTAGTGTATCATTAGAAGGTTCCATCATTGCACAATATCAAAGTGTACTTCCACAAAGTATGACGTCACTGTGATAGACCATCCTTCGGGACCGCTGTGGCACACACAGGCCGTCACTATTGTGCAGTGCCTCACTCTGTACCCCCATCTATGTGATACACAACTGTGAGCGTGTGTATGCTAGTGAGTCCCCATGACATCCTGTGACACAGGCAGGATCATTATTTGCCCCCACTATAAGAATGATAGAAGCTTTATGAAGTTTGAAAGTGTGTCGTACAACCAAAGGATGCGGTTGTAATACAGCCACCACACACACACAAAAGCACTTTAAAAGCAGGAAAATTATATCAAGTAAGAGGGTGGCCAAATTGATTCTAATGTGATAGCAAATAAATTAGCCCTGTATAAAAATTACTTGATAATGGAAAATCACTATTATTTCAATATCAGTATAACTTATTTCACCATTTCAGAGCACATTCCTTCTTTGAACAGGGCTGAGATGAATATGCTAGACGTCCGGGAGAGAGACTAAACATCATTTTATATGTGTTTACTTCACTGAGAAAATGAATGAAGTAAAATCAATGTTAACTAGATTTTTAAGCAGAGATGAAAGTAGTGTATAACCCACAGCTCCGTGCTACACACCGTTCATCATGTGGCTCTCAGCGCTTAGTCCACAAGTCAACTCTTTCCGTCTCAAAATACTTTATAAGTGAAGAGTAAAGTCCTCCTTGAAGCTCGCCGCTTCCTTGGAGAATTTTCAAAAGCCTCGTGTGTTCTTTTATGCTTCCAGTTCTGCGGCAGTGGAGGAATGATAGGGAAGGACATGTGAAGGTCATGGCAACTGTGCAACCCAGGGAGCAGAGGGACCTTTGCAAGGAGATCAGTTTCAACGAGGCCAGCTCCTTGTTACTCGTCAGTAACTTCCCAAGGACTGCAGATCAAAAAGGCTTCATGAGCCCAGGCATGCCATCGGGTTCGCTGGTGCTCAGAGGCTCTGTGCTCTGATGCTGATGAGGAAAAACACAACCCTTCACCCTATGTGCAAAAGCATAGGCTAAAGACCTAAAAACAGGTCCAAGAGAGAGGTCCTATCAGAGCCACTTAAATTGGGAAGAGTCTTCTGATGAGATTTAAAACTGAAGGATATGCGATAGGAAAGAAGATAACTGGCTAGGCAGATTCCTGCCACGGAGCTGTCTAGAGAGGAGAGATGGACCGTAAGGAACATTAAAAACAGCAGACAGGGCAGCGGCGGAGCATTCCGTCCAGGAGGGCGCCTTTGACCTCAGTTCCGAATGCTAAAGCTAAAGAAGCCAGTCTTGCCGAGAGCTGCCAAAAGTGTAAAGGCCCAGAGGCCGGAGGAAGTGTGGCCTGTGAGGAGCAGGGATGCCTGTGTGTCTGTCTGTACTGTGGTGTCTGGCCGAAGGACACGTTTAGAAAAGTGGCCCAGGAGCCATGCCACACAGACAGGTCCACTGCTAGGGCATGCCCAGGACTGTCTTCTAGCGATACCTTCTTACATAGCAGCAGTCTGTTTCCCCAGCTGTGCTGAAAGCTCCCTAGCAGCACAGTAACCATGGGCAGGTGGGGGAGATTCACAGAATTCTGTTTACAGGTGTTGTGTTCCTAAATTTGTGCATTTATGCAAAATGCAGCCAATAAAGAGGAAAAGGAGTCTTTCCGAGTTTGAGCTCTGGAGCCAGACTGCCTAGAATCAGGTGTTGTCTTTTCTTACTTAATGGCTGTTGCTGACCAGCCGGTTCACCCCCAGCAAGCTCATTCCCTGGTGATTTGATTTTTCTCATCAGCAAATAAGAAGATAGAGTGTACCCTCTTCTCAAGGTAGTTGTGAGGATTAAACAGTTTGCCAATTAGCTTGATACTTAATGCTTACGTACAAACTATTCATTAATAGCTATGCAGGTGGGTTATCAGAATTAAAAAATTATGTGCTGCAGAGCTACAGCCCTCTTTAGAACTCACTGAATTTTCATGGCATTCCTATAATACAGATTACAGATTAATAATTTAACTTACATTTCTGTATTTTTGTTATGCTAACACGTAGGATTTCTCTAATTTATGTGACAAACAGGTCTTATGTATCGAAAATGAAACAACCAAATTCTCCTTGTAAGGACCTATAAGGATGACCTATCTAAAGGGTTGCACTGTCCCATGGAGTAGGGTCCGGTGCTGAATAAAAAAGAAGATGGAGCAAGTCAGCCGAACACTGGCACCCTCCCGTCCCCTGCTTCCTGAGCAACCCACCAGTGTGAGCCAGCAGCTTTCTCCCGCAGCCACGGCGCACACCTGCTGGCCCCGCCATGCCTTCCCGTTTACCCGCCGTGATGGACTGCGCCCTCAAACCATGAGCCGCAATAGACCCTACCTCTCTTAATCTGCTTCTTGTCACACACTTGGTGATAGCTAGGTTTCTCCTAGGCCTTGTGTAAACTGTAATCTACTTTACAAGTGGGAGGAGTCTGTGCTGTTGTTCCGCTGCTCTTCCAGGAGAGGAAAAAAAAAATCAAAATCTGTTCAGACGCTTCGCAAATATCGCGAGCGTGTCTCTGAAATATTCAGTGTGATCAAGCACTTTCAGGAACGTTTGTCTCTGAATTATTCTTACTTTAATTCCCAAAGTTACTTAATTTTAATTAGGCTCATCGGCACACTAAGACCTTCACTTTATTATGTAAACTTATTTGCATTGCGCTCTGTGTAGCTTCACTTCTAAGAAATAATGGTCGGTCCTTGCATAATTTTCAGGCCATTTACCTGACACAGGAGTGAAGCACATCCATTTCTAAGTGAGCATACCTTCTACCTCCTTCTCTCCTGTTCTTTTATAGGCAACCTAGCATTCACTTAAAAACTACGACACAGCCGGGCGATGGTGGCGCACGCCTTTAATCCCAGCACTCGGGAGGCAGAGGTAGGAGGATCTCTGTGCGTTCGAGACCAGCCTGGTCTACAGAGCTAGTTCCAGGACAGGCTCCAAAGCCACAGAGAAACCCTGTCTCGAAAAAACCAAAAAAAAAAAAAAAAAAACTACGACACAATTCTCGGAAGCAAAGGGGAAGAAAAGGATAAAGAAGTTAGTAGATTGGACCTGGGGGTGGCACAAGTAAAACTATCAGACAGGGTCTTTTAAACAACGAGGGTTCGAATATTCGAAGATCCAGTAGAAAAGAGAGACGAAAAGTCCAATAGTGGAACATTGCATCGGGGATGCGGGAACCTGGGAGCGCCTTAAAGGGAAGGCATCAGACAGAGATGACGAGCTCCTCTGACGGACCTCAGGTCTGGCTTCACCCGGGAGAGGGGGACGGTCAGAAGTCTCGAGAGCACATTCACCAAAATCACCTAAGTCATGAAGAGACTCAAGCGTCCGAAGGGCATAAGCAGAGCATTCAAAGGTGTGTGGATAAGGATCAGGTAGATTAAGGATTGTCTTGCCTGGAAATGGATAAAGAGGAAACGTCTAAAAAGGTTGATAACTGTGAATGTCTTTAAACCTTTTAGAACTTTTAAAAACCGTGTATTATTGTGCGTCTACGTAACAGGGGCGGGGCTTACCTCGGCGCATGGGTAGAAGGCACAGGACAGCTTCACAGAGTCAATTCTCTCCTCACACTTTTTTTTTTTTTTAAATCAGAGATTCCAGGGCTCAAAACCAGGTCGCCAGGCTTGCCCAGTTAGTGCATTTACTCCTGACTTGCCTTACTGGCCCCGAATTTCTAAAATTAACAGAAGATAAGTCACAGATTCCAAAAACATAGGAAACAGCGAGATTACTGAATAGAAAGAAGCATGCGGCTTGGCACGTGATATAGAGACTGGCCTTGGACTCCAAGGATGCCTCAAACTCGTGATCCCACTGCCGCCGTTTTCCACGTGCTTGGTTTGCAGGCACCAGCACGACATGCAGAATCTTGCTTTGTTTCTGAACTTCGCCCCTTTGCTAAGCAGGGAGTTGAACCCTGGACCTGGTACATGCACACACTGTGCCGCTGAGCTGCGTCCCACTGCGGACAAACTAAAGACCAATGCTAAAGAGAAAAATCTTGTAGATCTTCAAATGTTTTGTTGTCAGAAACATACACAAAGAATGACAAAAATATGTTTCGCATTAAAAATGGGGAACACGAAAAACAATGGCATAGAAAAGAAGACTATTCAGAACTCTATAACCTGCAAAATGTCTTTGAAACCTAAAGGGTAATAGAGACCATTTCACACAAGCAAAGATAAAATTTGTTGGTGGTAGGTTTGTGTTGAAAGAAACATCAAACTTCTTTGGGCAAGAGAAATATGATCCTAGATAGAAATTGGTATCTTCACACACAAAAAAATGAAGAATATAAGAAATAATAAGTGTGATGAATTTGGAACATGTTTCTCAGGTTACTGATTTTAAAAGATAATTGCAAATCTAAAGCAAAATTAGAAACAATTCAAGGAGTTTATAATGCATTAGAAGTAAGCTGTGCTAGGAGGTGGTGGTGCAGGCCTTTTATCACAGCACCTGGGAGGCAGAGGCAGCCCAGCGTGGTCTACAGAGAGAGTTCCAGGACAGCCAGGGCTGTTACATAGAGAAACACTGTCTCAAAAAGGAGGAGGAGGAGGAGGGGAGGAGGAGGAGGAGGAGGACGAGGACGAGGACGAGGAGGACGAGGAGGAGGAGGAGGAACAATATTATAAGCATCAGAAGAGGGAAATGGAAATTTAATATTACAAGGGTTTCATACTGTATATGAGATAACATGATTATTACATATTTTGGAAGTAGACTTAAATTGAAGATGAATAATGTAAGCCCTAGGGCAATCACTAAAAATAATAATAAAACATTTCTCCAACTGTGGAGATTAAATTTATAAGAATATTTCTCCAAGAAATTAGGAAGAAAAAGAGAAAAAAAACAAATTGAGAAATCGACAGATTTTTCTAATATAAATCAGAATATACTAAAAGTGGCTAAATATCTTCTTAAAGAAACAGTTTCCCATAATGACTAAATAAAAGTTAGACCTAGCTAATTTTATCTGCATGAAACATGACTCAAAATTGGTAAGTAAGAATCTGGACTTTGAGTGTTGATGGTAGAGTCCTCTGGGTACACGCCCAAGAGTGGTATAGCTGGAGCTTGAAGTCCTAGGTCTACTCCCGTCTTTCCAATGAGCGGCCGCACTGGTTTCCACATTGCCTGTACGAGTTTGCACTCTCACGAGGAGAGAAGGAGAGGGGCCTCCCTGACCTCACGTCCTCACCAGCGTGAGCTGTCACTTACTTTACTGATCTTAGCCCTCTGTCTGATGTAACTGGGTTTTTTTTTTTTTGTCTGCATTTCCCTGATAACTAAGGATGTTGAACATTTCTTTAGGTGCTTCTCAACCATTTGTGTTTCCTCTTTTGAGAATTCTCTATTTAGATCTGTACCCTATTTTTTGACTTTTTAAAAATTTATTTTTTTTAAAAAAAACCTATCTTTTCTCATTTTATATACCAAATCCATTTTCCACTCCCTCCCCACCTCCTGCTCCCTCCTCCTATCCCCCCCCCATCCACTCCTCAGAGAGGGTAAGGCTTCCTATGGGGAGTCAACAAAGTCTAGCACATTGCTTTGAGGCAGGACCAAGCCCGCCCCCCTCATATTTATGCTGAGCAAGGTATCCCTCCAGAGAGAATGGGTTCCAGAAAGCCAGAACAAGCAGAAGGGATAAATCCTGGTCTCACTGCCAGTGGCCCCACAGTCTGCCCCAGTCACACAACTGTCACCCACATTCAGAGGGCCTCATTTGGGCCTATGCTAGTTCCCCCGCTGTCAGGCCAGTGTTGGAAGACTCTCTTTAACTCAGGTAGACTGTTTCAGTGGGTGTCCCCATCACGGTCTTGACCTCTTTGCTGGTATTCTCACTCTTCCCACTCTTCAACTGGACTCTGGGAGCTCAGCCCAGTGCTCCGCTGTGGTGTCTGCATCTACTTCCATCAGTTGCTGGATGAAGGTTCTATGGTGACATTTAAGATAGTCATCAATCTGACTACAGGGCAAGGCCAGCTCAGGCACCCTCTCCTCTTTGCTTAGGGTCTTAGCTGGGGTCATCCTTGTGGATTCCTGGGAATTTCCCTAGTGCCAGGTTCCTTGCTGGTTCCATCATGGCTTCCCCAATCAAGATATCGCTCTCCTTGTCCTCCATCTCTGTCCTTCCCCCGTCTCGACCATCCCGTTCCCTGTAGTTCTCTTTCCCTCCTTCCTTCCTTCCTCCTCCCCTTCCACCTTCCCATCTTCCCCCACCCCCATGCTCCCAACTTTCTCAGGAGATCTAGTCTGTGTGTGCTTCTCTTACGGTTCACCTTGTCACTTAGTTTCTCTAAGCTCATGGACTATAGGCTCCTTCTCCTTTGCTTTAAAGCCAGGATTAACAATGAGTGGGTATGTTCCATGCTCATCTTTCTGGGTCTGGGTTACCTCACTCAGGATGGTTTTTTTTTTCTAGTTCCATCCCTTTGCATGCAGATTTCAAGAAGTTTTAACTGAATTATTTTCTTGCTATCCATTTTTCCAGTTCTTTATATATTTTAGATATTAGCCCCTTATCAATATATAGTTGATAAAAAATATTTTCTCATTCTGTAGGCTTCCACTTTGTCTGAACAATGGTGTCCTTTGCTATACAGAAGCTCCTCAGTGTCATGAGGTCCCATTTATTAATTGTTGGTCTTCGTGCCTATGTTAACGGTGTTCTGTTCAGAAAGTCTTTCCTGCGCCAATGAGTTCAAGACGATTCCCTGCTTTCTCTTCCATCAGATTCAGTGTACCTGGCCTTAAGTTGAGGCCTTTGATCCATTTGGAGTTGAATTTTATGCAGGGTGACAAGTATGGATCTATTTGCAGTCTTTTAGGGGCAGCCAGCCAGTCTGATTGGAGATATTTGTTAAAGATTTTGTCTTTTTCCCAATGTGTATTTCTGGCTTTTTTTTAAAAATCAAAAATCAGGTGTCCATAGGTGTGTGTGTGTGTGTTTCCTGTTTGTGAATAAAATGTGGTCAGTCAGCTTCCTGACCATAAGCCTAGCCTGGCTCTGCTCCCATGCCTTCTGCGTCCCCTCTGGAACTGTAAGCCACCATAAACTTTCCATCCCCCAAGTTACTTTTCCTTGGGGCAGTCCATCACAGCAACAGCCAGGGACCTGATACAGCTTTCTTCACCACCTGCTTGCCTTGAGCTGGACTTTTGTACACTGAGGTTTTGGTGAGATTCTGAGCTCCAACCTGAGGCTGTGAGTTGGAGAAGTGGTGAATGCATTTTTGCCGTGTGGGTGGGGTCTAGTGAGCCGTGGAGGCCAGTTTGGTCACCAGTGAATTGTAGTGGGCAGGATTCCATCTCCCTCCCCCTCCTCCTTCATCTCTTCCCGGTGATTCCAGAATACTGAATGCCATGAAACTACTTGAGGATGTCTAAACTAATCCCATGAGCATGTTGGAAACTGAGACTTTTCTCTGGTAAAGAGGGACTTGGAATGAAAGAGGAAGGCCGTGCATATAAGTTCTCTGTGGATGACCTAAAGGGGGTTTGGGATAACGATGTCAAAGTGTCCTCTGATTGTGAGAGTGGGCTCTAGACGGGTGACAGGAAAATGAGGCTGGTCCGGCGACTTTACAGCGGATTCTCCCACAGAGCCCTCAGACAAAAAGGTGACGCATTAACTTTTGAGTGTGGTCCCTAAGCCGAGAATGCAGGTGAGCTCACTTGGACTTCCGACTTACAGAGTCATAACATAAAAAAGTGCTTGCGGTTCTAATCCCCGAAGCATGTGACAGTTTCTTAGGCAGCAATTTAAAGTAACACAGATGAGAGCACCCAGATCTGCACAGTTGGTGGCAGTATAAAGCAATCAACCACCGGGTAAATAGGTTGGCATCCGAACTGGCACCAAAGTGGAAAATGTGCATATCCTAGGAACGGGGATTAACATCTATGTGTACAGCATAATTAAGTCTCAATATGTGCATAAGGAATTTGAACATGAGTCTTCATGACCACATAAAGTTGAAACTTCAAAGTTTATCAACCAGAAAATGTGTATGTATGTATGCACATGTCTGTGAACACACACACACACACACACATATATGCACATTCATAGAGAAGAATCCCATAAAGCAATGAAAAAGAACAAACTACAGTGATATTTTGTTTATAATCTAACAAAGTTTGCCTGAAGATCACAGAAGCAAAGCAGCCAACCTCTAGAGAGCTCTTATCTCTACGAAATCTTCAGACTGCAAAAAAGTGAGTTTCTGTCTCATCCTGCCTAATATTCCTTTCTAGTGCTGGGATTAAAGGTGTGCCCCACCACTGCCCGGCCTGTATGGCTGACTAGCGTGACGGCTGGAATTAAAGGTGCGTGCCTCCACTGCCCAGCCTGTATGGCTTACTAGTGTGGCCGCTGGAATTAAAGGTGTGCCCCACTACTGCCCGGCCTGTATGGCTGACTAGCATGACTGCTGGAATTAAAGGTGCGTGCCACCACTGCCCGGCCTGTGTGGCTGACTAGTATGGCTAGTTTTGCACTCTGATCTTCAGGCAAGCTTTATTTTTTTAGATCATAAACAAAGCATCACTATATTTGGGATGAGACAGGAACTTGCTCTCTTTTCAGCCTGAAGATTTCGTGGAGTTAAGAGCTCTCTAGCGGTTGGTTTCTTGATTCTCTAATCCTCAGGCAAGCTTTATTAGTTAGACTGTAAAAAATTCTCTATAACAAGCCAAGGCTCTCCATAGGAATATGAATGAAAAAACAACAACAATAAAGGAATATGAATAACTCTCGAGACATAATAAATAAACAAGTAATTAAATGCCAGCCTATATATACAAGTGATTCCATTCATTCATTCATTCAACAACACGTAAGACTAAATGATTTGAGGGGATGACAACCATGTGTAGTAAAATAATCAAAAGCAACATGATAATGAAAACATAATCAAGAGGCTAGAGGAGAGGAATGGGTGGGACAAGGGAGGGTACACAGGCCCACCAGAGAGACTGATAGTGTGCAGGTACACACAAATGGCGGTTGTGTTAGCACAGTGTACGGGTGCACACAGGTGATGGCTGTGTTAGCTCTACTTTACTCTTGATACTCAAATGATCGTCTGCAAAGCAGAAATGCAGGATTTTGTTTGGAATGGGGAAGACGGGTCATATTGCCCACCCCAGATTGCCTGAAGTCGAATCTACGTTTTAACAAGATCTCAGGTGGTTTGTTTGTACATTAAAATTTGAAGAGTAGTGCTCTAAAATTTGCATATATTTTGTGAATTTTCTTTTGTATAAAATAAATATTTAATAAAAGCTACTTTAAAGTATCAATTCATGTTTGACATCACAGTCCGGTTTTATAAGGAGCTAGATGTTTTAAATGCTCAGGTTTCTTATAATCACCTTAAAACCTTATCTATCAAAAATGAGAGGGAAAGTTACTACCACAACATGAAGCATCTGAAGCTAACTTTCATAACGTTTATGTCGTCACCATTTAATTGAGGGGGAAATAATTGCCATTTTATATCCTTTGTACTCATTTCGACACTTCAGTAGATTAAACGAGTTTCTTTCTTTTGTGCGTTTCTTCGTTTTGTTTTTGAGACTGAGACCCCATCAAGTCCATACTGGCCTTGAACTTCCTATATGGAAAAGAGGGAGCAGTGATTTCTACAGCCTCCTCCAAGTTTCTGCCATTATGGACCACAGAGCTTGACATGACTTCCTTGCTGACTCTGAAGATAAAGAGTCAGAGTTTGGTGAAGTCAGAGCTAGAAGTCTGCCAGCAACATTGTAGAGATCAAAGGGGGTTAGAAAGCAAGTAAGAAATGACCAAAAAACATCACAGCTCACAAAATCTGCATGGTCCCTGCAACTTTATGACCCAAACAGAGATCCAAGGACTACTGGTAAGAACAACTCTCAGAACAGACAGCAGGGTGGGAAGGCACTGAATATCTTGCTAGTTACTGCAAAAGGGTCTCTACAGTTACCCTAAGTGAGACACCCCACAGAGCCCATGCCTAGCTATTTCAGATATATTATGATAAGCTGAAAGTTCATACGTAAACCTTGGGACAACAAATAAAGCAAAAAGTGTAGTTAAGAAGCCAATAGTGAAAACGAAATGAAACACCGAGACCCATACTTCATCCAAAACAGAAAAGGGACAAGAATAAATGAATAGAAAACAACATAATAGCATTCAACTTAACCATATTAATAACAACTTTAATAGAAATTAAAATACAGATGTTGGGGGGCGAAGGGGTCTAGCTGCATAGCAGAACACACACCTAGCATGACAAGGCCTTGGGTGTGGTCCCCAACATAGAGAACAAACAAACATTGAATTAATGCAATGTGAAGCAATACCCAGGTCTACCCTGCGAAAGCGTTACTTTAAATGTGAGAAATATGTGAATCAGGTGAAGCAGGACTGTACTTTTGATGGCATGGCCATTATTCAGCTTTTTATAGGTATTAAATACCTTTCTCATGCTCCATAGAAGAACCTAACTTGATAAACTTCTCAATTGCAACAATTTAACTATTTCTGGATCTAAGTTTACCATCTAAATCAGTGTTCTCAACCTGTGGGTTGAGATCCCTTCCGGGGTCACATATCAGATATTCTGAATGTCAGATGTTTACATTACAATTCATAACAGTAGCAAAATTATAATTATGGAATACAACAAAATAATTTTTATGGTCAGGGGTCACCAAAACCATTAGGAAGGTTGAGAACCTCTGCCTGTAGATGCATACCCAGGCATTTCTTTCCTAAGCTACCAACAGGGTCTACCGACTGCTAGCATGAAGAACAATGTTTTATGGCGTGGTTGTTTGAAGAGGAATGGCCCCCATAGACTCAAGCATTTGAATGCTTGGCCCATAGAAGGGGCCTTGTTGGAGGTGTGGCATCACTGGAGGAAGTGTGTCACTGGGAGGCGGGCTTTCTGCTCAAGCCACACCCGGTAGGACTGTTCATTCCCTGCTGCCTACAGATCAAAATGTAGAACTCTCAGCTCCTTCTCCAGCACCATGTCTGCCTGCATGCTGCCATGCTTGCTGCCGTGATGATGATGAACTAAAACTCTGAACCTGTAAGCCAGCCCCAATTAAATGTTTTCCTTAATAAGAGTTGTCATGGTCATGGTGTCTCTTCACAGCAGTAGAAACCCTAACTAAAACAATGCTCAATATTTGAATTTTGTCTCCAAACATTCAAAATTCATGGAAGCTATGAAAACTTCATGCATTCTCTAGCCTTAACTGACCTAGAATATCAGATAAGAATTATATACTATTTATCTTCAAAGGAAAAAAGTAGGTCCCCCCCCCTCAACCATTTTAGTTGATCAGATCTGATTGTTTTGCTATTTACAGACCAGCGTGTTTTTTTTTAATTATGTGATTTCTAAATGTGAAATCAGAATCTAGCAATTCTATCTCCTAGGATTTCCATGATAATAAATAGCATTTAAGCACCAAAGTGAAGCTTACACTCCCATGCCTACACATGAATAGATAAATGCCTTCGGTTTTTCCCGGCTAAATTTACACTTTCTGGAATTGTTGCCTTCCGAATGTGCTAATCATATACCACAAAATGGTGCTGACTTTCCTAACTCAGCCAAGGATACTGTGTTCCATCTTTGCATAGAAATGCAAATTTCTTCTAAGATTGAACAAGGTTTTCCTAATAAAACAATTTTAAAACTCACATTTCAGATGCTAAACACATACCAACAATATTCCATGTGCTTCTAGCATGTTGAGGTATTTACAGCTAAACTCATCCGTGTCCCATGTCTGCCACTAGGATTTTATTACAGGTCAGTGCACATAGACTACAAATAGCCGGAGATGCTGTATGATTTGCTTGTGTCGGTTCCATTGTACACGTTCATGCCGTTCATGCCTCTGCGTTTCATTGATTGTTGCAGAAACGTCAATATTCCTTTCCGTTCAGCGACTTTTGCTACTACCTTCCTGAAATCCTTGATGGGAACATAATTTAATACATTTGGTCATGAATTTAAGAGAGAGAAAGAGAGAGAGATAGAGAGAGAGAGAGAGAAGAAATAGTCTCAAACTACAAATGAGAAAGTGTTTTCTGGTTCAAAACTTTATTGAGTCGTGTTCTTCCATTTATACCATGGTAACTGTGGCGGAGCTTGGTGCAACTTTCCGCATTTCCGGGAGCTGTGTGCACTTTTGAATAGTGAATTTTGTGGCATTCTGGTCTTAAGTGTCTTTACCTAAGTCTGCCAGAGAAGTCTCTCTGCTCCCAGTGTGTACAGATTGCTGGATGTACCTGCTCAGGAACTTCATGGTTATAAAGTGTGCGTGCTTTTTTTTTTTTTTAATCTTGCACATACTCTTCCTTTGACTTAGAATCGGTGCCTTTCGATGATTTGGTCACTGGTGATAGAGGTCTGGGCCCCATGTTTCCAGGTTCTCAATTTCTTATTCAAAGAAGCAAAATAATGGCACATACAGATTTGCAAACCAACAAGGAAGCTATTCAAAAGAGACGAACTATATATGTATATTAAAAAAAACTACACAGTCGAGAGTGACAGCAGGCCACAGGAGTGAGGTTCTCAAGGGCCCCAATTATTGTGTGAGGTTTTCTTTAATGGGGTTCAAAAGAAGGAGGTCTTTGGTCACTAAAGCACCAGTATAGTGAGGGTGGTTCTCAATTTCGACTTACGATTTTCAAATTGCATAATCTCTTTTCAGCTGCGTTTGTCCTTTCCCATAATGCATCTGATTTTAGTCTTAGACATGTCCAACTACGCATAGGCATAGATGGGTAAAACGAGGCTTCACTCTAAGGGTGTACTAAGAGTGGGGGTTGTATTACCACACAGGTTACCAAAATGGTCTGAGGCCCAATCAGCGTGCATTTCTTCATTGCAAGATGCACTCCAGGAGATAGTTGACCTCTGACAAAAACCAGGTTCCAGAGCAGTGAGGCAATTTCATCTCAGTCATCCAGACAGATTAAACATGGATAGTGTGGTTCTAAGGCCCATGTTCCTACTGGACAGTTGTCAGTACCTACTGGACAGAAACAGCCCTAACTGGCATCTAGGTAGCATGGATGCTTGTCTTTGCTCTGCTGCTGGCTCTGGGGCCTGGGATGAGTCCTTTCTGTTTCCTAAGGAGAGCTAGACAAGGGGGCAAGGCCTACAGTCGCAGCATGCAGAAGGCTCATGCAGAAGAATCACAGGTTCAAAGCCAGCCTGGACTACTAAGGAAGCTCAAGCCACATTAGGCTACTTCGCAAGACTATCTGCAGAATTTTGTTTGAAAAAGCCGCAGGGTTAAGGTCTACTTTCTTCAAATAAAAGCATTGGTCAGCACAATCTGTAAAGGCTCAGTTTTCTGGCATGCTGTGACCTGTTGATCGTGAGCTGCCTCCAGAAAGATGCAGACGGGAATGCCTTCAAATACTACTATGGATTTTCTGCACTACTTGTATCCCCTGCCAGCTCCTGTCTTCTGTTGTGGCAGCTTCAAAGGAAGGAAAAGGAAAGAAAGAGGGGGGAAAAGGATTTTCTCAAAGCGTTAGAGAGTTTTGAAAAGCATTGTGGATGTGGCTGGTAAATACTCGATAACCAGTGAATTAATTTTTACTCCCTTTAGCTACATGTAAGTTTTGAATGCCTCACAGATATCCAAGTTGTCAACGAAAAGAATGGATGCCAAGAAATGTTGAGGTCTGTTTCCGACTTTCACTGCCACGCATTTCCTTTCTAAGATAAAACAAGAAATCCCAGGTTCGTCTATAATTTTGCTACTATAGTGTGGGATATGAAACACCTATCCTTCATCTCTGAAGATGTTAAAAAATGACACAGACATCGCTAGAGATCACCTGGTCATGTCACAAATGGAGTCTTCTGCTGGATGCTAGGACCCAGTGATACTAAGTGGCACACATTAAGTCATTTGATGTTCCTGTTCCTCTATGTATATACTTTCTACTATGCGCTGATATAGACATCCATTGGCAAGTCCAGATTCCCAATTACAATATCATTGTCTTTAGTATTGGTTTCCATCCCCCTCAGGCAGCCAGAGTGCCATTTTAAAAACACTTCCCTCTTACATAAATGCGTAGCACAGACTAGAACGGGGAACCGGAAGCTACGGACCTGTGTCTCAGGTTTGTCTCTCACCAACCTGGACAATGTTCTGACCTTGGAGATGGCTCTGAATCTGTATCTTTATCTGATAAACGATGATCAGGACACAGTCAACCATATCCTGTGGTTAAGAAAGTCACGTGAGATATGTCTGGAATGCCCTTCTTGGTCAGATATGACTCTAGGTTATCCTGGCAGGATCGTTCTTCCTCCAGCCCAATGACTAAGTTCATCTTAAACCATAAAAGGTCTAAGTTAAAAGCAAAAATAAATTCATCGTTCCAATGTAATCAAGCCTAACTCTGGTCCCCTATCGCTGTCAGAGCAATATAGTGGATCAGCTAATACCCGATCTACAGATCCGTTCATATTTACAGTGAAGTTGCCATAGGATCCAGACGAGCCTCCTTTATACCGAGCCTCTAAATCTCTCCTCTTTGAGAGTGGATAACGCCAGGACTGCCATGTTCCATGAAGATAGCTTTCCAGTCTTCTATTCGACCATCCAAGCCAACAAAACTCCCATTGCGGCATAGCCGAGTGGGAGCCCTGACTTATCTACTTAAGGCTAGCTGCTCAGCCTCCCCTGAGAGTAGAAGACCCACTCTGTCCTTTGTCTGAAGGTCAGGGGAGACCTCTACTCCCCACTCAAACCATGTCATCCACTCACCTCGGCTCTCTGAACCCCTATTCTGTCCTCATGACTGTTTGTGCCATCTCTCTCCCCAATTTCCGGTGTTGATTTTGCAATCACGGTAAAAACAAGAGGATCTCTAGGTGACTGTCCTCGTGGCTGCTTGATGTAAACGGTTCCTTCTCCTGTCATTTTAACATGCTTTAACAGTATTTACTCCACGTCCAGCGTTTTTGTGCTGAGTGTCTCATTTAATGATGAAAGGAGAGTAGTTGTATGAGCCTGGGCTTCAGAGCAGAAAACATTGGTTTTAATTTAGATCCTACTGTCTTCATCATCACCCTCAGTCTCTAATAAGAAACTGAAGAGGAGACTTTACGTCTTAGCCAGTCTCAGCCAATCGGAGGCAGAGGTGGGGTTTCAGCCCTGGTCTCCCTTACCAAGGCCCCGGTTCTGCAGGACTTTCCTTGAAGAACCCTTGCTGCTAGACAGTTGTCCTAGAGCTGAGAAGTCACAGTTCTCAGTAACAACCAACCTTTCGAGATTGGCGAGTTGCGCTTAGAAGGGACTCAGTTACCAACCATCCCATGGTATGCTGAGCATGTCCTATCCAGGAACCAATCAAGTATCAGAGGATGAGATGCCAAAATCAGGGAACATTTTTCATCAACATAGTATATGGAGTCGATTTTGGTTCACGTGAACCAGTTGTTTTTCTTTTCTTTTTTTTTCTTTTAAAGCCAGTTGGAAGAAAAAAATTAAGTTGGCAGACAGTGAAAGGGGCGGACATTATTAGTTTACAATTTTGTATAAGGTTACAGCGAAATTGCTGAGCTCATTTATTGTCATTTGTTCGGGCAGGCATTAAACATTGAAATTGATTGAGGGTCTGCTCGCTACCAGGTGCCAGGGAGACCAGAGCAGCCTGCCGTTGGCGAGACTCACAGCCCTTCTGTGCCGTGTAAATAAGAGGCAGTGGGCCACTCGGCAGTGTTCTAGAGAACGCCCCAAGGGTGAGATGGGGTGTTAGGAGGACTCTAAGGACCAGAGTCGAACACGTGAAAATATGATAAACAACAGCAGCAAAAACTGAGTGAAGGTCATTGGAAAACACTCTAGTAAAGAAAGAGGGATGATGGAACTTACTTACATGGGGGGATAAATATATCTAACCAAGGCTCATTCTAAATCTTAAAAGCAATAAGTCTACTATTGGCACAGAGGCAGTAATTGAAACATAGTTGCCGCTAGACGGGAAAGAATAATAAATAGTCCCCGGGCATTGTCAGAGGCTGGAATGAGACGAACGGAAGCGAAAATAGCCCTGACAGCAGCTTCAAATTGCTAGCTCTGTGTCTGCAAATGGCTCTCTCTCATTTCCCTCCTCAGAATCTCATCCTCGTAAACCCAGAGATGCTAGCTGCACAGTTCGAATAAGCCCGGGGTCACCGAGTACCTGACTTTAATAACAGGTACCCGGTGGTGGTCTCATTTCTCCCCACTGATGGCTGCCGAAGGATTGGCAGTAGGGTCTCTGTTCACAGTAATTCGCAGAAATGGCATTTCGCAGCCTTGAGTCGAATGCAGTTAGCAGCTGGCTTACAAACCCAAAGGCTTTACCCAACACTGTCTGTTAAATGCAATTTGTGTTTAAAATAAAAATCTCATGTAGCATTTATTTTCTCATAAAATAAATTTAATATAGGCCAAAAGGGGGAGGAATTTCTATTCATAAAATCAACTCTCTTGGATTTTGTTGACAATCTTTATTTAGCCGTGTATATGTAATTCACATATAGGAATGTATTTGGTTTGATGATTGAATTATAAGGACAGTATTTATACAGAGTCTGTGAGTATGAGGGGATTAGTTAAAGTAATTTTTAAAATAAAGCCCATAAAGTGTTTGACCCGCAAGTAGTAATTCACCTTCAACGGGTTTTAGTTGAGTTCATTATGCCCATTTGCCAGAAGGAGACACAGTGAGCCTGTGCCGTGTGACACAGTGCTTGGCTGTGCCTCCTGGCCCACTTCCCAGCCCTAGACAGACCACTCTGGCATTTGAGTTCATCTGGGTGAAGCTAACACCACCCTGAGTCGGCAGAGCCCAGCTCCCAGCCATGGGCACATCCCTCACCACCCAGGCGGAGGGAGAGAGGCTCCTGTCCCTGCCAGCCTTGTCCCTAGCACAGGAGAGTGTGGGCGCTGCCAGAGAATGTTCTGGGGGCTGGATGGCACCACCGCGAGAAAACCAACGCGTCATTAGAATATATCCTTATGCAGTTCTTGGTTCATCTTGAATACTAACTGCTGGGGACTTTATTCCATTTTATTCCATTTAGCAGAAACATGTCCCCCAAAAGCCACTGTTTTCATGAAGTGGAAAGGAAAAGGAGATTTTTGCTTTCGACAGTTTTCTGTTCTTTTTTATTTTTAGGAGACTCTCCTTCCCTGGCCTGAAAAGCCTTTCCCCTACTAAATACCTCCATGCTAGGTGCCAGGGCAGCTGTCTTTGCTGGTGGTCTCCATGGCTTCCAGAATCGCTCTCTGCCTTCTGTTAAAGATCACGTGGCCAGCTGGAATGACTCTGATTCCCTCCTGTGAGGTTTCGGGGAGATAACAATAGAAGGTCAGGCTCCCTCTCCACTCCGCCTGGGTGGGGTGAGTTGCCTGAGTTTTCGCTCTTTTTTAAAGTGCAGACGGGAAACACAGTGGACGTCCAGCCTGAACTGTTTCTCCCTTCCTACCTGCCTTGCCTTGATGCTTTTGTTTTTTTGAATGGGCGTGTCTGACTTGACTGGTCTCAGATAATGATTCCCGCCCTAAGGGCATACTAAGATCATTTACAGAGCTTGCTCAGCCACAGGTCCCTGGCTTCTACCCTGTTGTGTCTGGGTGGGACCTGAAGCCTGCATTTCCACAGCTGGCAAGGGGACCTTGATCTGAGGGACACACTCTGAGCACTGTTGGCCCAGGCAGTGGCTTTCTTGCCCTCATGGTTACACTAGAATTCAATCCCTAGCCCCTAGCCCCAGAGATGCCCAGAAGGTCTGGGGGTGAATATAATCACAATATACTAGACACTCAGATCAAGGAGGTCTTTGCGAAACCCATCACTGTGGAAACAAAATGCACGCCAATTAAGATGTATATTTGGAAAAATAAAACAAGAGCTCTTTGCAGGTGATTTGATTGTGTTCGGAAACCTTTCTGAGAGTTTAAGTGCCGGGCTCCCATTTTTAATGATTTTCCTCGTCTGTGAACGCAGCCTGAACTCATCCTTCCTCAGACTTCCACCAGATCTCTTGTTTTCTTCTAATGCCCGCCGTGGGAGCCACCCTAACCCCAGCTCATTGCAAGCAGCGCCTCCTCTGCCTGCCTCTCAGGTGACTCCTTAGAGCTAACAGATTCGGACAAGCCAGTAGTCGCTGCGGCAGCATGATAGACGCAACCCCCAGCCTAGTCGGATTTCTGAATGTTTTGATAAAGGAGTGTAGTACGCAGGTGACTGATTTAGGACCTTCCTTTCAACACTTGAAAGTACCTCGTGGTTTTTTGATGCAACTAATTCAATTATTAGGAAACATCACACAGCTCGATAGTTAATTAGGCCTCAACAACAAACGGGGGTCCTCTCCTCTCCTTGAATCCTTCAATGACAAGATAAAACTGAAACTTCTTCAAACAAAAGGAAGGGGTCTGTTAGTTAAACATGCCTGATCTAAGGGCTCTAATGCCACGGCTCTGATATTTAAAATGCATGTTGCCTTGAATTGGGAGGTTTTCTTTTGTCCTTAATATTTTTGAGTCTCACACAGTTTGTGCATGGGCTCTCCGCACAACCGCCACCAACAAGAAAAGTTAACTGTTCATATCCTCAGTCTCCCGAAGGGAGAGACGCTTGGCTCTTCATCTCGTGCGCATCCAGAAAGCAAAACACGAGGAACACAGCAATCATATTCCCATTGTCGTGTTCCTCTTCCTATTCTGTAAATAAATGCTACCCAGACTTGAGTAAGAGCGTTGAAGTCAGAGGCATTTTGACTAATGGATTACATTCAGAACCAATTAAACTGATGGCATAAGTATGGCTTGCATCTGATTTTTTTTTTTTTGCTCAAGAATAAAAGTAGCTGATATTTGAAGAGAACGGGGAATAATGTTTCCTTTCTGTGCACTGCCACAGTTGAGTCTCCCAACAAACGTGAACCTGGTACCCATCAGGAGGACACTGGAGCTCTGTCTGTAACCATCTTAACCAAGATGGCATGGGACTTAAGATTGAACATAAGCAGTCATCACAGTAGACGTCTATGAAGCCATTACCACCCTCACTGTTTCCTCTCCCCTAGTATGATGCATCTTGCTCAGCAAATATATTTTCGATAAAAGAATCAATGTGCCTGCCTCCCGAGCCCTTGTTATTGTTCTCTGATATAATGTGGATTCGAGGCAGGTATGGGGGCATGTGCCTGTAATTCTAGCACTTGGGAGGTATAAAAAAAAAATCAGTGAGTTCGAGTCCAGCTTTGGCTGTATAGTAAATTAGGTGCCAACCTGGGATGCATGAGACCCTATCTCAAAATGACAACTACAACAAAGTAAAACCTCCCTTCCCAAATGACTGACTTGGAGCAGTTGTCTGAATCAGAGCGATGGGGCTTTGGGACCAGCAAATGTGGTACAACCTCCACTAGCCTTACCAGACAGCAGGCAGGGATCACCCCACCTTTGAGTGCCTGTATGAAGTTTGTGCAGAAATCCGTGGCTCAGCCTCCCAAACAGAGATGGGACAGAGGTAGGCAAGGACTTTGCCATCCCCAGCAGTGATTCAAAGTTATCCGTGGGGCTCTGGATATCCCCAGACCCTGGCGCCTCGTTGGTCGATTGCCCACAGCCATTGAAATTGCTGGCACAAGGGTAAATAGACTCTGAGCACAGGAAGACACTGACTGCAGTGAGTGAAATTCTCGTTCGTCAGATCAATAGGAATCTAATTCAAAGCTTCGGCGTCAATACTCTTCTACCTATCTGCTCGCCGTAGACCTTCCTTACCCATATTAGTAAATGCGTGAATTCTGTTGTGGAGGATAACCGCAGGAGTTATTAAACTGCCATAATTGCAAGGCACTTTATAATCATACATAATAAGGCTCCTTAATCAACACAGTCTCCTTAGTTGATGTGATTTTAATTTATAAAATGTCTCATTGATACATCCGAATGCTGCGGCAAATTAATACATAATCACTTTCCCACCGACGCGGCTGCGTTTTAAGTGCTATCAGAGAAAGCATCTCTTTAAATAAGTTAAACACATCAGCAGTGTCTGCCCCGGCTCTCTGGGAAAGCTACGGTCTTTGTAAGTCAGTGTCCTTACAGCTTTGACACACTGCTGGTCACTGCGGCAATCTCCCTTTTAAATGCTCAGTTGAGAAGGGGAGGGCTAACCCTGCTGTGGTGTTTGGGGTATGTGTTCATAGGCGCATTTGCGTGGGGACATGAGATCAAAGCCACGCTAAGAAGCTGGAGACTGTGGTCTTATCCTAACCAGACTGGTTTTGTGCTGTCCCTCACATTACATGCTTCACTGGTGACTGAGCTGTTAACTGTCTAACATCATGTCAGCCGTAAGACAAGGACCAGACGTCCATTTTCACGGCTGCCGTGTAAGATAGGCCACACGCACTCTGTGAGCCAAAAGCTAGGGAGCCCAGAAGTTGACTCCGGCTTTTTGACTAGTGTTGGTTAAATGTAGTCAATCTTTTAAACCA
Organism: Microtus ochrogaster; assembly: GCF_000317375.1. Classification (NCBI taxonomy): domain Eukaryota; kingdom Metazoa; phylum Chordata; class Mammalia; order Rodentia; family Cricetidae; genus Microtus; species Microtus ochrogaster. Next base: position 31,011,345 of record NC_022024.1, on the reverse strand, counting down.
TCTGAATGTGTATGTGTGTATCCATCTGAGCGTGGAAGCAAGGGGAGAGACAAAAACAGAGGCCGAGACTCCAGACGTGAGAGATGAGACTTCTCTGTCCACCAGTTTGCATACTCATTCCGCAAGTACTCCCTTGGGTGTTCGTGTGCGCGCTCCTTAGGAGGTGTGAAGAGACAGAAGAGGAAGGGCGCCACCTCTCCTGGTTCCCATCCTCGTTTCCCGCTGCCCATCCACTTAGAGTACTGAACCTTCCTGCGTTTTCTGATAGAAGCTGAGTGCCTGCTCTAAGAGCTACAGCTCACGACAGATCAGGAAGGACGAACAGGTGCACATAAAGGAATCCACCCGTCATCTTCCTGTACGGTGGTAGCATTGAGGGCTGGTTTATGTTTTTTTAGCGCCTGTCTTTATTTCCATGTCCCTTACTCTCCCTTTTTCTGTGTGTATTTCCTCTCTCAACTGTCTCCTCTGTTAGGCTAAACAATGTCATGTCTACCTTCCTTGTATATAAACATACATGATTTTATGTGGCTACATAAAATCTAGGAAGCATCAATGAGACAGAAAGCGACACTGTGTTTCTTTCTGAGACTGACTTAGTTTGCTTAATAAGATTATAGATCACGTTTCTTTATCCATTCCGCTGTTGTTGGACACACTTGGATGTTATGGGTGTGCCGCAATGGATATTTATGTGCAAGTATCTCTCTGATGTGTTGACTTAGAGTCCTCCCAGTAAATTCCCAGGAGTGGTACCACCAGATCCTATGATAGATTTATTCTTAGTGTTTTGAGACGCCTCCATACTGATTTCCACTGAGGCTAGCCTAGTTTGCATCCCTACCAGTAGTACATAAGTTAGCAGTTCTCAGCCTGTGAGTCAAGACCCCTTTGGGGGTCGCATATCAGGTGTCCTGCATCTCAGATGTTTAATTATGATTCATAACAGTAGCGGAATTATAGTTGTGAAGTAGAAAACAAAGTAATTTTATGGTCGGGGTCAGCACAGCATGACTGTATTAAAAGGTCGCAGCACTAGGAAGGGTGGGAACCGTTGATAAAAGGGTTCCCTTTCCTCCACAGCCACAGCCACTTCCATGCCGGGATTTATTGCTGTTTGCTGTCTGCATTCTGGTGGGGTTAAGGTGGAATCTCTATGGAGTTGTGATTAGCATTTCTCTGGTGTCTGACCAAGTTAAACAGTTTTCCTGTGTTTATTGGCTTTTCACATTTCATAATTCGTGGATAGTCTGTTTTACTAGTCATTTATTGATTTGGTCATTTGTGGGTTTTGTTGTTGTATAGTTTTCTTTTAAATTAACTTCAGTTGTGTCTATGCTAGAGGTAGACTCCACGGCCTTACCCATGCGAGGCATGCATTCTGCCACCGAGCTTCATCGTCAACCCTCCCCCACCCCGACAGGCTCCCACCAAGCTTCATGATAAGCTACCTAGTTTCAGCCAAAGTGCCACCATTAAACGTTGTGTCTACTGCAAAGTCCTGTTGTACCAAGTGTCAGTACAGCCCGGTGAAACCGGGCTCAGTTACCCTGAACCCATTGCTGAACTTATTGCCCTGCGTGCAAACCCTAGGACAAATCCAAAGAAAAGAGGCTTTCTCTCTCTAAGACTCCAGAATGAGATTCTAGCCCAGGTGTAACCTCCTGGTTCAAAGCAATAACCCACATTCTGAGTAGACACTGGAGAGTGTTCAGAGCTAGCCTTGCACGCAGAGCTAATCAATTTAATAACGCCGTTTGAGGGCTGGAGTACATTTAGGGTTAGCCTCGCTAGTCAATTCAGTAATGCTGTTTGAGGGAAGAAGCGGTTTTAAAGGTGCGGAGATTAAGAGAAGTGTCAGTCCAGGATTTCCACAAGGCAGGGTAAGAGCAGGGTATCCAAGAGGAGTCCGGGTGAGGGTCTAGTATTGGTGGTGTAGCAGAAGCCAAAGGCCTCGACCCTGACTAATAAAAACTGCGGTGAGCACTTGCAAGTAAAGATGTGTGGACTAAAGAGAGTGTGTGTGTGTGA
>NC_022024.1:31000778-31008517 GCF_000317375.1 Microtus ochrogaster | reverse complement strand
AAAAAGTACCTTCTTTGAAGTCCTGAAAGAATTTAAAAGAAGGAAGAGAAAGAAAAAGCACTAATACGGGGAGATGGAGTGAGCAGAATTAAAAGGTGGATTGGCGTTCTCTAAGGGGCTGGTAGGTGGAGGAAGCATGGATGGGGTGAAGGGAGGGGTAGGGGTGGCAAACTGAAGGCAAGTGGTTACAAAACCGCAGCTGTGGAAACTGGAAAGGTGTGATTGCGCCAGATTGCGCGAGAGCCGGAACTGGGGCTGCTGGGTCCAGCCTTGTGTCTCCACGCTTTGCAGACCCATGGCTCTGGAGTCCGCTCCTCGGGGTTCTCTTCCCCCAGCTAGTAAAAGCTCCATCCTTCACCCCATCAGATTCTTCCTCAAGTTTTACCCTCTCAAACCAGGAGGGCATTTTAAACTCCTTACTTAGTTCACAATCCATCTCTCTGATTTTTTTTTCCTTCAATAGATACCACAATCAAACTTTATAAATCACTTGTTCTTTTGTGTGATAATTGTTTCTCTGGCTTTTTTTTCCCTCCACTAAAATACAAGACCTGTGGAAAGGAGTAATATTTTTTTGAGATAGGGTCTCATGGAATCCAGACTTCTGACCCCCACCCTGCCTTCACTTCCTTCATCTACCAAGTGCTAGAATTACAGATGCTCATGGCTACACCCATGTTTATGTGGTGCTGGAGATAGAACCTAGGGCTTTCTGAATGCCAAGCAAGCCTTCCACCAGCTGAACTACATCCCCAGCCCAAGAGAAGAATTTTTATTTTAAGAAGTGATGTATTGCTAGCATGTCTAATAGCACTAGAATATTCTAGTCTGTGGATAGAATAATATCTCATATTTTATCCCAATTATTCCATGCACACAGGGAGAGACAGTTAAAAGGATGGAGGAAAATTGTATGTGTGGAGTGTTATCAATTATGCATAAAATTTATACAGTGCATGTCTCTGCCCTCTTTGCAGGGGCATATTGATAGAAATACGCCACATTCTGGGGAGGAGGTAGTTGCTCTCCTTGTGAGCATAAGGACCTGAATTTCATTCCCAGAACCTATGTTTAATAGGTTAGGCATGTTGGCAAACACATCCCCAATCGTAGGGAGGCAGGGACAGGTGGATCCCTGAGGCTAGATCGGCAGATAGAATTTTGTAACAAAGTTTGTTCTAAGTTCCATCTAAAATAAGCTGTACGGTGCCTGAAGGTCCTCTGTCCTTCACACACACGTGTGTGCTTGTGTGTGTGCACATACACACACACACACACACCCCTGTACATTCACACGTGCCTATACACACACATACACCACACATCTGTACATACACATGCGCCCGAACACACACATACACCCCTGTACATACACACACTTGCAAACACACACAGGTGCGCACACACCCACATATCCCTGTACACTCCATGCGCCTGCACACACACACACCTTAACACAAGCGCGCGCACAGACACACCCCTGCACATTCACACATGCCTGCGCACACACACTCACACACCTGTCCATACACACGTACACACACACACAAAGGGAAAAAGAAGTGTAAGTGCATGCTGGAGTTCGTTAACACGCTCTACTGCGTTCTTTGAACTTTATGGAACCTAGGTTAATAAAAGAGTTAAGTAACACTGTATCGGTCTACACTGGCACAAGTCACCTTTCGCTGAGCCTGGCAAAGCTGGTGTTTTCCAGACAGCGTGAAAGCGTAGGGTGACGCGTACCACCAAGCTAGATAAACACTGCTTTGTCCTCTAGTCCTTCCCTGCGCACTCGTTTTGTTGGATGAGTTTGTCGGTAGTAAACACTCTGTAATGAAAATATGCTCAAAGCCTCAGCCTGGCATGGGGACCCACACCTTGAATCCTGGCACTTTGGAGGCAGAGGCAAACAGCTGGCTATGAATCCAAGGTCAACCTGGGTTTTGCAGCAAGTTACAAAGCAGCCCAGGCTACAGAGTGAGACCCCGTGTCAAGAAAACAAAGATTGAGATATTTATAATTGGAAATGTTCTTTCCATTCTAGGCTTTAGGCCATGACCATCTCCATGGACACCTGGGATCTTTGCATTTCTTACCATCTTTCTCTCATCTTTCGTCTTTAAAACTGAGATGTGGTAGCAATAGGAGGAATACAAGGGGGTGCATCTCTGGCTTGAGCATGGTCTCAGTCTACCTGTTAGGTGGGATGCAGTAATAAATAAACCCTGGCTGGCTGGAGGAAGATGCCTCCAGCCAAGGCTGAGGTTTAATCTCTACAGTTCATTAGGGAAGAGAAAGAAGGGGAAGAAACGATCCTGGGGTACCAAACCTAGGCCGGCAGGGGGAGAAAAATGCAGCTTGCCTTCTGAATGCATCCTGCCTACACAGAGTCAGACTTCTGGACCCACGATGGCTGTGGCAACGTGAGACCACATTTGTACTTCTGTCTCAGGAAACTGCACTTTGGGAAGATGTCCTCGGAAGGCCAGACTCCCAGCCCCGGCCTCTGTCACTTCCCGGGCGCTGCCTGCCCTCTCACCTCACAGGACAAAAGAGGGGGAATTCCTCCAATGCGACAGGCTTCCTGAGGATAAGATGCAAAAGGAAAGAGCATAAATAATTTTGAAAGTACCTGTTCCACAAGCCATCAGCAGGGTTCTCTGAACCACGAAGAGCACAGTGGTTAAGCTTATCCAACTTAACCGGGAAACAAGACAAACTCGAGTGTTTTTCTGAATTAAAATAACCAGGTTTTTAAAAAATATGTATTCTTCAAATCTTATCAAAGTTTCTCTCTCTTTGTACTGTGACAAACAATACACCAGATGCAGAGTTGCCTCGGGGACCTTGGCAGGAACATATTTAGAATCAAGTAAGGAAGAAGAGAAACGAGATTTGAGAATAATAAAGCAAATCAATACATAATGAAGGTGATACGACCATGTGAACCCAGTGCAACTGATGCTCTGAGAGGGGGGAATTAGCAGCTGAGGGATGAGCAAGAGGAAGGCCTTGAACAAGGGTAAACTGTGACAGATGGGGAGGAGAGGGAGGACACGCCACGCAGGCCCAGAGGGAAGAGGACACTGGCAGGACCTGCGCAACAATGATGGACACAGTTAGCTTGGGACACAGAACAATTAGGGGCACAGCAGGAGGCAGTCAGATCATAAAGGGCACAGATGCCACATTAAGGAGCCAGGTCTTATGCTGGGAACAGTAAGCAGGAGTAGAGCAGGAAAAACTCAGAGAAGCTGGCTCACAGAATTAAGATCAGCTGGCCAAGAAGGGAGTTCCTGGGCCAACACAGAGGAAACAGCATTTTAGTGAAGCTCATAGATCTCCAGTTGCTTCTTACAATGAGAGAGCAGCATTCTGTGGAAATAAAATATCGCAGGCATATCCCTCTGAAGAAATTAATTTTGACTGAAGCATGGAAGAGATCACCTCTTACCTGAATTTCAACCCATGTCTCATAGTTAAATGTTAAGTTTCCAGGAAAGGGAAGTCTCCAGTAGGAAAGAGGACCAGCCAGAGCTTAAATGGACAGTTGAAGTGGCACCTCAACCCTCTGAGGACCACAGGTGCCTTTAATACTGTCCACAGAGCAAAGGCTCCTGGGAAGTTTCACAGACAATTTTTTTAGGGATTTTTCAGAGCCTAACCTAAACAGGTATATCTAACTCCAGTCCACGAGCCTCATACCTGAGAAGATACCTGATACCAACAAGACCAAACATGTTTGTTGATGGCATACCTTGTCATAGCGTCAAAAATCTCCTCACACCAGGCCCTGTTCAATAAGCCCCAGATACTCAAGATCTCTGAATTTGGTGAGGAGGGGATTTTCCAGAAACATCTCAGAAGTAGCACACAGAAACCCACAATTACAGACATCGGGATCACCTGCCCCACGTGATTCCCCTTGAGGCATCTTGAAGGCGTTACCTGGGAGGTTCCTGCTGGTGAACCAGGGTTTGGGAAGCAGAGTTCACAAGTCTGGATTTTTTACTTAACCAGAGTTATTCTGATGAGAGACCATGACTTGAAGCCACTCAGCTATTTTCTTTCAAGCCCAGGGCTGTTGCCCTCCTTGGCAGGTAGCCAGGATGCTCCTAGGAGTCACTGTAGGTACAGAACACATAGGAGAAAGCACTTGAACCTGACCTTCAGGGGTGAAGGCATCTACATCACTCCGCTCGCTCTCTCCTTCACCCACCATGGCCACCACACCTCTTGGAAGATACCCATTCCTTCCTTCAGCCTTTGTCAGCCCAAACTTTTCCGGCTATCTTGTTATAGCTCATCATCTTTAGGGCTCATTTCTAGGACCTAGTACTAATCCTGCTCCCTCAAAGGCTTCCTCTTGAGACTGGGGTATGCTGGTTGCTCACCGGTGCGTTATCATGATTTGAAGAGAGCGTACACAGAAAGCCCCGCACTTCAGAAATCAATGGATTTCTTGGCTGAACCTTGACTTCCATGCGACTTGATTCTTCAGCCAACCTCTCGAGAGATTGACCACCAGAAGGTGGTCTTCCGTTTCAGGTCCCTGAAGGCAGCATTCTTATTTCAGGAAGCTAATGTATGGCAAAGTTAAATTCTTGTTTACCTCCATGCAGTCTTGACCTACAGGTAAGATTTTTTCCAGTAAGCTCTAGAATAAATCTTTCCTTTCTTAATTCCTTCGCCCTTCACACCTCATCCTTATATCAGTGCTAGGTACAACAAGGCCCGATCCAACAAACCATAAAGCATCAAAACTGACATTTCGAATATTGACCACTGAACAAACTCTTGTTTCTATGGTCAGCTCACTACCGGTAGCCAGGAAGAGATTGGCCAGGCAGTGAATAAATTCACCCTCTAGAACCAAACAGGAAGAAGAATGTTTTGGCTGCATTGCAAGGGCACAACAGGGCAGCAGGCTGGGTGGTAGCTAGAAGCCCACCTGAGGGGGAAGGATGTGTGTGGGCTTTCCATTTGGGAGAGGGAACTGCTCAGTTACAGTGAGTCTCTATGCGCATTTTCTAAGCATGTAAATCACGGCATGTGAACGAATAATCCAAAGAGGTCGGTGTGTAACTTGGGGGGGAGTTAGCGCCAACGACCGTGCACGGAATCTCCAGCTAGGCAAGCTCTTCATCCTAGAAGACCTCGGAAACTGAGCTGGGTGAATGAGGGCAGCCCTGGTTGGTCACAGGGCAGCGCTGAGCAAGGGCTCAGGTCACAGGTCTGAGAAGTACACACTCTGATATCAGGCTGTGGCCCTCTGCAGCTAACAGTTCAGGATCTTTAGACCAATCTTGTAAAAGCTCCCTGATGGGAGACTGAACCTATTGTCTGCCTGTGCGCTGTCTCTGTCTCTCTCTCTCCTCTTTCTTCCCCTATCTTGCTCTCTCTCTCTCTCTCTCTCTCTCTCTCTCTCTCTCTCGTTCTCTTGCTCTCTTGCTCTTGCTTGCTCTCTTGCTCTTTTTTTTTGAGATTATAATATAACTAAATTTCTCCCTTCCCTTTCCTCTCTCCGACCCCCCCCATGTACCCCTCCTTGCTCTCAAATTCATGTCCTCCTTTTTTCATTAGCTGTTATCGCATGTACATATGTGTGTGTATAACCTGCTACATATAACCTGCTCAGTCTGAATGCTGTTATTTGTACGTTTGAGGCTGATCACTGGACATTTGAAAACAAACAACCATTAGGTTTGTTCTCCCCTGGGGAAGACCATTTCTCCCGCTCTCATCGTTCTGTAGTTGCCTCTAGACCTTTGTGTAGGGTTGGATCCCCGTGGTCTTTTTCTGTCCACCTTGGCATGCCTCTTGGTGTCCTCCTTGCTCGACCCATGTTTCTGCAGTCATGTAGGGAAACACGAATATAGTTTCTTCTCTTCATTCCCAGGGATGGGAACTCTGGGCCTCAGACATTTTAGTCCGCAGCTCCACCCCTCTCTCCTTGTGGTGTGACTTTTCCTGAGAAGATACAAGCAAGTGTTTGTGTACATCCCAGCAGAGGGCATCTACAATTGATCAAAGAGACAATTCCGTGCATGTCTGACTTGGTAAACCAGTGAGGAGATTGGATTTATTTGTAGGCAGCGTGAGTGAGGGTTACATGAGTGACTCAGAGACACCTGTGTGAACAGAAAGGCTACCCCAGCACAGGTGGCAGGAGCATCACCGCACACAGAAACCGTGTCCATGCAGCTCCTTGCAGGCACAACTTGCAGGCAGCTCCACCAGAAAGGGTGTTCCTCCTCCTTTGTGTCACGTGACTCTCATGTTTTCTGAGCTCCCTGGTATTCATTCCTCCTTCAGTCTCTGAGCCGGTGAGCCTCCCTCCTTCCTCCAGAGAGCGATGCTTCAATTCAGAGGAAGTAACCAAGTGATGATCTTGCGTTTCCTAACTTTATGTTTTAAACAGACTGATGACATTGTTTAGCAACATCTGCTTTTCCCGGAATAGAAGGAAAGGGGACGGTTCAGAAGCCTGAGCCAAGGACAGCTGCTGTGGGGCCAGGATGTTAAACCACCTTTCCCCAAACTCTTCCATGTTCACAGCCACCTTAAAAGTACCTAATGCTTGCCCTTCACCCTTTCTAGAAAATTATCTATTATTCTTTTCTTGGCATGGTAAAAAAATAATAATAATTAAACTCTCTCTCTCTCTCTCTCTCTCTCTCTCTCTCTCTCTCTCTCTCTCTCTGTCTGTCTTCCCCCACTCCCCCCCCCATGTGTATAATAGACACAATGCTGTCTTACGAGGTTGTGTACATCGGGTAGTCTCTGATGCAAAGCTCTTAGCTCAGAACAAGCGTTCACTGGTCCATTCCCGTGCTCAGCCTTGTTACCATTGGTTAATCGGTTTAAACAGCAAGGTACTACGCAGCCCTTAAAGAATTCATCCCTGAATGTACGCCCATTCCGGGTTCCCCAGAGCACAGTTTCACGATAAGAATCCAGAGGGTCAAGAGCAATCCCGTTAACCACCCAGCACCTCGGCTTCTTCATCCTTAAAACAGAATGACCTCCAAAGCTCCCTTCCTTCTAGAAGATAGTGATCCCAGGGAATTGGGGTTCCCCACTGGGGCTGTCGGTCTCATTTGTAAAAGAATTTAAGGGTGGACTGAAATGGAAGCTTGAGGAAATTTTGATTAGCGTTTCAGGATCAGCAAGTGATACATTTCAGCCATTTCCCAGAGGAGAATGGAGGGGACGGGGGAGAAAAAACCATGCCACTTGAATGAGGCCCACAGGGGTCAGTCACATTGCAAAAAGCAGCCATGTAGCTGGGACCCCTTGAAGAAGAGTAAGGAAGCCAAAGGGTCAAGGAAAGCATGATCTCGACTTGTCAGCATCCAAGAGAGAGAGAGGAGGGGGAACCTTCCTAAGACAGGACTTGGAAAGGCTTGCAGTCCCTGCTGAACCTCACGGCAGCTCACAAGGATTAGGCTGGAGAGTGGGAATTCTTGGAAGAAAAGAATATCATCTCATTAAAGGGTTGATTACCCCTGCTCTTGTTCTAGCACAGCTTAAGGTGGGTCTCCCTTCCTAAGAGGTGGTCTATTGGCCAGATGATTGATCTCCCCAGCTGGATTAACTCTTAAGGGAGGAGACAAGGGCGTGTCTCCACCCTGAGACACACACCACTCTACTAGAGTGAGAAGGAACCCTTGGCCCCATGCGATGCCGCGAATGCCTCCAGCAGTACTTGGTCCTTAGCACCTCCAGCAGTACTTGGT
>NC_022024.1:30994681-31000553 GCF_000317375.1 Microtus ochrogaster | reverse complement strand
CTTAGCACCTCCAGCAGTACTTGGTCCTTAGCACCTACAGCAGTACTTGGTACTTAGCACCTCCAGCAGTACTTGGTACTTAGCAAACATCTCTAGCTGCGTGTCGGGAAGAATTGCAAAAAGATCCCACTCCAACAAGCTAAGACGACAGGAATGGAGTTCCAAAGATAGGGTGTTAGGGAGTGAGTTCTGCACCCCACACTTCTGGGCCAGTGACTTCATCAGGAATTATCAGATGTCTGAAAGGAAAAAAAAGGCTGTAAGAGCAGCTAGGAAGATGGAAGAAGGATCTCTGAGTCTCTTACTTGATTGAAGACACTGCGTAGAAGCCCCATCAAACCTCTGCTACCTTATTGGGCCCAAATTGAACCTGTCTTTGTTGCCCGGGAAATGGCGCGCCATCCTTTCTGTCTCTGGGAAGAGGGATGGAAAAGACTAGGTTGACCTTAGCTACGTTCATCAGAGTCACCTCACCTGCAAGATTGCCTCCCGGTGGGGGAGGGAGATAATAGAGACAACCCCAATGTCCCCTCTTCAGCATTAGCCAGCTGAGACAGGCTGGCCAAGGGAATGGGGCGGCGGTGGGGGGGATGGTTTAAGAACTGAAGTCAGAGGGTTGAAAGCACCATAATGATTTTGCTGGTGGTGGAGGCCTGAATTTAGAAGCACTTCAGCTCCGTGATTTATTGGCCTTGCCGAGAAGAAGCCGTGGAAGCCCTGGTGTGGATTGCGCAATCGGCCAGCTCCAGCTTGGCGGTCTCACACTGTCCCCACTGATCCGTATTCACAGAGCAAATATATTTTTATTTATAGGAGTGCTTGCAGAACAAATTTGTTATTGATTCCGGTTCCACTCAAAAGCAAATATAACAAATGTCGCATATTCTTGCAGTTCATAGATGGAGCGGGGTTGGGGGTGAGGGGCGGGGATGGGGGATGGGCTATGGACCCCTTGCATGTCCTGTTTGTTAAATGCGTGGTGTGGGGCCAATGGGGACGTAGGCGTCAAAGAATCTGATATTCCTCGTTCCGCAATGTTTTGCCTTTGCATAAAAGACGCACAGAGAGGCTTATCACCCCTGCAGATTTCCAGTCAATGAACCCTCAGCCCGAGACTGCCTTGAATCTGCCTCTGCTGTCGAAAAAGCAACAGAGGATAGGAAAGCCTTGCCTAGTCAAATTAGAGAGATAAGGGAAATTCCTGAGAGAGAGATGATGAAGAAGAAGAGATTTTTTTTCAGGCCAATTTGTGCACACACACTCAGGCCAGCAGGAAACAGACAGACTGCTAGCGTGCTCCTCTCTGCTCACGCCGAGGGGGGAGACCTCAAGGAATTAAGCTGTGACTAGGTATTTTTCCACACAAGTAGTGCTTGGGCATGTTGTTCTTAAGCCCATATAGCAGAGGAAGAGCCTCGCTTATAATCTCATGCATGTGCGCTTGCGTGTGCGTGTGTGTGTTTATGACAGAGTAAACGTGCCTGTGTGTATATGTGCACGTATGTATATGTGTGGGGGGGATAAAGGACAACCTCGAATGTTGGTCCTCCTCTGGTGCAGTCCACCAGTTAAAAAAGAGAAACGAAACAAAGCTGGGCCTCCCGGTGGCCTGTAACCCACAGAGCAGACTCGTTGGACTGGTCAGTGAGCCCCAGGCTTCTCTCTCTCTCCACCTCCCAAGCACTGAGATTAGAGACAGGCACCCAAACACCCCCAGATTCTCTAAAATGTGGGTTCTGGGCTTCAGTTCCTTGTACCTTCAAGGTCAACACCTCCTTAAGACATCTCCCAAACCCTGGTGACAACTTCTTAAGTGACTTGCTGTATTTCTAAGATTGCACATAAACATGGTGTAGCCACAGTTTTGGTGCCATGTGCGGAACAGTGGCTCTGAGGATGTCTACACCCTAATCCGAGCAGTTTGTGAGTGTGTTATGTGAGATAGTGGGGGAAAACTAAGGCTGCAGAGGGAAATAAAGACCATCAACTTGTAAGACTACCCTTAAAATGAGGGTTTTTTTTTCTAAGTTCTGATTTACCCCAGGGGGGTCCAGTATAGCCACAAAATTACCTTAAAAATGAGAGAGGAGGTAGGGGCCAGGCAGATGAGTTAGCAGTGAAAGGTGCTGTTGCCAACCCTGGTGACTTGACATGGATCTCCAAGACCTATAAGATGTCCTCTGACCCCGACATTCATGCTATGTCACATACCTGTACACACACACACACACACACACACACACACACATCAACACCAACACACATACACCGAAGAACCAAAGGGATGGCGTTATGAAAATAACTCATTTTTTGAAGAGGAAAGATGAAGGCCCTTAGCTATGGAAGGCAGGCAGCCGCTAAAGAGTGCAGGGATGTGGCTTCTCATTTTAGAACTTCTGGAATAGCATGTGCCCCGCTTACACCTAGATCTTTGCCCAGTGAGGTCTGGGTCAGGTTTCTGATAGACAGAACTGCAAGATTAAAACTGGGCGGTTTTGAGCCGTTAAGCTGTGGCAATTTGTTGCAATTGCTGCAGACAATTAAAACCGTTATCATTTGATAGAATCACGCCATGCAAGTGGAACATCCTCAGATGCGTAAGGAAGGAAATTCAAGGCTGAATCCAGCCCACCTTATAGTAGCGTATTTCAGAAATTGAGCTTTCTGTGTAAGGTCACTTCTTGAAATTGCTGTGTACTAGCCAGCTGTCACAAGCCAGAGGGTCACCCAACAGCCTGTGCAATTATAAGAGCTGCGTTTGCTTTTCCGATGTAGCCAGATTCTTATTTCTGTTATCGCTCTTCACCTGGCCGTAAATATTTTTTTTAAAAAAAAAAAATCTTGTCCTTGTGTTAATACTATGAAGTTTTCTTATTTGAACTCTTGTGCGTTTTTGCATGAGGTTTGGTGTTATATGAGGTTTGGGTTCATGTTTAAAGGTGACATTTCTAACAGATCTCGTTTTCTGTTGGGATGCTTGGTGCATGCCCATGCTGTTATGTGTTGAACAAATACTTATTTGATGGTCGCTGTGCACCAAGCGACACCATATGCAATATAGCTCAAGAGTAAACAAGGGACATTTGGTCCTTTGACTCCACAGGGTTTAAAATTGAGTTGGGAGTGGAGATACTTGCCAGAACTTACAACATAATGCAGAGAGCGCTATGTTAGGTGTGGAGAGCCACTGGGACATGTGGAGCGGGATGGCTGGCGCATAGCCGAAGCCAGCGATAGGTGACGTGTGATTGCAGGGCTCAGTCATACTCAGGCTCCCATTTCCTCCTTCTGGTCCAATCAAGTCCATCCTCAGACTCACCCTGTTCCTGACTATATCAACCATTCAAAAATATAAGAGGGAATTAAAGACTACTTTCCAAAGTTATAACTCCGCATGTTGGAACCACCATACCTGTAGTTCAGACATTTTTATTTTCAAAAGTACTGTGTCACACAGCTAGCCAACAAGTCAAATTAACTTCAGGAATTTGGAAGATTACACGAAACATAGCGGTGCGTGTGTGTGACCACAATGCCTCTACTCTGAGAACAGCTTGGCCTTCCCTTGCCATTCCTTTGAGCATGGATTGTCATTGCTCATCATTTGGAGATTCCACGCTCACAAATCCACCACTTGTAAAAGAAAATGCAGGCAGTGCCTTATCAGTCGGCCTACCTGGCACACCGCACTTCTAAATCAGAAGAAGCATGGCGCACCAGGCTCCTGAGAATCCCCAGAGGTCAAAACCCCGAATTCCGAAGCAGCCTGAGTCGCCAGTCGCTGGCCTGCAGATGGGTTTGCGGTCTCCACACCTCTGCTCTGCCTTGTGTGTGGTGATGAGAAGGCTCACTGTCCAATCTGAGGTAATGTGCTGACCAGTCAGTCAACAGGCTTCCACTGTCTAAGTAGTAGCTCACCTGCAATGGTGAAATCGTCTCCAGAGTGGCTCATCTCCGAGCCCTTTCCCGAACCGATGGGCATTGCAGTCTTTTCGGAGGATGCCCGGGGAGCTACTCACTAAAACGTAATAGCAACCTCAAAATCAATACTCTTGTGCTGTTTGTCGTTAGTGGGTGTGCGCGTGCACAGCGCCGCGGGGAGCACGCGCGCCAGTGCTCACCTTCCCAGCAGAGGCGACGTGGGCAGCACTCCCTGGTTTCTGCTCTTACGCCGGAAGAGTCTTTCTTGTGGCCGACTTAGTGCCGTTCTGTTCACACTTTTGTGCTGTTTGTTCATTATTTCACTGATTAAAATGGCACTCGAGTATAGTGCTCACATGTTTTCTAGTGTCCCCAAGCGTAAAAAGGCTGTACTGTCTCTTGAAGAGAAATATATCTGTGATTTAAGCAGGAATTACACAGCTATTGTTCAGGCTCAATGCTAATGGATCAGTGATATATACTAAATAAGATGTTTAAACAGAAGTGCACATACAACAAGATTATGAGTAGTGTTGGAGATGTGGCTCAATGGTATAACACTTATCTAGCTGCTGTAAGGACCTAGGTTTGACCCCCAGCAACATAAGGAGGAAAAGGGAAGGTTATCTATTGATTGGCAGGAATATTGTGGCAAAAGACTCCTGTTGTAAAACCTCGAAGGAACAAGAATAGGCCTGAACTCTCTGACCTTTAGTCAAGATCCCCTTCTGTGGGTCTCCACACCGGGTGAGGGGAGGGGGATCTTTGAAATGACTCCCTGTGTGTGTTCGAAGAAAACATGTCCACAGAATGAACACATGGCAACTCGAACACCAGAAACTTGGGCTGCACAAAAGGGAGTGAGGGTGAATTAAATTAACAAATGTTTGAGAGAAATGCAATAGGCAATGCTAACTGCTCACTAACCATGGCCTGACTTCAACAGGCAGGCAAGCCTGCCGTGTGCAGACTGGTGGGATTTGTAGCATGGGGCACTGGGATGATCTGAAATTCTTTCTTAGAAAGATTAAGTGTGGTGGCCTTTGGCACACAACCCATCTGCTCAGCAAATTCTTCCCTTACCCAAGGGAAGCTCCAGCCAGAGTGGAGGCTAAACTGTTTACAAGCCCAGAAGAGCCATGCCCACATTTGTATGCGGTGCGAACAGGTAACTCCTACTCAGGAGGACTTGATGTCCGGAATGAAAATTGGTATTGTCTTATTTAGTGGCTTTCCATTGTGATCTCTAGAAATTTTCATGCCGACAACATACGCCCAATCCTAACAAGGTTTCTCAAAGACATTCTTGTAGACACTGCAAATTCTGTCTCCTCCAGGCTAATATTAGCCGATGCTCACCCAGAGACGCAGTTGGAATCTTATCTGTGGTCTCTCTTGACTTTTTGACAGCCCCAAGGTGAAAAGGGGGCGGGGGTCAGCTGCACAAATCAGGGTTTACTCCGATGCAGTTTTGCCTTTCTGTGAGCCACATAATCTAACCGAGACACCCTCCTTGCCAGTGAGTGTTAGAGAAAGCCCCCGCACCCTGACTCTGACTCCTTCTAGATGTAGCATCATCCTTCACAGGCCTCAGCGTGCTTCCTGCAAGTCACCGCCTTAAAGCCCAGACCTGACTTCCTGCAAATCACCTCCACTGTCTTCCCACCAAGGCCTTTTCCATTTCATGACACATGGGTAAGGTGTTGTCCCTTTCCCGGCCATCAAGTTCCTTACAAGTTCATCTCTGGGTCTACCTTTGTGGGTGTCTTCAGCTTTCCTTCCAAGGACCTGTCAGGTTTCCACAGCATGGTCTATTCTTAGTGAACCCCTGCTAGGGAATCTTAGATGTTCACATTTTTTGCTTAAGTGACCTATTTGGCCTCAGTAAATAATTTCTCTCTCTCTCTCTCTCTCTCTCTCTCTCTCTCTCTCTCTCTCTCTCTCTCTCTCT
>NC_022024.1:30981265-30994561 GCF_000317375.1 Microtus ochrogaster | reverse complement strand
TCTCTCCCACTCTCTCTGCCTCTGTCTCTCCCTCCTCTCTTTCTCCCTCTCTCTTTCTAAGGGATGTAGGGGTGTGTTCTCCCAAGGCATCAGCCCTAAGGAAACAGGGTACTGAAGACTCTTTTCCAACTTCACTTGCATTCTTGGGATTTCCCCGGCACCTTTCTTTTTCTGTCCATGGCATTTCCAGCCGCGGTTCTCAGCTTTAGCTGAACATTTAAAAAAAAAATCCTCTGGCTTTAAAATCCACAGATGCCTGGGCTTCATCTCATTCGTATGGAGTCAGAATTCTCACACGTGGAGCCTGACCTTGCTTCATTTGCAAGTCCCCGGTGAGACAGGCTGCCAGTTGAGAACCAGCTCCTATCAATGTCAGTGATTTTTTTTTCTGTCACTTGATTAAGATTTTTAAAGATTGCACTGACACCCACTGGAATTCAACATATGTTAGTAATAACGACTCTAATGTATGGTACTCTCACAACTGGCTTTCTGTTTGCATAATTAATCAGTATTTATGCAGCACATACCAGGAGCCATAGAAGGTGGTAAAACAAAAACGAAAAATTAGGCAGCTAAAGCAATTGCCCTTCAGGAGACACACAGACTGGTAAATGAAGCTAAATGAATCACAAAGGCTACTATAAATAGGGTCCTGGGAGATAGGTCAGTGTGTAAAGTGCATAGCATGCAAGCATTAAGTCCTAAGTTCGATCCCCAGTATCTACACCAAAAAGCTAGGCATGGTGGCACATACTTGTGATCCCATCTCTGAGGAGCTGGAGACAGGATTTCTGGGACTAACCTGGCCCAGTTGATGAGCTCATACCAAAAAGAAAGCCTACCTTGCCTGGCAGTGGTGATGCACACTTTAGTCTTAGCACTCAGGAGGCAGAAGCAGGCGGATCTCTGAGTTCGAGGCCAGCCTGGTCTACAGAGCAAGTTCCAGGGTAGCCAAGGTTACACAAAGAAACATTGTCTCGAAATAAAACAAACGAAAACAAAAAGTCTATCTTTAAACACAAAGTAAATAGTATTTGGGAATAACACCAAGGTTGACCTTTGGCCTCCACATATACATGCTCGCATATGAACACATGTACACACACATACACAACACACACACACACACACAGATACTATAAATGGAAATTCAGTATTCTTCACCTCTGTGGGTCATCTTGCTTACACACACACACACACACAGATACTATAAATGGAAATTCAGTATTCTTCACCTCTGTGGGTCATCTTGCTTATCCCTAGAGTGTGTGCCTTCTACTTCAATGCTACTTCTGCAGACCTAGAGAGCCAATAAAAGATTTAATCTGTCTTTCACAGAGACCATGAAGCAAAAGGAGGCCTAGGCAAATACAAATGTGCCTCAGCTTGTTACAAGATTACATCCCATCAAGCCCATTACAGGTTGAAAATATCATAAGTCAAACATACATTTAATATACCGACCAGCAGAAGATCATACCTTAGCAACCCAGTACTCTGTAGACCATTGTTGTCTCCCCTAGGAATCATGAGGCTGACTGGGAACTGCCGCTCTTTCCCACTGCCCAGCACCTTGAGAGAGTATTGTGTTGCATATTGACCGCTGGGGAAAAGATCGAAACTGGAATTGCGGTTTCTACTGGACACGGGTCACTTCCACACTACCGTAAATTTAAAAGTCAAAATCATTAAGTCAAAGTGTTGTAAGTCAGGGACCATCCATAACAGAAAAACCGAAACCTTAAATACAGAGCGACTTGTCATGCAGCTAGTGAAAGCATAGAGCCTACAGGGGCTTCTGGGTAGAACTCAAGCCAGTATGCCACCCACGCTGCCTTCCCTGAGTTACACTCCTAACCACAACCTGCTGAGAAGCCAAATACAGCTCCGCTCTCAACTATATGACCTTACCTCGTATCTGAACATAAGAGATGCCAGCAAAGACCACTGGGGTGAAGACTGAACTAAGGTCACTGTCTTGAGATCCAGTGGGTGAAATGCTTATTAAAAATGGACAAGAAATGAAGTTCTCAATCGAGAACTCTCGGGTACACGTAAGAAGGAACTATTTACTACATGTGAAAGACGGCAGCATGGGATAGTAGAGGCTGAACACCAGTGTTAAAGTTGGAGGACCTGAGCTTGAACCCCTGTTCTGCCACTTACTAAGCCTGGCATGAACTCAGGAAATTCGCTTAAGCTCACTCGTCAGTGAAACAGAGTTGAGTAATTTCTGCTCCAGCAGACCGATGAATATTGTAAGAACTCCTGAGAGCAGCTCTTCTCCCGTTCCCTACCTCAGTAACTAGAATACAAAAACTCGGCCAACCACTGAAATTGGACTGAACATTACCTATAGTTTCCTCTTTCCTAAACCATGGAGGATATTTTAGAAAATCCATCGTTAGTGTAAAACAAAGCATGCTAGCTTGATATTGGAAAAAGTTGGCTAAATTATCTTTTTTTTCTATTAGCAATAATGGGTACCATTTATTGTGGCCCACTAAGTGCATTTGATTCTGTTAATATCTATACACCATTTTATTTGACTTTTACAGTGCCATTTGCAGCAAGAACATTTTTGCAGCCAGGCAGTGGTGGCACACGCCTTTAATCCCAGCACTCCAAAGGCAGAGACAGAAGGATCTCTGTGAGTTCAAGGCCAGCCTGGTCTATAAGAGTTAGTTCCAGGACAGCTAGATCTTTTACACAGAGAAACCCTGTCACAAAACAACAAGAGCAACAACAACAAAAAGAGTATTTTTGCTAATTGTCTAAGCGAAGGAAATTTGTAGAGGACCAACAAATAGAAGTAAGTCCTACTTGCCGAGTTTTCTCTCTTAAATGTTATAGTAGGGTCACAACATAAATTTAACAAATTTATATTTCACAAATTTTTTCACAAAGAGCACTACTTTCCTGAGATACTGGTATTCACCAAAGCAATCTCTAGAATCAGCCCAACACCTGTAAAGATTCCAAGGGTATTATTCTTACATGATAAAATAATACTAATCCCCATAGCCAAAATCTATATTGAAAACCAAGAACAAAGCTGAAAGTCTGTATACTCCCTGGTGTCAAAGTGTCTCCCAAAGCTTCAGCAAGCAAAACAGTGTGATAATAGAATAAAGACAGACATATACAGGAGAATGGAATAAAAAGCCCATAAATAAATCTGCACATATATAGTCAACTGACTTTTACAAAGTAGGTCAGGAACACACTATACAAAGAGGATTAACCTCTTCAGCAAAGGGCACTGGCCTAACTGCACATCCACCTGCAAAAGAATGAAGTTGACTTTTGTCACCGAAACACACACAAAAAAGGTCACATCAAAACAGTTTTATGCTTAGCGTCTTAAAGATACATCTTGGAAGTGTGAGCTGTCCTGATGTTCGTGTCGGTGATCATTTCATGGAAGTGGCAGCAAAATGACAGGTGACACTACAAAGACACACAACCATGACATCAAACAAAGAGCTTATTCACAGGGAAGGAAGCAAGCAGCAGAGGAGAAGGCAGCCAGCTGAGCGAGGGAGGGGCATGTTGGGAGACCACATGTCAGAGGAGGGGTTGTTCTAGAAAATAGAGATACAGCTCCCATGACTCAATGTTTTCAAATTGCCTGTGTTTTCGAAATAGGCTAAAGATTTGGCTGGACATTTCTCCAGAAAAAGATATGCAAATGACCACAGGTGCGTGGAAAAAAAAATGTTCAGTGTCACTAGTCATCAAGGCAATGCAAATCAAAACCACATGAGATGCCACCTCACACCTGCCAGGATGGCTACTTCCAAAAGAAAAAAAAAAGCAGCTAGTATTATCAGGGATGTGGAAAAATTTGAGCCATGCCCACTTTTTGTGGGAATGCAATATGCTACAGCCTCTGGTGGAACAGTGGGAGGCTCCCCCAAAATTTAAACATGGAAATACAACATGATCCAGTCAGTCCAACTCCAGGCACTTATGCAAAAAAAAAAAAATGGTTGAAATCAAAATCTAAGAGAGAGAGAGAGAGGGAGAGAGAGAGAGAGAGATGATCTATGCTAGTAGCAGCCCCATTCTCAGTAGCCATCACATGTAAATGATCTTCATATCCGTTCATAACAGAGGGATGGATAAAGCGTGGTGTGTGCACACACGCCGTATAAATGGAACAGTAGTCAGACTTTTCAAAGCGGATTCTACCCTCTGAGACATAACAGAGGAGTCATGAGGGCGTTTCATGGAGGGTAGTAAGGCAATCGCAGAAAGACAAGCATGCGAGATTCCAGGTCTGCATGAAGTTACCTACCAGTCCAAAGCACAGAACCAACGTGAGCGAAAGTGGTTTGCCAGGGCTGCCAGGAGGCAAGTTCTGCATGAAGTTACCTACCAGTCCAATGCACAGAACCAACGTGAGCGAAAGTGGTTTGCCAGGGCTGCCAGGAGGCAAGTGGGCAGCTGCTGGTCATCAGGCCAGAGGTCCTGTTGTGCAAGATGAACAGGGTTCCGAGATCAGCTGCTCATTACACCTGTTGGTCATGAGGGTGATGTTATGCGTGAAAAACCCTGTAGATCTTGTGCTATAGGCTAGTACTACAATGACATGAAATTCTAGAATATAACACATCAGGTAGGTGCACAAAGAATTTTTAAAATAAAGCTAATTCTTAAGAGAATGGTACTAAATAAAACAATCATAATTATAAAATTTATATTAAATTAAACATTTAAATTAAAAAATTAAAGGCGGTCTACCACAGCCTGTTAACCTCGTTAGCATTACTGAAGATTTTGTGAAGCCTTCCAGGAGAGAGAGCAAGTTTCTCAGATTTCTTTAACCATGCAAACCTTTCTGGCTTCTAAGAATACATATCAACATCACAGAGGAATAAATATTCAGTTTTTTAAAAAAAAAAAAAAGAAAAGAAAAGTTTGAGAAATACCTAAAAAACAAAATCTGTAAGATAGCTTCCATTTGGTACATTCTGAGGTATTATCAGAAAGCCAAAGGCAGATGAGATCGTGTCTCCCAGCCCTTTGTAAGATTTAGCAGGCACAGAACAGGGACAATTATACAGCCTCTTCCAGGACAATGATTCCAACAGCCATCCCTTTCATGAATTTAAAATTTGTTTCGGGAAGAGAAAAACGAAAGGTATCATGGACTGGTTGAGCATCCGGGAATTAAATGAGCCCACTCAGTTGTGAGCTTTCAGAGAAGATGGACGCCTGTACTGCATACCAAACAACTTCCCTTCCTATTCAAGTGACTGTCAATAAGGAGAGCTCGCTCCTCAGAGAGAATTCTCTGTGTGTTGACTAGGTAGTGAGGCCAATCAAGAGGAGGGGTAGAGCAAAGAAAACAGCAGTCAAAACCAGGAGGGGCATATGGGGCCAGTCTGTGATGAATTGTGGTCCTCTGCTGGAGTCTGAGGATCTTGAAGAGGGATTTTGTAGAGAAATACAGAGAGAGGCAGAAGGGGCTGCAGCCAATGATAGTGTGGAGGGCTGAGGTTGATGGAATCTGTCAAGCTGTTGAAGTGACTGAGCTCTTTGGAGCTCCTACCGATGAACACAATGTAGATTTACTCAGATCCAAGGTGTGCCCCTTCCCATCCCTTCCAGGGGCTTAGAAGCTTTAGAAAACGGGGAAATGAAACAGGAGGACTGATGAGGGGTGGTATTTCACATCACACACAAAAGCATCTAGAAAATATTTGACAACGTGACAAGAGGAGTTTGGGTCTTTCTTTCCCTTCCAAGGACAAAAGCATAATTGTAACAAGACATTAGCACAAAAATACAATACAAGATGTTCTGTTGCAAAACTTCTGAAGTCTGCAGAGCCATTACTGGACAGGGCTCACCCTAAACTACAAGTTTAACAGGGAATAGGTCAGAAGACCTCAGCTTTCATGGTTTTGCCTCTCCCTCATTCTCTGTTGAAAAATCCTTTCAAATTAATTTCCTGGTCGCACATATAAACAATAGATTTTCCCTTTGACCCATGACTGGAAGACCTCACATTCTCCTGATTTGAAAGTTCAGAATCCGAGGCTGAGGGTGTTGTTGATTGGACTGAGTGCTGGAAATATAACAAGGGATGCTAAGCTTTGGAGGACATCGTCAACAACTCAAGTCACCAGTGTCCATGATGGACAGAATCGGGTTGCCGTCCCTTTCCAGGACAGAGAGTAGCCTAACAGCTCTGATTTATCCTCGGGCTATTGCTCCTGGTGCCTTAAACGCCACTCCTGACATGTCACTTGCTCTCACCATCATTTTCTGACGAAGCTACCAGCAGCACAGAACCTCCTGACTTGTCCAAATAGATGGGGAAAGAAAGGTCAGAGCTAACAATGCCCGAATTATGCCGTGTGGTTTTCCATAAACAATTTGATGATCTAGAATTCACCACCCATTGAATTTACCTTCTGTCCTTCAGAATTATGACTCCTACCTGATTTTAGACCAGTTCACTGTCCTGAAAAAGAATTTCACACCTCCTAGTAAATTCATTCTCTGTTCCCCCTCTCTCCTCCCCTGTACTGGGTATTTCGTAGACTTAGAATGATTTGATAGCTGGTCTTGCTGATTTCTTTCACAGCATAATTTCTCCAAGTTCATCTATATTAGAGTGTGCATAAGTTCTTCTCTTAATTTTACTGGCAAACATTTATTCATTGTAAATATACGATACTACTTATCTACGTGATTCATTTTCTTGTTTGGTGGGCCTCCAGGCTAACATTCTTCGGCTTTATTAATGCTGCTTGGAACATTTATGAATTACTTTATGGACATTGGCTTCAGTTCTCTTGGTTGTATGCCTAAGAGAAGAAATGCTGGCTCGTGTGGTAATTCTAAATTTAACTTTTTGAGGAACAGCACTACAAGCCCTCAAAATGGCTTTACTTTGTTACAGTCTTACCAATAACATAGAGGCTTAAAATGTTACAGTCTTACCAATAACATAGAGGCTTAAAATGTTACAGTCTTACCAATAACATAGAGGCTAAAAATGTCTCTTCTTTGGCCCACACTTGTTATTGTCTTTTATTTCAGTTGCTCTAGTGGAAATCAAATGTTGTTTCTTCGTGGCTTTCATTTAGTCTTTCTTTAACAGTGAGGGTGAGCTTTTAAAGATAAACAGGTCATTAGCATATCTTTTTAGAGAATTATTTGGCTAAATTTTTATCCTGCTTTTAAATTGGATTTCTGGTCAATACCAGCTAACTCTAAATACCGAGTAAAATCTTTTGTCAGATTTGCTTACAGAATATTTTCTTCATTTCTAGTCATAACTTTCTTACTCTTGTCCTTGACTCCCAAAACTTTTTTAATTTTAGTTAAAACCAGTTATGGATTTCTTTTTAATCATTTGTCACTTGTTCCTGTGGTCTTTTGAAAGAAGCAGTTACCTAATGATTTACTTTGTGATTCGCTGTGATTTTTTTTAATATTTATTTATTATGTATACAATATTCTGTCTACATGTATGCTTGCAGGCCAGAAGAGGGCACTAGACCATGTGGTTGCCGGGAATTGAACTCAGGACCTTTGGAAGAGCAGGCAATGCTCTTAACCACTGAGCCATCTCTCCAGCCCTTCGTTGTGATTTTTGCATATTAATTTTTGCATATCTTAGCATCCATTTCACCCCTCTGAACTGACCATCCAGTTGTCACAGCGCCGTGGCTCTTATGTGTGTGCATGTGGTGTATGCATGCGTGTGCAGACGCATCTGCCCACGTGGATACCTGTGGGAACCTGATGCAGACACTGGGGCAGCTGTCCTCAATCGCTCCTCCACCTCGTCTTTTAAAAGTCTCTCACTGAGCCTGGGGCTCACCACTTTGGCTGGACCTACTGCCCAGTGACCCCTAGACTATGCCTGTCTCCACCCTGCCGTTTACTCTGGGGCTATAGGTACATGGTGCCATATCTGGATGTTAAGCGGGCTCTGGAAATCCAGTCTCAGGTTCTTGTGCCCACACAGCAATGCTTGACCCTCTGAGTTGCATCTCCAGCCCGCTTTTTTTATACCTGGGGGATACGAGCTGTAAGGAGTTTCATCGAGACATTTCCATGTATGATGTACTTGATTATAGTCACTTTTCTATCCCTCTTGATTGAACACATGTCCTCTCTCCTCATCCCCCTTCTAGATCTCTAGTACTCCCCTTTTAATCTCACGTCCATCTTGGTTTCCCTGGAGCTTTATCATATGAGAGAAAACGTGCCATATTATTCTTCTAGCGTATGGTTTATCTCTTGACATGATTGTCTCTAATTCCTTCCTTTCCTACGAATGATATAATTGTATTCATTATAGGTGAGTGAAACCTCAGCGTGTGTGTATGTGTGTGTGTGTGTGTGTGTGTGTGTGTGTGTGTGTGTGTTATTTTTCCGTTGATTTGTTGATAACCATCTAGACTGATTTGGCTACTATGACTAATACTGCAACACATATCCGTATGAAGGTTTCTCTGAAGAAAACTTATTCTTGTGTATATACTCTAAGGAATGCTAAATTGCACACAAGCTCTTACTGCAATTTGTTGAGGAGCCTCCATATTGATCTCCACAGTCACTGAACTAATTTGCATTCCCACCAGCCGTGACTAAGGGTCCCTTTTCACCTCGCCTCTCTACCGGCAGTGGTTATTTCTCTTCTCCATGGTAAACACTCAACACCGTTTGAATTTGCGTGTCACTAATGGCTAAGCACGTTCAACACCTGCCGTGTTGGACTTCATTGTGTATTTGTACTTCTTTTGAAAATGTGTTTATTTCCATTATCCCTTTATTGATTGTATTATCTCTTTTTTTGTTTAACTACTTTTTTGTGCAGAATATTTTTGGACCCTCTTTTCCCTCCATAAGGTTGTTCTGACATGTTTATTGAAAATTAATTGAGTCAGTTTCTGGACTTGTATTTCTATTCCATTGATCTATATTGCTATCTTTATACCAGTACCACCCTGTCTTCATTAACTTTCTATAACTTTGCAAAAAGTTTTAGAATCAGAAAGTATGAGATCTCCATCTTTTTCTCTGACTCAAGGTTTTTTGGACTATCCTGAGTCCTTTATATTTTTATGTAAATTTTAAGAATAGCTTATAAATTTTTGCAAATAAAAGAAGCTGTGATTTTGGCAGTGGAGATGCGGTTGATCTATAGATAAATCTGAGGAGCGTCAATATTTTAACAACATGTAGTTTTCTAATACATGAAAATAAGTTAATTCTCTTTTATTAGGTATTATTTAATTTCTTGTAATGATATTCAGTAATTTTCAATATGAAAGTTTTCATTTTTAAAAATGTCTATTCCTAGGTAGTCTATTCATGATGCTATTAGATGAGAATTTTTTTTCACAATTTCATTTCCAAATAGATCACTGTTAGTGTGTAGGAATATTTGCATACAATCCATCCTCCACGTCTCTGAATCCCATACCCATGGATACAATCAGTTGTAAATATTTGGGAGCCTTTTTCCTCTGTGAATGTGTGCAGATGTTTTTCTGTTATTCCCTAAGCAATAGAGTATAAGACTATTTGTGTAGCATTTATGCTGTATTTGGGGTATCATAAGTAATCTGTGTTGTTTAGGTTATATAGCATGCTGTGCGTAGATTACATACAAACTGTCAATTTATATGTGGGACTTGAGCAGCCACTGATTCCGGGATCTGTAGGAAGTTCTTAAATGAATTTCCTGCGGCTGCTGAAGGGTGGCCATAGTGGCCTCACTGTGACAGTATTCATTAGCGTAGTAAACTTCGTTATGGCACCGGAAGCATTTCTCTGACATTCCTTCTCCCTCTTTGTTCCTCAGACGCTTCCATCTCAGCTGAACTAGATTTGAGCTTGCTCATCCTTTCTTCCACTGAGTGTGGCAGTAACATTTTCATGTGGTTGCTGTTCTGCTAAACTCCAGAATTTCTGTTGCATTGTTTGTATACTTTTTAACTCTTTGTGGTACACTGTTTAACCATGGTTTCCTTTAGTGACTTGAATATATTCATAGTAGACTGTTTATAACCTTTGTCTTGCAAGCTCATCTTCTGAGACAGTTACCATTGATTTCTTCTTTCACTATGCATGAGCTATTCTTTTCTCTTTAATGGCACATTTACAGTTTCTTATTGAGATGTATACATTTTAAATATATAATAGGACAATTCTCTCAATTCTCTCTTCATACCCCATCTCCTTATTCTCTTCTCTCTCTCTCTTTCTCTCTCTCCTTTTCTCTCTCTCTCTTTTTCTCTCTCTCTCTCTCTCCTTTTTCTTTTCTCTTTTCTCCTCTCTCTATTAGCGATTGAACCTGGGGCCTAGTGCATGCCAAGCAAGCTCTGTGACAGGCTGTCTTTCATGCCTTGAACCAAGAAGTCTCTGCACCATTGCAAATAACTCTTTGCACGTTGGTGCACACCCCCAATGCTCTAGCAGACAATTTACAGCCAGCCTTTTCGTTAAGCTTGCAAAGACCCTCAAACTCAGCCAGAGACAGATTAGGGCTTGCTGGGTTCCTGGGCACTCGTAAAACCCTGCCCATATGTATGGCCATCACAGTTACTAGAAATACATCAGAGCTCCTCAGACTCCGTGTAGACATCTCTTTCTCCAGTTATCTTCCCTATGTGGTTTTTGATTACACTCTCCTTCGCCTTCATCAATATCACTACTTCTAGAAGCAAACTTTCGTTGTGAAGCAGTTGCTGCTCCTGTCTCCACAAACGTCCTAAAGATAGAGTTGTTCTCACCCATCGAACTATGAGGGGAGGCAAAAGCTCAGAATGTGGCTTTCAGGGATTCCCACAGCTGGTTAAATAACAAGCCTTCTCTCAGAATGAGGGTTTGGGGGCACTCCAGTGCCTGACATTCCCAAGAAGCTGATCTGGACAGTTTTATTTGTTTTATTTTATGTATATGAGTCATTTTTGACTGTATGTCTGTGCCACAGATCACGTCTGGTGTCCATGAAGGGCAAAGAAAGTAATCTTTGAGGAGGGGATCTTTAATATCCATTCTGGATATATACATTTATACACATGTATTAGTAATAAACATTTTATGTGTATAGTTGTATAAATATATATGCACAAATGTATAAATAGAATCTGCTGAGTCTACTTTTGTTGTTTGTGTATGTGATTTCAGGGCTGACCACTTTGTATTGGATAACTATGGGATTCAACCAGAAGAGAACCTAATTCTCCCTCTCTCAGTAGCCCTTACTTGCCTGTAGCTCTTTATCCAGGCTTGGACCCCATGGACTTTTCCTCCACTCGCATTACTGTGTCTATAGATGTTGTCATGTTCCAGGTATTGTTTAAGCAGCCATTTTAAGGAAATGCAACCTCACATCAGACTTTCTGGCCCTCTAGCTCTTAAAATATTTCCACCTGCTCTTTCTGAGGGGGCCTCTGAGCTTTGGGCTCAGGAGTTGATGCTGTAGGTTGGTCCACTGGGGTTAGACTCCCTGTCACCCTTTGACCTCCACCTTGTGTCCAGCTGTGGATTCCATGACGGTTTCCCCGTGTTGTAGAGAAAAGTTTTGTTGATGAAGGACGAGGGCTGTACTTTGGGCCTAAGGATGAGTTTTAGAATTTGGTTAGGAGTGGGGCTGGTCTAGTGAAGTGGTGGTAACAGATTCTCTTCAAAGATCTTTGAGCTCTCATGTCCCCTGTTGTTGGCTGAGTCTCTAGTACCAGGCATGGTTTCATGCCTATAAAGTGAGTCTTAAACCCAGCTAGCCAGCTGTTAGCTCCTGCGTCTTTAAAACCACTCCTGCATCTTTAAGGTTAGCTTGGCGGCTGGTCATTGCTGTGGCTCTCAGGTCCTGCAGCTGGACAGTACTCTTGACTGCTTGCCTCCCTTGGCAGTTTGCATAGTGTGTTCTGGTCTGAGGAAGCTAGACCACAGGAAGGACTTACAGGTTAGGTCCATCCCAAACCATCTGAGTCCTGCCTTCTAAGTGTGCAGTGTCTTCAGGAATAGGGTCTTAGCCTAACCATCTGAGAGACAGCCAAGAACAGCAGCAAACCCGGATGACCCTGACCAGCGACTCAACTGGAGTGTTCTCATATTTAGCACTGGATTTTCATTGCTCTACGGCTCTTGTGGGGAGCACCGTTTGACACATATATGTAAATATGTGTGTGTATATGCAGGCACATATGCACACTTATATATGTTGTATATACTTTTAGGTAGGTATGAAATATGATTCCTGAGTCTTTTTCAAACAACCTTGATTTTATTTGTCTCTCCATCCTCCTCCTTTTATATTGGTCTCCCCCTGCCTCCCAATCAGAGTGCCCCTCATCTTTCTGCTTACCCTCCTCAGTGGTCGAGGACTGGCCTTCCAGGTGTGACTCCCCTGGTTAAATCCCCTGTACTGTCCAAAAATGAAAAGGCTATCAGTATTAAGTTCTTTTTGTGTGATTCTTATGAAACACGAGTTCCGTTCTTTAGCGCTCTCTTTATAACCCAGTCTCGGCTTCGGCATTTTCGCCTGGTTCATTATAAACCAATTAACTTCAGATGGTTACTATTAACGGTAATAGTCATTACATGCTTCCTCCGGGCAATTGATAGACAGAGAACTGTATAAGAAAGGTCCCTTTCTGTTCTTCTGTGGAGAGCTTATCAGCTCTGAGGTGCCACAGTACGCTGTTCTGCTGAAGTTCATTGTTCTCAACAAAGAAAGCGTCAGCGGACACAATGGAACCGTATTTTGTGTGCTACCGGTCACTTTGGAAACATATCTAAGTAGAACTTTTTTTTGTCTCCTTGTCCCACCTGGAATTTGAATATGAAAGTCTTCAGAACAAGTCCAGTGCTGGCTTTAGCAAATAATGTACTTTATCTTCCTACCCATTGGACTATGGAAATTGTAGTCTCCTTTATTATTTGATAATCCACTTCAAAATAATGTCTCAGCTTGAGGTTGGAAAGAACAATTTCCCTGTGTGATGGAGACTCTCTGAGAATTGATTAAGGGGAAAAAAATCTAGCCTTGATTCTGAATTAATTCTTTTCTAAAAATCCTTAAGACCTTCTTACAAATGGAAATTTTCTTTTGATACCATAGAAGATTTTAATACTCATCAGTAGAACTGTATGACCTCAGAATAAAGCAACCAAATCAATCCCTTGTGTGAGCCCCTCACGCAGTGTGCCCTTGCATTGGTAGGATGAATATATGGACAAGGTAAAGTTAAAAAGACCAAAGGGGATTTGAACATAGCTACTTGGTTGCAGACATCAAATACACCAAGACATAGA